>NC_088684.1:12115440-12426498 GCF_028017835.1 Emys orbicularis | reverse complement strand
AATTATTGGCGGTATGGGAGCCTTCATCTACCCAGATATCTGTTGGGAAAACAATACAGTAGGGCACAGATTATGCAATATATTCTGGGAATGCACTGGAGACACAGTTTTATTATGGAACGTGGCAAACACGACTAGGGAAGAAGCTCTCCTAGATTTGATTCTGGAAATGGTTGAGAATTTGAAGGTGGAAGGCAGTTTGGGTGAAATTGATTATGAAATGATAGAGTTCATGATTCTAAGGAATGGTAGGAGGGGGAAAATGGCAGAATAAAGACAATGGACTTCAAGAAATGAGACTTTAGCAAACTCAGAGAATTGGTAGGTTAGATCGCCTGGGAAGAAAATCTAAGGGAAAGAAGAGTTCAGGAAAGTTGGACTTTTTTCTTTTTTTCTTTTTTTTTTTTTTTTTAAAGAGACATGATTAAGCAAACTATCCCAACACGTGGGAAAGGCAGGAAACATGGTAGGATACCACCCTGGCTGAACCAGGAGATTAACAACCTAAAACTCAAAAATGAGCAATACAAAAAGTGAAAACCAGGTCAAATTACAAAGGATAAATAAATAAAACAAAACCATGTAGGGACAAAATTAGAAAGGCCAAGGCACAAAATGAGATTAAACTTGTTAAGGACACGAAAGGTAACAAGATTTTTAAGGAAGACCAAGGACACAGAAGGTCCATTACTCAGAGAGGGGGGGAACAGAAAACATAGCAATGACTAAAGTGGTAAATACCTTTTTGTTTTAGTTTTCACAATTAAAGTTCCAGTGATCAGATGACTAACATAATGAACATCAGTATAAATAGGGAAAGGATCTGAGACTCAAATAGGGCGAGAAGTTAAGAATTACTTGGACAAGTTAAATGTCTTCAAGTAGGCAGGATGAAATACATCCTAAAATACTTAATGGCTGAAGAAATCTGAGTCATTAGTGATTATTTGAGAACATGTGGAGGATGGGATTGATCCTAGAGGACTGGAAAAGGTCAAATATAGTACCTATCTATAAAGAAAGGGAATAAGGCCAACTCAGTGAATTACAGACCAGTCAGCTTAACTTGGTATACAGAAAGATTATGGAGCAAATAATCAATTTGTAAGCATCTAGAAGACAATAAGGTGATAAATAATAATCAACAGGGATATGTCAAGAACAAATCACGCAAACCAAACTAATACCATTCTTTGACAGGGTAACAAGCATTGAGGATTGGGAGGAAGTAGTAGATGTGATGTATCTTTAATTTAGTAAGACTACTGATACTGTCTCACATGACCTTCTTGTAAGCAAACTAGAGAAATATAGTCTAGACAAACCTACTATAAAATTGGTGCACAACTTGTTGGAAAAACATGTAATGGTCAATGGTTCACTGTCAAGCTGGAAAGGCGTATTGATCCCATAGAGGTCTGTCCTGGGTTCAAGACTATTCAATATCTTCATAGAATCATAGAAGATTAGGGTTGGAAGAGAACTCAGGAGGTCATCTAGTCCAACCCCCCTGCTCAAAGCAGGACCAACACCAACTAAATCATCCCAGCCAGGGCTTTGTCAAGCCGGGCCTTAAAAACCTCTAAGGATGAAGATTCCACCACCTCCCTAGGTAGCCCATTCCAATGCTTCACCACCCTCCTAGTGAAATAGTGTTTCCTAATATCGAACCTAGACCTCCCCCACTGCAACTTGAAACATTGCTCCTTGTTCTGTCATCTGCCACCACTGAGAACAGCCGAGTTCCATCCTCTTCGGAATCCCCCTTCAGGTAGTTGAAGGCTGCTATCAAATCCCCCCTCACTCTTCTCTTCTGCAGACTAAACAAGCCCAGTTCCCTCGGCCTCTCCTCATAAGTCATGTGCCCCAGCCCCCTAATCATTTTTGTTGCCCTCCGCTGGACTCTCTCCAATTTGTCCACATCCCTTCTGTAGTGGGGAGCCCAAACCAGATGCAATACTCCAGATGTGGCCTCACCAGTGCCGAATAGAGGGGAATAATCACTTCCTTCGATCTCCTGGCAATGCTCCTACTAATGCAGCCCAATATGCTGTTAGCCTTCTTGGCAACAAGGCCACACTGCTGACTCATATCCAGCTTCTTGTCCACTGTAATCCACAGGTCCTTTTCTGCAGAACTGCTGCTTAGCCTGTCGGTCCCCAGCCTGTAGTGGTGCATGGGATTCTTCCGTTCTAAGTGCAGGACTCTGCACTTGTCCTTGTTGAACCTCATCAGATTTCTTTTGGCCCAATCCTCCAATTTGTCTAGATCACTCTGGACCCTATCCCTACCCTCCAGCGTATCTACCTCTCTCACAAGCTTAGTGTCATCTGCGAACTTGCTGTGGGTGCAATCCACAATCTAGATCATTAATAAAGATGTTGAACAAAACCGGCCCCAGGACTGACCCCTGAGGCACTCCGCTTGATACCAGCTGCCAACTAGACATCGAGCCATTGATCATTACCCGTTGAGCCCAACAATTTAGCCAGCTTTCTAGACTCTTTAAAGTCCATTAATCCAATCCATGCTTTAACTTGCTGGCAAGAATACTGTGGGAGACCGTATCAAAGGCTTTGCTAAAGTCAAGGTATAATCACATCCACTGCTTTCCCCATATCCACAGAGCCAGTTATCCCATCATAGAAGGCAATCAGGTTGGTCAGGCATGACTTGCCCTTGGTGAATCCATGTTGGCTGATTCAGAAATGATTTAGATAGTGGCATAGAGAATACATGTATAATGTTTGTGGATAATAGGAAGCTGGGGGCATTGAAAGTGCTTTGGAGGACAGAATTAGAATTCAAAATGATCTTGACAAACTGGAGAAGTTGTCTGAAATAAATAGGATGAAATTCCATCAGGCAAATGCAAAGTACTCCACTTACGAATAATCAGTTGCACAAATACAAAATGGGAAATGAATGCCTAGGAAGGAGTATTTCAGAAAAGAATCTGAGAGATATGGTGGATCACAAACTAAATACGAGTCAACAATGTAACAGTGTTGCAAAAAATAAAAGCAATCATTCTGGGATGCATTAGCAGGAATGTTGTAAGCACAACACAAATAGTAATTCTTCCATTCTACTCAGCACTGATAAGGCCTCAACTGGAGTACTGTGTCCAGTTCTGGACACCACACTTCGGGAAAGGTGTGGACTAACTGGAGAAAACAGAGAGCAACTAAAATCATTAAAGATCTAGATAACATGATCTACAAAAAAAATGGGTTTGTTTAGTCTGGAGAAGAGAAGACCGAGGAGGTGGACATCATAAAAGTTTTCAAGTATGGAAAAGGCTGCTATAAAGAGGAGGGTGATAAATTGTTCTCCTTATCCACTGAGGACATGCCAAGAAATAATGGGCTTAAATTACAGCAAGGGAGATTTAGGTAAATTTAGGTCAGAGAGATAAGGTGGGTGAGGTAAAAGACAAGCTTTCGACCTGAAGAAAAGCTCTCTGGAAGGCCAAAAGCTTGTCTCTCTCACCAACAAGAAGTTAGTCCATTAAAAGATATTACCTCATTCACCGTGTCTCTCTAATATCCTAGGACCCATATGGCTACAGCAAACGCTGCATATATAAATTTAGGTCAGATAATTTGACATAAAGAATGAATGCCAGCCCCAATTAGTCTCACTCAGCATGCTCTTTTCATGCAGCAGTCTTGAAATCAACTCAGCATCTGCTTATAGTAAATAATATTAAGCTGCTGCGGCTATTGCCCACAAAATGGAACGGCAGGGAAAATGCAGAAAGGCGAGGAGGTGGTAGAATACAAGGAGAAAAGCGGTAACAGACCTCCATCTGCACTGTCACATGATTCTCCTCCCTTCCGACTCTCCCCCCTCTCCCCCCAAAAAAAAGAAAGAAAGAAAAAAGAAAAGAAAGAAATTACTCTTACAACAAGTCCCAAAGCACCTATGTGCACATTTACAGTTAAAAATCATTGGCCTGATTTTCACTGCTGCTGAGCATCCATTGAGCCCAGATCTTCAGTTATGTCATGTCTCTTCCTTACAGTTCCCCTGCAGTAAAGGGATCCTTTTCTGGCACGCCCCTGGACAGTCTTAGGACCAGAGCTGTGCCAATAACTATTTTTTTGGTTTGCTAACAGCTCTGAGAAGTAAAAAAAAACAAATATTCTGGGTCAAACAAAATGTTTTGTTCGACTCAACGTAACATGCTTTGTTTTAAATTTTGAGCTAATTTTTCTAAAAAAAAAAATTAAAATTCTTTGCAAAACAGTCATTTTGAATCAAAAATGGCAACGTGTCATTTCAGCATTTTTTAAAATGAAACATTTTGATTTTTTTTTAAGTTTTTGTTTAGGGTGGTTTTTTTTTTTTAAACCTAAACAGTTCAGCAAAATCGACACAAATTTGTGAATTGTTTCAGTTTAGTCCAATCTGCATTCATTTCTGAACAAAGGTTTTGATCAAAAAATGTCACCCAAGTCTACTCAGGACCATAAAGTCCATCAACAAGAGTCATGCATTCATTTACAGCACTATTAAATGGTCAGAATTTGCCAACAGTTCTCACACCTTGCCATCTAAGATGAAGTAACTCCTTATTTGGGAAAATGCCATTCTCTCCATGTTTCCTTGTACTTCCCATCTGTTTCAACCGCCTGTCTTATACTTGTAATCTCTTTGAAGCAGGAGCTCTCTTTTTATTCTGTGTTTGTACAGCACCTAACACAGTGGGGTCCTGGTCCATGACTTGGGCTCCTAGGTGCTATCACATATACATTTTAATTAATAATAATTATTATTATTATTTGTAGTGACTATATGGGCAACCGCTGGAAAACAACTTTTCTTGGCACTATATTAACTGCATTCCCATTTGCAGTCTTGAAAAATTCCATGGCATATTTAAAGAGAAAGTTACTTACCTTATAGTAATGCGGCTCTTTGATGTGTGATCCCCTACAAACCCAGAGCTGGAGAATTTTGAAAGCGGTGTCTGTTGGTCCACACATGCACCCTTGCTTACCTTGTGCCTCGGACCAAGAAGATAAAGGGGAGGGTGGACCTCTCCAGTTCCTTCTCTACCAGGAACGAAAAGACTATCCGAAGCTGAGAGGAAGGAGAGTGGGTCGTGGAAAACAGAGGGACCACACATCTGGAAGAACTCCCGGTTACTATAGAGTAATGTACTCTTCTTCTTCTTCTTCTTCTTCTTCTTCTTCTTCTTCTTCAAGTGCTGGTCCCAATGTGTAGTTCACTGTGGGTGACTGATAAGCAGTACTCAAGTAAGAGGAGGATGTGTGGCTTGGACACTGGTATATCACACCACCAGATTGCGATCCAGTACCGGGGAGCCCCAGACTTATGGCCTTTCTTGTCATGTCTCTGAGACTTCGTACATCCTAAATTCTCTTGGGCTGAGTTTAGAGACTTGCTCTGTTTAGGCAGGACTGAATTAGACTTCTTCAAAGTGGATTTGGAGGAGGATTTACTCTCATGCTTATGAAACTTCTCCCAGCTCTCCCACCAAGTCCCCACCGAATGCTCTGTGGCAGTAGACCCCCTTGTTTCTGAGTTGGGCAGAAGGTGCACTCCTTGCTGAATCAGGCCAATGTAGCAGGGGAGAGGGGGAAATACCCCAGCCTGGGTCCAACTGCGATCTCGTGGCCTTTTCTGTTGGGTGCTTCCTAAGGCAAAGTTCCCGCACTTCCCAGGCACGGTGGGAGAATGAATGACAGATACTGCACCTTGCCATGATGTGGACTTACCCAAGGCAGTACAAGCAGCGTTAGTGATCATCGCTGAAGTAGAAGGAGCATGGGCAGGAGGCACAAATTTTGAAGCCCTGAGTCCTGCGTATAGTTCAGTAACCAAATAGGATACGGGGGCGCTCACCAGGTTGGAAAGGTAACTAACTAACCTAAAACTAACTATAAGGCATAAACTATTAGATAAAACTTTCAACTCCAAAAACTTCTAAAGCCATTTAGTGATAAATGAATACAGCTGAAGCTTCATGTGGCAGTGAGAAGGAACTGGAGAGGTGGTCAGTCTGCCTTGCCCTTTATCTTCTTGGTCTGAGGCACGGGGTTAGCCAGAGCGCATGTGAGGACCAACAGATGCTGGTTTCAAAATTCTCCATCTCCGGGCACATGGAGCGCATGCATACCCATAAGGGCCAGTACTTGAAGAAGAACAAGGGGTTTTTAAACATGATGCCTTTGCCAAACATCAAGCTGAGTAATGACACATTTCGCCAGGTTAAATTCACTCTAGAGTTTCACTTAGACAAGGTATTCTGTTTCACTTGCTTTCCAAAACTGCTGACGTTAAATGTCATATTGCTGTGCTTTGAGTACCCTTCCAGATAATCCAAGCAAAAGTTCATGAAAGTCAGTTTAGTCTCATCACATCAACAACCTAAAAATATTTTAATTGAAAGAAGTATCCACTGGATTCTAAACACCTACGGGCCAAATTCTGTTCTCACTTTCACCAACTTCAAAGGGGTTATATAGGTTGGTAAGGGCAGAATGTGGTGTATATATTCAATATCAGTGCTGTGTGTATACGAATGAAAAAAAGAACCCTCACACTCTATCCAGGTATGAGCCTACAATACCCTGGCTTTGCTGCTGTGGATGTAGCCATCCAACCAATACAAGGGAACAAAAAATTAATAATCAAGACCTATTCTGACAAGTGTGCTGGCATCGCTAGTGATACTCATTTACATATACACACACACACACACACTACCATTTATATATAGTGTCTCTCTCTCTCACACACACACACACACACACACACACACACACACACACACACACACACACACACTTAATAGGCCAGGCTGGTAGCATTCCATCCACACTTGGCACACTCTAGCCTAGCACTGATCAGGACCTTCCCTGCAATTGCGGCTTTGGGCTGCATTTGGGCACCAGAAAGTGTCTCTGTTCCCCAATCTCCTGTGCTCCTAGTGACTCCCCTGAGCAGCCCAGTCAGCAGGGGAGGAGGAGGCTGCCTAATTCAAATACAGAGGGGACAAGAGACAGACCTGTGGGGGCAGGGAGAAGTAGATTGGGACAAACAGACAGGGGGCAGGGCAGATAAGGACCTAGAACTAAAGGCTGTCTGGGTTGGGTGAGAAACCAGGGTTGGCTGGGCAAGGAGACTGGAACTAGGAGACAAGGAGGGAAATGGGGGGGGAGAATGCTGGACTGAGAGGAAACAGATAGGACTAGAAGCCAAGAGTGAAAGACTGGGACCCAGCTGGGCAGATGGAGGTGGAGAAGAGGAGTATGAAGAGCCAGTCTGTGGGTGGATAATTGGGCTGGGCTAGGTATGGAGATTAGGATGAGGAGCTGGTGGGACACCGAAATGGGATGAGGAGCCTAAAGAGGAAGACTGGAACGGAAAGCCAATGGGATTAAGGAACATGGGCAGGGAGTACAACTGGAATCCAAGAAGGAAGAAAAGAGATTAGATGAGGAAGGACCTAAGACTCGCAAGGAGAGTGTGGATGGGGAGACTATGACTGGCTGGGCCAGGAGACTAGTACTAGGATGATGAGTCAAGGGTGGGGAAGAGACAGGACTGAGGCGGGGGGGGGGGAAGAGTCAAATTTTGGGGACACAGGCAGAAAATTCTGTGTCCAATAGAGAAAACTCGCATCCAGAGCCTGGAATAGAACCCAAGATTCATGAGTCTCAACATTCTTCTGCTGTGAGCAAATACTGTATCTGTGAATCCCTCTGGTAAAGTGTCCCATTCCGCTGAAGTGCTGGTCCACATAGCGCATGACAACATACTCTTGCTGTCAGTTATTAGCTCAAATGGCAGAGGTCTCTGTGGTATGATGCAACGTGGACTGTTTTTTCAGTTTCCTTTTTTAAAAGCTTAAGAAATTACACATAGAAACCTATGTGGAAAGAACATTAAGGAAGCAAAGTCTAGCACTCAAGTCAAGTTAGAAAATGCCAATATCAAGGATGCCAGTGTGTCACAATAAAATTGCCCCCCCCCCATAGGGTCCCCTGGGTAAGCACCAGCATTGTATATTGCCAATGCTTTGAGATGCGCTGGAAAGAATTTCGGGAAGGGTTGACGGTGTGGGTGTGGAGTGAAATATTTCTTTGCAGATTGCGAGAGGCCGAGGGGGGAGGAAGAGAGAAGAGAATGGGTTAACTCGACACTCCAGCTAGGTCTGAAGATAAAACGCTGACTGCAACCCAAGGCCACGGCACACAACCGACTCTCGGCAACCTGCCAAGAAAGGAGGGGGCCTGGATTCCAACCCCGACCAGCCGTGAGAAAGGAGGATTCAGCGGAACAGACCTGCAGGGGCTGCGAAAACGAGTGAGGTGATGAAGGCCAGTGGGGGGAAAAACAGAGTCTGGCTCCCCGAAGCTGGTGTGTTTTGGGAAAGCTGAGGACGCCGCAGAAAGCTGGTTTGGACTGGTACAAAGAGCACGGGGGACAGAGGTCCCTGAACGAAATGCCCCCAAAGACCCCAGGGCTTAAAACCCTCCTGAGAGGTGAAGCAAGTCAGAGATCAACAGCGGACCCCAGATGACGTGTGCATAGGACAGAACTCCCATCCACCTCTTCCCCCCCTTCTTCGTACGTTACACCCAGGCTGGGCAGTGCGTGTGTGAGTGTGAAAGTGGGTTAGGGCTTGGGGCACTAACGCTTTCTTCCTTCCTCTGAGTGACGGGATGAACCCCCAGCACTCTCTGCTGTTATTTTATTATTTTATTAATAAAGCTTTAAAACTCAGTCACTTGGTGTGCTCCGTCATCTCCTCCCCTAACGATCCTGCGGCCTGAGCCTGACCACCTGACGCCTCAGGCAGATTGGTAACAGAAATCTGTCACAAGTGCATCCTTAATTCCCCCCTCCCCCTCATGCACATATGCATGACGGTCTTTAATTACATGATCACATATAAAAATTTTCCCCACAGGATAAACCTGCTGTGGGGGTGACTAAGGGCTGCACAATGAGGGAGATTATGTGGAAGACCCATTTCATTTCTTGCAGAAACTGGAAGATGTGTAGTAACTGAGGCAGGGGAAGTTAAACAACCGTGTCATGGTTACGGCAGTTGAATACCGTGCTAGAGAACGGAATTCTCTCGCAGCTCCTCCCATCTCTTAACTTTTCAGTGCTTGACTTTGCAACCTTAATAACGTTCTTTTCACGTGTGCGCGCGCATGTGTACTATCTCTCATTCTCACAGGGACAAATTCTGTAACTCTTTACTACAGGGTGTGATGTTTCTATGTTCCTTTACAGCCAATGGGACTTCTCACGCTAGCAAGCATTGTGTCCAGTAGTGCTTGCCGAATTGGGCCCAAAGACGACACTACATCAAGCAATACTATGCTGTCTTTCACCGAGTAAGAATCAGACCACTCGATGAGTGGTGAGCTATGGTTGTTAGGATTAGTGCTACTGCTATTTATTGTTACCCTATCCTCCTTCCCCATCTGCCCGTTGGTTTCATCCACCTGGTTTGTCTCATCTTTTTTTATGGTAGGCTACTTGGGGGAAGGACTGTTCTTTATTTTGTTTGTAAAAGCAGCCGGCGCAACTGGGAGACCTGATTAGGTGCTATTGGACTATAAATACTATTAGTATGTGCAGAAGAAAAAGAGAATAAAGTAGGTAAGCTGAGAAATTTTATTGTTAGGTTCCTAAATTGGTAATAAAATGTAAACTAAAAATCCCTGAAAATGAATTTAAAATACTCACAGTGCCTGTGATCTTTGAAATACCGTTGTGTATGAAATGGCATTCCCCAATGCAGGGACTGGAAACAATTCACAGGCGTGATGGGAATCACTTCCATCCCACTAGTGAAAAGGCTAACAAGCATTCTTGCACTAAGGCAGCTTCAGTTAGGCACACTTATCAAACGTGTTCCACCTGAGGAAGTGAAGCCTCAAAAGAGGAAGTCTGGACACAACTGTGGGGGAGTTTTTCCCAGGAGGAGGGAGGATGCCAGGGTCTGCTCCTTAGCTCCGGGAGCAAGGGGATCTCAGCCTGAGGCTGTTGCTAACCCTTCCATTCACCCTTCAGTTTAGTGCAGACTGGCACTACCCGATTGATATGAGCAAAAGCCCTGAAGGGCTGCTTCCAGCTAGCGACCTATGAAGTGTCACCAGGGACTAGAGACAAGTAGGGTGACCATATTTCCCAAAGGGAAACGGGACTCCATGTGGGACAGGCCCGAGCCGATCACCTGAGGTCCCCTCCCACAGGACTCGCCCGAGCCCCACCCCTCCCCCACACATGGCTGGCCCAAGCCCCCCTCCCCACACACGGGGCAGGCAGGGCTTGGGCGAGCAGCAAAACACATACTAGATAAGGTAACCATATTTCTCAAAGGCTGGGGCTGGCATCGCTGCTCACTCGAGCCCTGCGTGCCCCCCACCTGAGTCCCGCCTCCCCTCCCCCCGCGAGGCTGGCATCACCGCTCATCTCCCCGCACCTCACTTCTTTAACAAAAGTGGGCATTTGTTGCACTTCCTCTTGCAAACTGATCAAGTTGCCAAGAGCAAACGGGACAAATGCCCACTTTTGCCCCTCCCCCCCCCCCAAAAAAAAAAAAACTCGGGACGGCTGGGATAGGGCTTAAAAAACAGGACTGTCCCGGCCAAAATGGGACACGTGGTAACCCTAGAGACCAGGGGACTATAAACTGGACTCTTAAAAGCAGGGCTTTGGAGCTGTGCTCCGGCTCTGCTCCAGCTCCAGGCAAAAACTTGCAACTCCACTGCTCCGGGCTCCGCTCCAAAGCCCTGCTTAAAAGACCCAGGGAGTGAGCTGACCTCCCACTAGGGATAGGAAAATTTTCCAGGAGTGGGGAGCTCCCATGATGGTATTGGTTTTTTGGGCAGGCATTGGTTTCAGAATGACGCAAGTACAAGCAATAAAATATGCAGAGCCATAATCAGATTGTCGACATGTGTCTGAAGTGCTGGGGACTAAATTGACACACAACTGCACCAGATTTTGGCGTGCAGCCAGAGGCAAATCAAATGGTTCACAAACAAAATGGAAGTCTGATCCTTATGTTGCATGGTATGTCTTGACCTTCCACTTCCTGTGACACACGCAGGGAGTTGCAGCTAGGCCTGGGACCAAGGTCTTGAAGTGAAGCGGACTGATCTAACCAGGCTTTGTGGAGTCTGTTCAAAACAAGAATTTCCCCTGGTCAGAGCTGAAACTGTGAGTTAACCCAGCACCTAAATGAATTTCAACAAAGGGATGAAGTTGTGCTTCAGTCTTGCAGACTGTGTGCCAGGCAAAAAGGCAGTTTCTTAGTCCTGGTCTACACTAGGGAGGGGGGATCGATCTAAGATATGCAACTTCAGCTACGAGAATAGAGTAGCTGAAGTCGACATATCTTAGATCGAATTAAAATTACTTACTTCGCATCCTCGTGGTGCTGGATCGACAGCCGTGGCACCCCCGTCAACTTTGCTTCCGCCTCTCGCTGAGCTGGAGTTCAGCAGTCGACGGGAGATTGCTCGGGGATCGATTTTTCACGTCTACACTACAGGCGATAAAATCGATCCCCGATAGATCGATCGTTACCCGCCGATCCAGCAGGTAGTGTAGACGTACCCTTACATTAATACTTCCTCCTTTCTGAACAGGAGAGCAGGACTTCTAATGCCAGCTACCACAGACACCTCAGTGCACCGCCCTGTCACTGGGTCAGCTCCTACAAGAATAGTGTTTATTCACTCTATAAAATAAATGGCACTTTGTGAGTTAGTACCTGCTTGCAGGATCAGGTCTATAGTGTGTTGGGAGACCTCAATCTATACAGCTGGGCCCAGCCACATTTCCTGGGGTAGGTTTCCTGACAGTCCTGGCGCTTGGGGGAAAATCCTGTTCCCTCCTCCACAGTGAGTTCCTCGGTACTGGAACTCCCATGGCTCCACGGAAGAAGGGGCAGACCTACACAGGCAACGTGTACCCTTCTGTACGTGGAAGGTTCCTGTTTGGCTGGCTGACTGCTAGGGTCTGCAGTTGTCCTTAGGCTGTGCTGCTGAATTCTCAAGCACAGAGAGCTAACGCTCACCCAGCCAAGTCACAGACAAGTAGGGTCTACAAATCACATCTCTCTCAAGTCACTAGACAAAAATTCCAACACCCTGACTTCTTCTGTGTGTCGACTTCACTCATTCCTGGACAGTTACAGTGCTTTCCAAAATGGTCTGTGGCACTCAATTGTGTGAATCTGGAGAGCACAGACATGCAGCTCCAAGTGAGAGGTGGGAAGCCAGCTCCTGAGTCACCAGCACGACTTCCTGTTAAGCCACCCCGGGCTTCCCTGGGAGATCTCCCTTCCAAGCACCAAACTGTAACACATTTCGTTTGTCAAATCTGTGCAGATGGCAGCCTGAAGTGTGAAACATCCACAGGCGACTTTGCTTGCCAAAACCAGAGACAATTCTGTTGCTAAAAGCACTACGCCCACATGAGAGTCACATGCATCGGTGTGGACAGCTTGCGCACAGCAAAAAATGTTGCCCTTTCAATTGGGGCTCAAGGCCAAGTTATTTTCTGGGGGATTAGGCTACATTTGAGGATGGCTGATCTGAGAGCTCAGCTGTTTTTACTCTGCAGCAATGTTATTAAAAGGCCAGTTCCTGATACCCTTACAATGAGTAGCACCATAATCAATTGACTTCAATGAGACCATAATGGAGTGAGATACTATTCCACGTGAGAGGTAGTAGACTCTGACCCCAAGTTCTCATCACTGGGTTGTGTGTACTCAGGACCATTTGCTAATTATGGGTACGGCTGCGATTTTGTCATGGAATCCGTGACTTCCGGAGACCTCCGTGACTTGAGCCCCCAGTGCCTAGGAGCTGCAGGGTCCCCCCCTGCCACCCATGGCGGCTGGGAACTGGCCCCTGGAGCTCCTGGCCACCACAGGCGGCAGAGGTGCCCTGAGCTTGGAGCCATGGGTGGTGGGGGGACCCTGCAGCTCTGAGCTGGGCCCCCCAGGGTGGTGTGAGGAGCCTGCAACTCCATTGTCATGCATATTTTTAGTAAAAGTCACTGATAGGTCATAGGCAATAAAGAAAAATTCAAGGAAGCCTGGGTGACCTGTCCATGACTTTTACTAAAAATATGAGTGACAAAATCTTAGCCTTAATTTTGGGCCCCATCATTCCCACCAGAACCATGAGTGGAGGGGACTCTATATGCACAGACCCTCAGCTGTCGCTGCAATGGCATCCCTCCATCCCCCAAACCATGAGCAAGGGAATTATAGGTTGAGAAGTCAGGCCAGGGACAGAGCAGAGAGCTGGGGCAGGGATAGTCAGACTCCTTCCCTGGGCCCCTCAAAGGCTAGAGCAGAAAGGCATTACAACAGGCTGCATTATCCTTCCACTCCCACCCCCCTTCTCCACTGCAGGGATTCCACCTTAAGGGCGGGAGCCCTGGGGGCAGCGTGGCAGCAGAGTGTAGGGCAGTACAGAAATCTGCAGGGTTTATGGGGTGCTCCATGGCCTATTACAAGGGAGAGCTGACATCCTGATGGAACAACTGGGGAGAAATCTCCATGAACAGCAGCCAGCAGACGGGGCCTCCCACGACTCTGGCTCTGCAGCAGATGATCAGGCCCTGTAACTTTTACCCAACACTTTCAAAACTCCTTGGCGGAGTTTTCTTCCACCTTATGCCCACCCTGCTGCCCCCTCCGGCACGCCGCTGGGCCACAGTTCCTGACAAGTAGAATGAGTGAGATTTTTTTTTTCAGAACCTTCTCTCTGAAGAGAGATACAGCAGCATGACATGATTAGGTTCTCCTCCTTGTAAGAAACAACATTACGAAGCCAAGGGGATGCATTTCATTAGCATCCTCAGCCTCTGCAATATTGTACATTTCAGTGCCTGAGTGCTCCTGGGGTACTGTAACCATTTACTATTCGGAGCCACTAGTCGGTTTAATTTATTGTCTCAGCTGACGGCAGCTTTTCTAGTTCACTTGGTAGCTTTTGTGCTCTTTTTAACTGTTCATTATTTTATCCAGAAACACACACACTCCCCTAATTACAATCTGCAAATAAACAAGGCTGCATGCTCAAAGAATTATTGATATGTACACTGTCACCATGGGGGAGCAAAAAAACATCCAAGCACCAGCACAACCGTAGCCAAATGACATGGGAAAACAGACCCACCACGGCTAAACTATATCTCATTTTAGAAAGAGGGGAACTTTAAAAGCTTCAGACCACAAAAAGGTTCAGAATTTGGATTCCTCCTAGCTCTTTCTCCACAATCCTACTTGCTAAATCAAAGGACTGGTAGTCTGCTACCACTTCTGGCATCTTTGTGGATGAACAACTTACTCAGTTATTGTACACCAGATAAGGCCACCGCTCAGCTTCAAGTCCCTGGATGGTCTTGTCTACAGGGGCCACCAAAGCTTTTTCGGACACAGGCGGCACAGCATGCAAGTCAAAATGGCTCCTGCTAACCCTCCTGACCACATAGGGTAAGCTCGGTGAATTAAGGGAACAGAACCAATGCCATGTGACCTAAACGACCAATCACAGTGAGCAGCCTAGCTCAAACTTTGAGAAGGGCATGTTGAAAAATTGGCATTGTTCCACCGTGAGCCTAACAGCTTAAAATAAACAAAATGTATTCAAAAATGTTTTCATAAATTTGCAAAGCACTACTGAAATTGGAGCAACCTCAGGAACAGGCAAATAATATTTCACCTAGCTGGGTGAAGGGACAACCATTACAACACAGTAGCTTTACTAAACAACAATTTAGGCTACAAATTCAGGAAGAATAGACTATCCAATCCAAACTGCAGAGGAAATCTAAGCGGGGAGGAATACCATTACCCAAGTTGCTGTAAGGACAGGATTCTGGGGTTAAAACATATCTAACCCTTGCAAGAAGTAATTTGTGCACAATGACCACAAATGGTCAAGATCTGGGTTTTAGATTCGTTCTGAAAGACACTACCTCTATGTAGCACAGTAGCCCAGCCCACCATGCAGAGGCATTGGGTTCATAATTGACTCAGTCAGAAGCAACACTTAGACGCTGATCAGGCCTCCACTGGAGTAGTGTGTCTGGTTCTGGGCGCCACATTTCAGGAACGATGTGGACAAATTGGAGAAAGTCCAGAGAAGAGCAACAAAAAAGGATTAAAGGTCTAGAAAACATGACCTATGAGAGAAGATTTTTAAAAAATGCTTTTTAAAAAAAAATCTGGAAAAGAGAAGACATGGTAACTTTTCAAGTACATGAAAGGTTGTTAAAAGGAGAAGGGAGAAAAATTGTTGTTCTTAACCTCTGAGGATAGGACAAGAAGCAATGGGCTTAAATTGCAGCAAGGGAGGTTTAGGTTGGGCATTAGGAAAAGCTTCCTGTCAGGGTGGTTAAACACTGGAATAAATTGCTTAGGGATGTTGTGGAATTTCCATCATAGAGATTTAAGAGCAGGTTAGACAAACCTGTCAGGGATGATCTAGATAATACTTAGTCCTGCCATGAGTGCAGGGGACTGGACTAGATGACATCTCGAGGTCCCTTCCACTCCTATGATTCTGTAAAAAAATTCTATGAATCATCCGTATCACTTCCTGCCGTAATTGGATCTTTTGTGGAGGATTCTTCTCCAAAATACTGATGCAGTATACCTGCCCCGGGGCCTGATTTTACAAAGCATTGAACTCCTCCTGTGAGGGCACCAAATCCCTCACAGACAGTGCTCAGCCTCTCACAAGACTCGACTCTTAGCAGGCGAGAGCCGACAGGATGAACAGCATCGGGTGATACAACCCGTTGGCCATATCTTAAACTGACACCTCCTTCATCCTTCAAGTAATGAGCTGAGGTAGGTATGAGGATAAACTAAATCCTCTTGAGTTTATCACACTGCTACAAGCCAAAAATAAATACATAACTGCATCTCTATGATTCTCCATCGCACGAGTCAGTGGGGGCATATTTAACACAGTGATTGCTTGGTTCCTGGGGACTTTTTGTAACCTAGCTGTTAACACACAATTGTACTGATGAATCACCTCACAATATCCCCCAGCTGGAGGCCTATTATTCTGCAAGACTTTTAAGCTTTATTTTTTTGATCAGCACTTTATAGTCCAATCACCACCAGGGAACATCAGGAGAAACTCCGGGAGATGATGCAATGCTACATCAAAACATAATGTTAAGTCCTGTGACGACATCCACTAAAATTGGTGAGAGATTGCCCCTCCTTGTATTGACCTATTTTAACCTATATTGTCAAGAGTTAACTGAAGCTAATGAGATTGCAGAGGTTTAGCCAGCAGCAGAATTTAGCCTGCAGATCCTCTATTGCCCACGATGATGCCCAAGTGGGGGAGGTGGGAGCTTGACTTTTAAAGCGCAGTTGGAGATTGAGAGGCTGGCAGATAGGAAATGCAATCAATCATGTTTCAGGTGCAAAAGGAAAATCAGCTAGATACAATGGAGTATAGCACTTCGCAATGATAACATTGCAAAGTCACTGTTCAGGAATAGCCACACTTTAAGGCCTATTTTTTCCCCCTGCAAATATACACACCCACCCAAATTGCAGGGGGAAAATGGTAACATTTGGCCACCTACCTACCTGCTTGCAGATGCAAGTTAGGTACACAGAATGTCCAGTTGTTATCATTTTCACTTGCAAAATTAGAGGCCAGGATAAACTGCTCAGTGGGATCTAAGGGACATATTTTCACAGGCAGGGCCGGCTCCAGCATTTCTGCCGCCGCAACCAAGCAAAAAAAAAAAAAAAAAAGCCGCGATTGCGATCCTAGAGGGAGTGAGGGACCTGCCGCCCCCGAATTGCCGCAAGTGCCGCCCCTCTCCCTTGGCCGCCCCAAGCACCTGCTTGTTAAGCTGGTGCCTGGAGCCGGCCCTGTTCACAGGTATTTAAGTGCCTGTGATGGGGTGTAAAAACCCCACACTGGAAAGGAAGAGGTTAAAGAGCTACTGTGCATCCTGCCCCACCACAATTAGGTGTCTATCTGCATCTTCAGGCACCTAAACACCTTTGAAAATTGTCCCCAAGTGCTTAAACATAACTAATCAAACAAATCAAATCAACCCACCCATCTCTGGAAAGAAATAGGAATAAAATGATAAATGAATCACCCAATTGTCAAACCAGGGTGTTTAATGTTAGGCACCTAAATCCATATCTGGTCAACTAATTATGTATTTAGGAGACAATATGGCATTTATGTGCCCAAAAGCAGGAAAATAGATGCTGAAGCATGGATTTAGAAATTTAATTGTTAGCAGCAGGGTCCAATTTTCATGCTCAAGTACCTCTGGTTAATACTTGGCGTTTATATGTCATTTTGCCTTTTCAATGCTTGGCAGAAAAAAACATTAGTCATCACAACACCTCCAGCGGGTAGGAAAGTCTTATTTAAAACTAGATATACAGGTAAAAATGACATCCTGACCACATACGGGTAGAGATCCCATAGTACTTTTTGCAACAGCCATTGTCTTGGCTAAGTCCCAACTCAGGTGACTATTTTCCACCTAGCTACATTTCCATTGCTGCTTTATTTAGAGAAGACATTGTGTGTGTCCTCCCCTACAAACTGCTGTCTTGTAATACTGATGCATTACAGCTCCCTCTTGTAACTCACAGGTGGCTGCATTTCAGTGTCGGGTGAAATGATAGAGAGGTATACTGGAAAACACTTTGGAACCTGCCCGGATGAAGGAGACAATATAAATGTATAGCATCGCATTAAAAACCTAGCATAGCAGAGAGAGAAAACTTCCTCCTTGCAAGAAATGGCATGTTATTCTGGGGTGAAAGTTTTTTTTTAAAAAAAGCTTATTTTCTCCAACTCATCATTATGTTTTATCATCGTCATTTCACAGTGCCCAATAGACACAAGGTCCCGATCAAAGAGTTTGCAAGCTAAAATAAGGTAGAAATCAAGGGGTAAGGAAGTACCAAGGTCTTAAAAGGTTTTAATACAAACAAGTTCAGGATTCTGATGATGAGTGAACATTCATGATACATTTCTGATTTCATCCTCATTTAACCAGTGAGATAGCCATGCAACAGAATTCTCACACAGCATGAGAACTAACAGAAGGACAGAACAATACCTGGCAGACATAGGATTTCATCAGGCAGTAAAGAGTGAACTGGGAAGCGTTTTGTTCTTTTGAATTAGAATAGATATCACTGCAAAACAGACTAAGATAGGGAGCCTGATTTATTTGCAGACCCTTGGCATAAATACACACACACACACACACAATTGAGCTTCTTTAGCTTTCTCTGATTGCAGACACAGAAAATGTCAAGATTATTCCTGAATACATAATTCAGACGGAGTCAAAAAACTAAGGTATAGAGTAGCCAAGGCATAAGGTAAAGTAAAAGGAGGATTAGCTCATGCACAGCTGAATGGAAAGAAGGTGCCACAATCATAAAAGCCCTGATCTTACCAATACTGACATACATGCTTAGCTTTATGTTTATGAATAGTCCCATTGCCTTCAGTGGGACTACGCACATGCTTAAAGTTCAGCACATGAATAAGTGTCTGCAGGACTGTCTATGAAACTGATACAATTGCTTAAAAAAAAAATCTGATATGATCACCATTTGTGCCAACCTTTGAAAGTGTGTGATGAATTGGCTTGCATGTCAGTTTTTAGAATGAGGTGCACAAACTAAGTAACAATTTGTTTTAATACAGGTCACCTCTTTTTCTGTTTGCAAGTTCTCTGAAAACACATCATGAGATTCTAAAACTTGTTATTCGTAATTCTTTGCCAAATGCGTTCAGCATTGTACACTCGATTTTTTTTCTTTGTTCTTAAAAGAATGTACATTTACTGCACATCTGAGTGAATTAAGGAGTGCTTTGAGTTTACTCCAGTCAATATAGATACAGCAAGTTTTCAAAGAGTGGATGTAGGAAGTGCTTCTTTTTAGTGTGATAGAAGATACATATGTCCCTAAGCATAAGGTCAAAACAATATGCTCAACCACAGGGTTTATTCCTAATGAGATGTGCTCATTGATTTTAAGCTTGTAATTTTGTACACATGACAATGTGCTCTCTGCTCACAGAAGACAAGAAAGCATCTACTGACATAAATGAAAAATAGGTTAAGTTAAACAGCTCATGTCCAAAATGTTAAAACCTGCTAATAATTTTGGGAAATGCAAGGAAGTTTGAGGTTCTATGAAACTGCCCAAGAAAGTTCTGATTCAATCCAAACCTGCAGAATCTCTGTTTTAGAAGGTCTACGCACGAATGCATGGCACTGTCAGATCAGAACATGCAAACTCATCCAAACAAATTATAAAACATGCAGCCATGAATCTGTCAAATTGAAGACGTTTGTGAGTTGACACTGAGCAAGGAACATTAATTACCAAACAGCAAGAAAGCTGAACAGCCCAAGAGCTGAGACATTTATCTGAGCTAGAGACTTAACTGATGACCATTGATGAAGCTTTACAGAGGTCAGTAGAGCTATGCCAGTTTACACCAGTTGAGGATCTATCCCATTATATCTTTAAAATATCTCTTATTTTTCAGTGCTTGCAGAAATAGCGATGTATTGTACAAGACAATGTCTGTGTGAGAGAGACAAAAATATCCCCCAATAGACTGCTGGATTAGAAATAGAATTTCATTTAGCAAAGCACAAAACTGTGAACCGTTTGAGTGGAAAATTGTTATTAATCTTTTCAGCTCAATGCAACTTTTAAATTGTGTGGTGGCACAGTTGCTATACTTTCCTTGCAAGAAATCATTTTACATAATACTAGCATCAGTAGATAAACATTCACCCATAATTCTAAAGGTATTTGTTCTGAAGAAAAGAACCACCACTTGATTCGATGTATAAATTGTAAACTCTTCCAGGGCAGGGCCTGTGTTTTTTGTTCTGCGTTTGTACAATGCCTAGCACAATGGGACCCTGATCCATGACGGGGAATCCTATGTGTTACTGTAATACAAATAAATAATAATAATCCTCCAGTATCTACAAAAACTAAATTTCAACTGGGTTTTATTATGCATGGGGAAATGCTTACTGCATAACATTTTCAAAAGCATCTATGTGAGTTAGGCTCCTGAATCCCTCAGGCAGCCAGGAAGATTTTACAGATTACATCTATTTCTAATCTTAACGGAAGGAATCTTTCAGTCTGAAATCCTGCATTCTGAGGTTTTACCATTTCTCAGGTCCAGTTTGTTATTCTGGAGCAGTGGTAACTACTTCACAGTTAACTCACATTCAGAGAAGCTTGCTCAATTTTCAGACCCTGTCCCCTCAGCACAATTTCACCCAAAGAAATAAATCTGACCTGATTTTTCCACACTTTACATCTCATCTTCTGAGAGAATTTTTCTGTGACGTTTTAGAGCTTTAGGTTCAGATACTCCTCTGCCTAGCCCTTTTTGGTAGCCCTTTACAGCTGTGCATACGGAGTGTAAAGAAGACATTAGAAATATTCTACTAACACCCCAGTCATTCATTTCTGGGAAATTTTCCTAACTTTTTTTTTTGGCTCCTCCTATCTCCGAAGTGACTTGGCTCTCAACCCTGAGCTCTGTAGTAGTGCTCGGGGAAGAGGTCATGTGGAAATGCAAGGACAGACAAGGGATGTATATAGAGACAAGGGACGTTTCTAAAGAAACTTGCTGCAGACTGCACTGCTGCAGTTGTAGGACTGAGCTAGAGGTAAGAAGGGCCCAGGAGACTGAGGAAATGCAGAGGACCAGGAGTCCATAAGGGTATACGGCAGGGTGAGGCATGAAGATGAGGTCTGGGGACTGACATGCAATCAGCCTTCATCCATTGCTATCACATCAGCGAGCGCAGTGAGGCTTTGTCTACACACACAAGTTGCACTGGCTTTTTAAATTGATGTGGTTAAACCAGTGCAATGCCCTGATTGAGCCCTTTAATTGTTTATTTCTAGACTTCCCATACTAGGTGTTTGTTTTGTTTCCAAGGTGTAGAGTTTTTGGAAATAAAACTTTTTTTTCCTACAAGGGAAGGAGAGGTTGTTTGCTGGATGCCACTGGAAATGCCAACCTTAAACACTTTTATTAAATGTTCCTGTTCAGAAACAGTGCATTTCATACTGCCAACTCTACTAAGGCCCCAATCCTTCACACTCTGAACTTCCACTGAGGTCACTGGGCATTGAGGATGCATAAAGGGCATGATCACACATTCCTTCTGCGTTGGGCACTTGACTTCTCTAAGAGCTTGGCACCCTTGAAAAATCAACAGCCAGGTTTTCAAAGGGTCTGGCTTGCCATGCTGTGGAAGCCTATTCAGTGAGCTTGTGTGCCTGTTACCAGGGGGCCAGGCAGTAGAGCAGATTACAGATATAACAGCTGTTAAGTCCACAGTTGCTTTAAAAATAAAAAATAAAAACGTATGAGCAGTGTAAACACCAAGAAGGGGAAGAATTATTTAGGGTGCTCCAAAAAGCAACTCTCTCAATACTTTGGGAACCAGAGCAAAGGATCATGGGATGCAGCTGAGGAGGACGCAGCTGCAACTGAATAAAGGTGGATACTGTATGCAAGAGGCTGGCAACCTGTGCATTACAGCATAAGATCCCAGCAATAATAGATAAGATCAGTATTAACAACAGTATTTGGCACATCTGCAGAGTCGGTCATGTGAATTCAGAGTGTTTCATCTCACCACTCCCAGGTGAAGTAAGCAAGAAATATCATCCCCATTTTACAAATGCCCTTAGGCACAGAGGTGTTTGCAAAGAGCAGATCAGAGAAGCTACATTAATTCTTTGCATCGGTCTTCACTGCAGAGGATGTGAGAGAGATTGCTACACCCGAGCCATTCTTTTTAGATGATGTATCTGAAAAACTGTCCCAAATTGAGGTGAGAGTAGAGGTGGTTTTGGAACAATTGATAAATTAAACAGTAATAAGTCACCAGAACCAGATGGTAGTCACCCAAGAGTTCTGAAAGAACTCAAATGTGAAATTGCAGAACTACTAACTGTAGTTTGTAATCTATCGTTCAAATCAGCTTCTGTAACAGATGAATGGAGGATACCTAATGGGACATCAATTTTCAAAAAACACTCCAGAGGTGATCTTGGCAATTACAGGCTGATAAGCCTAACTTCAGTACCAGGCAAACTGGTTGAAAGTACCAGGGCTGCCCAGAGGATTCAGGGGGCCTGGGGCAAAGCAATTTCGGGGGCCCCTTCCATAAAAAAAAGTTGCAATACTATATGATACTATATTCTCGTGGGGGCCTCTGTGGGGCCTGGGGCAAATTGCCCCACTTGCCCACCCTCCCTCCCCGGGCAGCCCTGGAAAGTACAGTAAAGAACAGCCTTATCAGACACATAGATGGACATCATATGTTGTGGAAGAGTCAACACATCTTCTGTAGAGGGAAATCATGCCTCACCAATCTATTAGAATTCTTTGAGGGGGTCACCACACATGTGGACAAGGGTGATCCAGTTAATATAATGTACTTGGACTTTCAGAAAGCCTTTGACAAGGTCCCTCACCAAAGGCTCAGAAGCAAAGTAAGCATCAATGGGATAAGAACTAAGGTCCCCTCATAGATAAGCAACTCCTTAAAAGATAGGACACAAATGGCAGGAATGAACAGTCAGTTTACTGAATGGAGAGAGGTAAATAGCGGTGTCCCCCCAGGGATCTGTACTTGGACCAGTGCTCTTGAGCATATTCATAAATTATCTTGGAAGAGTGGTAAACACTGAGGTGGCAAAATTTGCCGATGATACAAAATTACTCATGATAGTTAAGTCTAAAGCAAATTGCAAAAATTACAAAAGGATCTCACAAAACTGAATGACTGAGCAACAAAATGGCAAATGAAATTCAATGATGATAAATGCAAAGTAATGCACATTGGAAAACATAATCCTAACTATATATAGAAAATGATGGGTCTAAATTAGCTGTTACCACTCAAGAAAGATCTTGGACTCATTGTGGATAGCTCTCTGAAAAACATCCACTCAGTGTGTAGCAGCAGTCAAAAAAAAGTTAAGAAAACATTATGAATCATTAGGAAAGGGATAAATAATACAACAAAATACCATAATACCTATATATACACACACCTATATATACACATATATAGGTGTGTGTGTATATATATACACATTTATATAGTGGCAAGGCACCTTCTCAGTCTCACCAACCTCAGTGAGACGGGCTTGGGGTAAAACAGTCCCTCTTAGCTGCACAGAGGCAGTCCACTCCTTCTCTTAGCCAGTCTTTTAGGCTTGTTTTTCTCCCTTATGGGAGGGAATGCAGCCTCCCCATCTCGCCTACTGGCAGCTTGACTTCCCCCCTCTCTCCCCCAACAGAGGAAGGTTTAAAAAGGTCTCAGGCAGCCCTTAGTTGGAATCAGCTGATCCTAACTGACTTCAGGTAACTCCCTCTCAGCTGATCCGAATTGATCCCTGGTAACCCTCTTCTCAGGTGAACCTAATTGGCCTGTAGTCACCCCTCCTCAGTTGATAGGGAGGAGGGCCTTTAACCTTCTGGGACTGTTTTCTACACCACCCTTTCAGCTCTGTCCCAAGTTTATCACATAGCACACACACAGTTCTGGGGTCACCCTAACTCAAAAAAGATGTGCAAATTGGAAAAGGTACCGAGAAGGGCAACAAACATGATTAGGGGTGTGGAACAGCTTCCATATGGGGAGAGATTTAAAAGACTGACTTTTCAGCTTGGAAAAGACACAGCTATGGGGATATGATAGAGGTCTATACAATCATGAATGGTATGGAAAATGTGAATACTGAAGTATTATTTACTCCTTCACAAAACACAGGAACCATGGGTCACCCAATGGAATTAATAGGCAGCAGGTTTAAAACAAACAAAAGGAAGTACTTCTTCACACAGCGCACAGTCAATCTAAGGAACACCTTACCAGGGGATATTGTGAAGGCCAAAACTATAGCAGTTCAAAACTGAATTACACACATTCAAGGAGGATAGGTCCATCAATGGCTATTAGCCAAATCAATCAGGGACGAAACCCCATGCTCTGGGTGTCCCTAGCCTCTGACTGCCAGAAGCTGGAAGTAGACGACGGGGATGGATCACTTGACGATTACTTGTTCTGTTCATTCCCTCTGGAGCACCTGGCATCGGCCACTGCTGGAAGACAGGCTACTGGGCTAGACGGACCATTGGTCTGACCCAGGATGGCTGTTCTTATATTTAGTGGCACAGCTGTGAATAGAACCCAGCACCCAACTCCTTGGCTTTTGCTCCACACGCTAGATCATACTCCTTCTCAAAAGGCAGACCGGACACTTTGGCTATGTCTACACTACACACCAGTGGTGGCGGTGTGTAGTGCACACATAGCTACACGCCACAGTGAAAAGCAGGCTGTGTTCACTGAGGTGTGTAGCTACACATGTCAGTGAAAGGCTCTGGTAGAGGGGAGGCAGAGGGGAAAGGCTGCCTACCCCCTGCCAGAGACTTTCACTGCTGGAGGAGTCTTTTCCTGCAGAGGGGAAAGGCTCCACTAGTGAGGAGGCAGCAGGACTCTACACTGTCGGGGAGGCACAGCTTGGGCAAGCAGAGAGCATGGAGGGTATATCCTTGAATACATACCCCCACCATTCAGGCATGTCACCTCTACTTGCCTAAGCCGGGCCTGCTACACTGCTATCGCTCCCTGTACCTAGGAAGTGGGATATTACAGTGGGAACAAACCAATTTTACTTTTGTATTCCAAAAGATGACTAATCACTTTTCTAAGAGTTATTTTGGGGATTGTCCTCAAATCCTCAATATATCAGCATTCAGGTCAGTTAATCCTGGAGTGGGGAAAAGGAAAAGCAAACTAGAAATCAAAAAGCACATCCCATAATTATCTGCACATGCACGCACCCACATGTATTTATCCCCTCTTAGCATGAAATGAAAACACTTCATGTGCCGCCCTCCTTGAACAAAGAAAAGCAACCCTGATATGACAAGTGTTCTGCAGTCAGAGTATAAAAGTGATCATTGAAAGTTTATTACTGAACGCTTGGCAAAGATATTTCCCATGGCAATCTGATAAACACCTTGACTTTTCCGCTCACCAAAGCCTCAGACATTTATTGCTTCATTCACGATAATGAATGTTCAGTTATCCTCTGACTATCCAGACTATATTTAACAGATTGTCTAGTGGAATGTTACTACTGCAGAAAAAGCTGAGTGGATAGGAAAGGAAGCTAAGAACTCCCTCGCTGATTAGGTCACTCCGCCATCCTTGCCAATTATAAGGAGAAAAACACCTCTACATCAACACCACACCACAGTGCAGCCAGCAGGAATCATCATGGAGACAGACACGCAGCTTGCGGAGACTATTTGTACAGTATCCTGACAGTTCCCACTCAGGTGAGGGTGCAATAGCCGATAGGCCTTCAAACCAGGGATAACAAAGAAAAACTATCCAGCTTCCCAGAGGCAAACGCTAAATGGAAGTTTGCAAGGCTCACCTATTTCCAAAAACAGGAGTTTTGTGGCCGCAAGTATAATGGATCCTCTAAAATGACTGCTACAAATCTTTTTTCCTTAACAGAGGCAGAAGTAATTGACCGTTTGTGCTATCTCTCAGCTTTAGTGAATCTTTGAGGCATGTGCTTAGGGGACAAGGACATCAGAGTAAGATAAAATTCTTGAGCTCCAAACAGGGCCCAGAAGCAAATCCCCCAACTGGCAGTATAAAATGGATAATATGGTCATGGAATTAATTTAGAAAGGCTGTAGGGAAACTAATGGTGCCGCTCATATGAAGGAGAGCAGCCAAAAATAAAATCTGGAGCCAAGTACTGAGATTCTACAATACCAACTGTTTTATAACTTTAACACAGGGCTACCTTCTGCTCGGCTTGTGGGCAATGGAGTCATTCTGGATTTGTGGAGGTGTTAATGAGGAGAAGACTGGCCCCACAATCTTCAAACGAGACTGAATACAATGGATGATCGATATCTGCACACCACACAGAGGCACAGTTTCCTAGAGCTAGGAGGAAAATAGGTTCTCTCCTCCCTGCACCTGCAAATTTTTACTTTTTTTTTTTTATTTATTATTAACCTACAAAACCTGTAGATTTTTCCCCTTTTGGGGAAGTCAAAATTGTCTGGTTTCTGTGGCCAAACACTTTCTACGGAAAATTTCATTTAATCAAAAAACCCAATTCTGGGTCATAGTGGATCACAAGCAAAATACTGTCTGTCGCACCTTACGCTGGGGTTACGTTCCGCAGTCAGCGCATAAAGCGAAAATTGTGTATAGTCAAAATTACATTGAGTGTAATGGCAGGCGGAATCGCCCGCAGTACAGGTACAGTATTAAAATTGTTATTTTTCTCTTTTTTTTTTTGCCGACCGCATAAAGCTGAAATCGCGCATGTTAAATGCACGTAAGATGCGACAGACCTGTATGAGTCAGTGTAACACTGTTGCCCCTCCCCCCCCGTAACGATGCTGCCTCTGGCAGGACAGAACTGAGTGTATCAATTCAGCATAAATTGCTTAGAGCAGGGCAGTCACAGCCCAAAGCTGGGTGTCCTTTATTACTAAGGCAAACCAAACCAGCCAAACAGAGAGGACTTTGGTTTTACCCCACTGGCTAAACAGGGCCGGCCCATAACATTTTGGAACCTGAGGCGAGGAGCTCAAATGACGCCCCCAAGCCCCCTCGCTTAGGCCAAAACTTTGAAAGGTCTCAATTCTGCCTTCTTCCTGTTCTACTCCTCTCATGGTACTGTTCTGCTACCTACCCCAATAAAGGAGAACTAACAACTTTAAATGCCTTGTTCGAAAATTTTAAGTAACACTTACCTTTCAAACGCCTGAACAGCAAATGTAACTTTTCTTGTCTGCATAGTAAACACTGGCATTTTCAGCTATTTGAATAATCAAAGTGGTGCTTTCTATCCCTTCTTGGTTGCAAAGATTTGACCTTCTTCCTGAAGGTCCACAGTCTGGGCCAGCTCATGCTCTATTGAGATGGTTGCAAGGCCGACCAGCCCCTCCTGTGTCATTGTGGAGCGTAGATGTGTTTATTAACTTCAGCTTGGAGAAGCTGCGTTCGCTACTGGCAACTGTTACAGGAAGTGTTAGAAGTATGTGCAGAGCAACAAAAGCATTTGGAAAGAGGGTGGTCATCTTATTTCTGCACATATATTCCAGAACACCCTTTGGAGTTGATCCTGCTGAAATGTATCTCAAAAGGGCTTTCATTTCATCACCTAAATCACTCGCATCAATATCGCGCATGTCATCATGTGTCAACATTGTCTTTAGTGCCCTGCATTGCTGGTGTAGGTCTTCTTCAGGTATAGTGAGGAGTTTTGGAATATCATACAACATCCCAAATATACTGCTGTGTTCCTTGAACTGCATGAAACGTTCTTCGGCTGTATTGCACAATCTAGCACCTGTCCAGTTGTTCCATTGCTCCAGATGTATCAAGGTCAACACCTTGGAGTCTCTTGCTTACAACATTTATTTCAAACAGTATGTCATGCCACAACACTAATCCACACAGAAATTTGAAGTTATGTATGTTTCTGGTGTTTCCATTTCCCTCTGCCACTGTTCTGCCAGGAACAGTTCCTGTCATAGCATTATCCTCCATAATGGCAACTATGGCATCATCTATCTTCCCAATTTGGTGTTGGATAGGCTTTATCGCCTCCACTCAACTTTCCCATCGTGTGGCACTCAGTGGTTTCAGTGTCAGAGAGGATGTTCCCAGATGTTGCTTCAAAATTTTCCATTGATGAGTTGATGCAGAGAAAAATACATAGATGCTTTTGAATTACATTAAAAAATTCAGCAGCCTCACTAGAAGCTGATGCTGCCTCACTGACCACCAAGTTCAATGAATGAGAACTGCATGGGACAAAAAAAGCTCAAGGGTTTAACTCTCGGATCCATGTCTGCACTCCTCTGTTCTTTGCTCTCATGTTGGCACCATTATCGTAGCCCTGACCTCTCATGTCAGCTATCGCAATTCCCGTGTCTTCCAGCTTTTTAAGAAGCACGTTTGTCATACCAGCTCCTGAAGTACTATCCATGTCAATAAAATTCTAGAAAATGCTCTGTCACCATTGCAGAGACATTTTCACTAGGTTCTGTTGTTGTTACAAAACGCACCATTAAAGTCATTTGTTCCGTATGGCTGATGTCAGGTGTGCAGTCCAGAATAACAGAGCAATATCTTGCTGACTTCAGATCTGCCACAATCTTCTGTTTGACTTTTGTTGCCAGTAACTGTATGATCTCATTTTGAATTGTTTTTCCAAGGTAGTGGTGTGTGTACATTTCTTGGGTGGTAACCCTTCTTAGATGCTCCTGGAGTATAGCATCAAAGTCAGCCATCAGCTCCATAATTTTAAGGAAGTTTCCATTGTTTGGCACATACAGCTGATCTGAAGTGCCACTCAGTGCTAGGTTTTGGGTAGCAAGCATTCTCACAATGGCAATGAGCCTTTTCAGAACATTTTGCCAGTAAAGAGACTATGATGCAATCTTCTCTTGATGCTGATCATCTATGGTGGCCTTTAACCTTAGTCTCATCTCAAGCTCTTTCCACCTATGGAATGCTCTCTGGTGATTTGCTGCCTTCTCATGGCATGCCAGATTTCTAGCCAGATTTTTCCAGTCCTTTGTTCCTGTAGAACCCAATGTGGCTGGAACATTAGACTGGAAGAGTTTGCAACAAAAACAGTATGCAGCATTCTGGGGTTTTGAGTACATAAGCCATGGCCTCTCCACTTTGTCACCATTAGGGATTTCATGCCAGTAATGTGTTGGATGGAAACTTCTATTTTCATTGTCTTTGGGGAACACGAAGTTTTTCACTTGCTGTGGCCCATGCAGTACAAGGAAGTCCCTCAGGCTACTGCTCAAGTGGGTCCACAGTCCTGGATCATCTAGACTTAAGGAACTAAACTCAGCAGCAGCTGTTTCTTGCGCCTCCACCACACTCTTCTCTGATCTACACTTTTCTTCAGGAATGTGCATGGTTACATCCATTTGAGATGGAGATATGGATGCTGCAGTAGCTGCCAGGTCACCTGCACTCTGACTAAGTGGAAGATCAGGCATCTCCTCACCACTCACTCACCACTGAGGCTGGAAGGCTCACCATGAACATGTGTCTATGTATCTCAGGAGAGCTCCTTCCTGCTTAGATAGAAAAGCTTCCTTTGCTTTCTTTCTTTTTCTGAATGCTGCCCCAGAGGGGCAGCACTCATGACTGCTGTTCTGTGCCAGCTATAGTGGCTCTCAACACTCAATTGAACGGGACAAATAAGCAGGCTGGTAGCAGGGCCTGAGTGTGGAAAGATATCAGCGTCTTAAGGGCCTAACTGGCTCCTACTACTTCAGTTGACTGCCTGTTCTCCTCAAGTGGGTTCAGGGAACCAGCAGGAAACAGGAAGCTCCCTGGGAAGCTGGTGTTAATCAGTCCAGGCTCCTGGGGGTGCTAGAGAGGTACATAAGAGGCTCCTCCTCCTCTCTCTCCCTGCAGCTCCTGCTGCTTTCTGTTATTCCCTCTCACCTTTTCTCCTGCCTGCCTGTTATGTCTCTTGTGCCCTCCTTCCTCCAGCACAGCACTCCACCATCTCTGTGCATCTAGAGCAGAGAAAATACATATGCACCAGCAGCAGACAATTTTCTACACTCTGGATCCTAGTGGTGCCCCCCCCTCCCACAGTCTGGCACCTGAGGCGGCCACCTCAGTTAGCCTTATGGTAAGGCCAGCCCTATGGCTAACCATAAGTCATACAAATAATTCCCTCAAACACTCCAGTTTCCCAGTATCACCACCAGTGCCACTCATTGGGTGAATGGGTATGAAAACCAATGCCCCAGTAGAAGAAAAAAAGTTCTCCCGATCCCAAAGGACCAAGCCCTAGACCCAGATCAATATACAAATCAAATCTTACCCACAAATCACGCTGTTGCCAATCCTTTAGAATCTAAAATCTAAAAGGTTTATTCATAAAAGGAAAAAGATAGATGAGAGCTAGAATTGGTTAAATGGAATCATTACATACAGCAATGGCAAAGTTCTTGGTTCAGGCTTGTAGCAATGATGGAATAAACTGCAGGTTCAAATCAAGTCTCTGGAGTACACCCACAGCTGGGATGGGTCATTCAGTCCTTTGTTCAGAGCTTCAGTTTATAGCAAAGTTCCTCCAGAGGCAAGAAGCAGGATTAAAGACAAAATGGAGGGGTTTCCAGGGCATTTAATATTCTCTGCCCTGTGGAAGGACACCCTTTTGTTCTTATTATGGAAAATGACAATAGCAAGATGGAGTTTGGAGTCACATGGGCAAGCCACATGTCCATGCATGACTCAGTTTGCAGGCAGCAGCCATTGCTTACATGGGAGGAAGCAAGAGCAGGAGAGCGCAAGAGGGGAGGACCCGTCTCATACTGAGAAAGAGGGACGATCGATGAGTTATCTTAAGTGCCTATACACAAATGCAAGAAGCCTGGGAAACAAGCAGGGAGAACTGGAAGTCCTGGCACAGTCAGGGAACTATGATGCGATTGGAATAACAGAGACTTGGTGGGATAACTCACATGACTGGAGTACTGTCATGGATGGATATAAACTGTTCAGGAAGGACAGGCAGGGGAGAAAAGGTGGGAGAGTTGCATTGTATGTAAGAGAGGAGTATGACTGCTCAGAGCTCCGGTCTGAAACTGCAGAAAAACCTGAGAGTCTCTGGATAAAGTTGAGAAGTGTGAGCAACAAGGGTGATGTCGTGGTCGGAGTCTGCTATAGACCACCAGACCAGGGGGATGAGGTGGACGAGGCATTCTTCCAGCAACTATCAGAAGTTGCTAGATCGCAGGCCCTGGTTCTCATGGGAGACTTTAATCACCCTGATATCTGCTGGGAGAGCAATACAGCAGTGCGCAGAAAATCCGGGAAGTTTTTGGAAAGTGTAGGGGACAATTTCCTGGTGCAAGTGCTGGAGGAACCAACTAGGGGCAGAGCTTTTCTTGACCTGCTGCTCACAAACAGGGAAGAATTAATAGGGGAAGCAAAAGTGGATGGGAACCTGGGAGGCAGTGACCATGAGATGGTCAAGTTCAGGATCCTGACACAAGGAAGAAAGGAGAGCAGCAGAATACGGACACTGGACTTCAGAAAAGCAGACTTTGACTCCCTCAGGGAACAGATGGGCAGGATCCCCTGGGAGAATAACATGAAGGGCAAAGGGGTCCAGGAGAGCTGGCTGTATTTTAAAGAATCCTTATTGTGGTTGCAGGAACAAACCATCCCGACGTGTAGAAAGAATAGTAAATATGGCAAGCGACCAGCTTGGCTTAACAGTGAAATCCTTGCTGACCTTAAACACAAAAAAGAAGCTTACAAGAAGTGGAAGATTGGACAAATGACCAGGGAGGAGTATAAAAATATCGCTCAGGCATGCAAGAGTGAAATCAGGAAGGCCAAATCGCACTTGGAGTTGCAGCTAGCAAGAGATGTTAAGAGTAACAAGAAGGGTTTCTTTAGGTATGTTAGCAACAAGAAGAAAGTCAAGGAAAGTGTGGGGCCCTTACTGAATGAGGGACGAGAAGCTGGATATGAGTCAACAGTGTGCTCTTGTTGCCAAGAAGGCTAATGGCATTTTGGGCTGTATAAGTAGGGGCATTGCCAGCAGATCGAGGGACGTGATCGTTCCCCTTTATGCGACATTGGTGAGGCCTCATCTGGAGTACTGTGTCCAGTTTTGGGCCCCACACTACAAGAAGGATGTGGAAATATTGGAAAGAGTCCAGCGGAGGGCAACAAAAATTATTAGGGGTCTGGAGCACATGACTTATGAGGAGAGGCTGAGGGAACTAGGATTGTTTAGTCTCCAGAAGAGAAGAATGAGGGGGGATTTGATAACTGCTTTCAACTACCTGAGGGGGGGTTCCAAAGAGGATGGAGCTCGGCTGTTCTCAGTGGTGGCAGATGACAGAACAAGGAGCAATGGTCTCAAGTTGCAGTGGGGGAGGTCTAGGTTGGATATTAGGAAACACTATTTCACTAGGAGGGTGGTGAAGCACTGGAATGCTTTACCTAGGGAGGTGGTGGAATCTCCTTCCTTGGAGGTTTTTAAGGCCAGGCTTGACAAAGCCCTGGCTGGGATGATTTAGTTGGGGATTGGTCCTGCTTTGAGCAGGGGGTTGGACTAGATGACCTCCTGAGGTCCCTTCCAACCCTGATATTCTATGATTCTATGCAACCTTGAATGTTCCCAGGAAGACTTTTTATGTGGATTGGAGTCTCCAAAGGTCCATTGTCAGTTAAAGGTTTCTTGATTGGGTACTTAATTTGCAACTTCCTTTCTCAAGAAGCTGACCAAATGCTTCACTAATGCTATTTAGAATCAAACACATTGCGATACAAGTACATAGCCAATATTCATAACTTCAACTACAAAAATGACACACACATACACATAATCATAACCAGCAAATCATAACCTTTTTATAGACACCTAACACGACAACCTTTGTACAATATTTGCTGCAAACAATATATACTGTCACAATTTGTCAATAATGTCACACCCCCACAAAAAGCAAACATCATTCTGGGATGTATTAGCAGGAGTGTTGCATACAAGACACAAGAAGTCATTCTTTTGCTCTACTCTGTGCTGATTAGGCCACAACTGGAGTATTGTGTCCAGTTCTGGGTGCCACATTTCAGGAAAGATGTGGACAAACTGGAGAAAGTCCAGAGAAAAGCAACAAAAATTAAAGGTCTAGAAAACATGACCTCTGAGGGAAGATTGAAAAAATTACATTTGTTTAGTCTGGAGAAGAGAAAAAAAAGAGGGGACACGATAGCAGTTTTCAAGTACATGAAAGGTTGTTACAAGGAGGAGGGAGAAAAATTGTTGTTCTTAACCTCTGAGGATAGAACAAGAAGCAATGGGCTTAAATTGCAGCAAGGGAGGTTTAGGTTGGACATTAGGAAAAACTTTGTAACTGTCAGGGTGGTTAAGCATTGGAATAAATTGCCTAGGGAGGTTGTGGAATCTCCATCATTGGAGAGTTTTAAGAGCTGGTTAGACAAACACCTGTCAAGGATGGTCTAGATAATACTTAGTCCTGTCATGAGTGCAGGGGACTGGAGTAGATGACCTCTCGAGGTCTCTCCCAGTCCTACAATTCTATGAAAAAGGACAGGATTTTGTTTCCAAGAAGTTTTCCAAAATGTAAAAGTTTTTCCTTTGTTCGGTGTTTCTCCAAGGATAGTTTATAATTATTTATAATATAATAGTACCTAGATGCTCAAACTGAAATTTGGTCCCCCTTCTGGTAAGCACTGTACCTATAAATAGTAACAACAACAACAACATGTAATTAACCTGTAGAACATATTTCCACAAGTAATTGAAGCCAAGAATCTAATAGCATTCAAAAGATGATTAGGCATTTATAAGGATTATGGGACTATCTAGTGTCCTTTCTAACACATTCTCTATCAATTAAATCTGTACAATATCTAATATTTTAAAGGAAAAATATATTCACACAATTTTCAAAACACTATTAAAATGACTTAGTGTATCTATAGACTTTCACTTTACAATTTTAATATGTTGGAATTTTAAACTAATTTCCAAAAAATAAATTCAATTTTAATAAGATTACACAATTGCATACATTCTGAACTAACCATTTGAAGTTTTGGTAAAAATACTTTCTTCTAGGTCATATGACGAAGTTATAAAATTCTGGAAACCGTTTAATAAAGGAAACCGTCTCCAGCCTCAGTTGGCACAACTGTGCTGCTGTGATAAACAAAGCCCCAGTGTCTTCAGTTTTCATTATCCCAATGATATTGAGATCAATTATTTCATTTCACCAGGGACATATGTAATATTAACTGATTAAAAATTAAGTCTCAAATATTTACTTAAATTGTTAGGAATTTCTGATGAGACTGCAATACCATTATCAAGAAATTTGAAGGATTCAATTGTTTTTAATAACTGTCCTACTCGATTTAAAGTTCAGTCAGACTTATAACTTAAAAAGAAATATCTTGTGTTTCTTCGGGAGAACCCCGCTTATGTAGGTATGTCTAAGGTGGATTTTTCTTTTTACCTATTTAACTTACAAACTTAAGGTTTCTTGCTGTATTTGACAAAGTACTTGCTACTTAGTTGCCAAGATCCAAAGAACAGATGAAATGTATATAATGCAAATTTCCTTTGCCCTAAGGATATGTTACACAGGACTATTCCCTATTTCAGCAGCAACAGTATAACCAAATTACCATCCAATCAAGTTTAGAGGTTGTTATTGCTTGTTATCTAAAGTATCAATAATGTACTCATTGCTGGACAAGTTACAAAAGGAAGACGGTCCTTGCTTAAAAGATCTTCAAAGTATGGTCACAATCCTGCAACAGAATCGGTACAACCTGACCCCATTGCCTGAGTGGAGGACTTATGAAGCCAACACACAAGGGAGCTGCTCACATGGATCAGTTTGTAGGAAAAAGGCAACAAAAAGAGTGTTGCTAATACTCTCAGTCTTGAGTCTAAAAATATTTGGTGGTTTTCTTGAAGCTCCAGCTGTAGGAGTCAAGTGAATTTGAAAATCTCAGCTTTCATATTAAAAAATTCTAGCCCTTGGGGCTGCACAGAAAAGCTTGAAAAAGGTGGCCTGAGTGCACTGTAAGTGTTTAAAACTCACTAGGCAAACAGTAATCATATTGGGGTTCTTTGTATTGGTTTTAAAATCTCATGAGTTTTACAGGCATTGGGGCATCTGACATGAATTTTTTAATACACTTGGGGTGGAATGCTGTGGGATGTGCTGGGAAGCCCCGGGGAAGATTAGGGGAGTTAAAATTGTTGATTTGCTTGTATGTTCGCTTCTTGTGGGCTCTACGGATGTAAAGAGCAGGTCTTCAGGAGGGACTTGAACATAGTTGGTCCTCCTTTAGCTCCCAGTTCTGCAAGGTGTTTATGTATGTGAGTAGTCACACTGACTTTAAGTACCTTGCTGAATTGGGATTTTGGGCACTACCGCCTGCTCTGTTTGTACGCTGAACCCTGATTAAAGCAACCAACCAAGGAACCAGCAATAATCAGTGACCTTGTAGGGAGGGGCATGGGGGAAGTAGCATTTTCAAGAGCACCTAAGTGACGTAGGAGCCCAAGCTCTACTTTGAAAAGCAACGCAGGCATGTAGGTCCCAATTTTAGAAGGTATTTAGGCACCTAACTCCCATTGATTTCCATGGGAATTAGGCACTTAATACCTTTAAATATATGCAAAAATAACAGGAGTACTTGTGGCACCTTAGAGACTAACAAATTTATTAGAGCATAAGCTTTCGTGGGCTACAACCCACTTCTTCGGATGCATATAGAGTGAACCATATATTGAGGAGATATATATACACACACATACAGAGAGCATGAACAGGTGGGAGTTGTCTTACCAACTCTGAGAGGCCAATTAAGTAAGAGAACAAAAACTTTTGAAGTGATAATCAAGATGGTTCAGTACAGACAGTTTGATAAGAAGCAAGTGTGAAAATACTTACAAGGGGAGATAGATTCAATGTTTGTAATGGCTCAGCCATTCCCAATCCCTATTTAGCCCTGAGTTGATTGTGTCTAGTTTGCATATCAATTCCAGCTCAGCAGTCTCTCGTTGGAGTCTGTTTTTCTGTTTTAAGATAGCCACCCGCAGGTCTGTCAAAGAATGGCCAGACAGGTTAAAGTGTTCTCCCACTGGTTTGGGAGAACACTTTAACCTGTCTGGCCATTCTTTGACAGACCTGCGGGTGGCTATCTTAAAACAGAAAAACTTCAAAAACAGACTCCAAGGAGAGACTGCTGAGCTGGAATTGATATGCAAACTAGACACAATCAACTCAGGGCTAAATAGGGATTGGGAATGGCTGAGCCATTACAAACATTGAATCTATCTCCCCTTGTAAGTATTTTCACACTTGCTTCTTATCAAACTGTCTGTACTGAACCATCTTGATTATCACTTCAAAAGTTTTTGTTCTCTTACTTAATTGGCCTCTCAGAGTTGGTAAGACAACTCCCACCTGTTCATGCTCTCTGTATGTGTGTGTATATATATCTCCTCAATATATGGTTCACTCTATATGCATCCGAAGAAGTGGGTTGTAGCCCACGAAAGCTTATGCTCTAATAAATTTGTTAGTCTCTAAGGTGCCACAAGTACTCCTGTTATTTTTGCGGATACAGACTAACACGGCTGCTACTCTGAAACCTTTAAATATATGGCAATTAGGGTGTTAGGGCAATGGGAGTTAGATACCTAGGCGTTTCTGAAAATTGCACTAGATGTTTAGCTGCATTTTTAGCTGCCTAAATACCTTTACAAATCTGGCCCTTAAAGTCACGTTTGAAAATGGGACTTAGGGCTTTTGAAAATTTTACTTGTGGTCATTAATGCAAGATTGAACATAACTGCACTGGAGATATTGGGGATGCTTTACAGTGATTATTTAATACTGGGGGGATACTGGACAGGAGAACCTAATGCACCATTTGATTTCACTGCTTTAGTCTTCACTCTTGTCAAGTATCAGGGGGTAGCCGTGTTAGTCTGTATCTACAAAAACAACAAGGAGTCTGGTGGCACCTTAAAGACTAACAGATTTATTTGGGCATAAGCTTTCGTGGGTAAAAACCTCACTTCTTCAGATGCATAGAGTGAAAGTTACATCTGAAGAAGTGAGGTTTTTACCCACGAAAGCTTATGCCCAAATAAATCTGTTAGTCTTTAAGGTGCCACCAGACTTCTTGTTGTTTTAGTCTTCACTGTTCTAAATCTAGGCCACACATGTTGAACCAAGACTATAATTTTCTCCGAAATAACCTGAGGGTTTGAACAATCCATCAAACACATCTGTAGGGGTGAGGCCATGAGCCAGGGGGAGCACTGAAAAGAGAATGAGTCTGAAAGCTCCTGGGTGTCACTGCTGTCAAATATATCCAGCTACTGTGAAATTGGAAAACTCAGTGCCTAGACTCCAGGCTTCTTGCTCCAGCTAAACACAAACAAGCCTGAGTCAGTCGTGTCAGTCTGTGGACAGGACTGAATGACAATATTGTCAGATATTGTTTAGAGAGAAGCTTTTCAAAGACATTAGAAGTTGGGGGTCTTACTCTCCTTTGTTCCTCTGAAAATCTCCCCCATGACATTTTCTTTGGTACTACTGTCATCATCCTCTTTCTAAAGGATGAACACATATGCTCTGCATAAATGCTTCTTTCCATCTACTCCCAGGGATGCTGGAATAATTTTTATAGTGGGGGTGCGGATGATGGAAACCACAGAAACCATATATTTTGTTTGTTATTACTAATTCAACCCCCAGAACCCCCCTGACTTTGTACCTTCTTTCACACCACCGCTAATGTCTGGAACACCTCATTTGATGAGTTGACTAAGCTTTCTCCTTCCTTTTAAAAGGGCATGAACACCAACCTGTCCCCTGAAGCTCCTATTGGTGACAGGCAGACACTAGTCGACTCTGTTCATTCTACATTGTATTTTGCGGTGTTACTGACTGATGCTGGCAGTCCAGGTGCCAGCTCATGCCAAGGCTCCTAGGTCTCAACTCAACCCAGACAAATATGTAGCTGGAACCAGTCTGGCTCACCTGCGTGTTAGTATGGTTAAAACAGGTATTAGAATTATACGCATCTGTTCAGACTTTATGAAATGCTTGCAAGTTGCTGCATGAATTAATCTCACTTAAATAATATCTGTATCCCATGTTATAAAATAAAAGTATTTGCATTCAAATCCTCTATAAAACTGTGTAAATCAAACAGGAGCAAGATATTAGCTAATGTGAAATGCTGACTTCCTGCAGAAGGCGTTACATTGTGCCCAATAGTGAACGTTCAACAAGACCACATGAACTACTATGGAATCTTAAAAGGACAAAAGATTTTGTTGATTGTTCTTCCTTCCCTCTTGGAGAAGAGTCTTGCCAGTGGACTCCTCCCACCAGCTGAGATACACAAGTGTGTGTGTGGGCAGGGAATGGGATAAAAAAACCTAACAAGAAGAAACTATCTCTATGCTGCTTGGACTCTTGAGGGCAAGGTTTTGAGGGAGTCAACTAGCATGTGAACAAGGGTGATCCAGTGGATATAGTGTACTTGGTCTTTCAGAAAGCCTTTGACAAGGTTCTGCACCAAAGGCTCTTTAGCAAAGCAAGCAGTCATGGGAGGAGAGGAAAGGTCTTCTTATGGAACAGTAATGGCTTAAGATAGGAAACAAAGGGTAAGAATAAATGGAGAGAGGTAAATAGAGTTCCCCAAGGATCTGTACTGGGACCTATGCTGTTCAACATATTCATAAATGATCTGGAAAAAGGGATGAACAGAGAGGTGGCAACATTTGCAAATGATGCTAAATTACTCAAGATAGTTAGGTCCAAAGCTGATTGCAGAGTTACAAAGGGATCTCACTAAATTGGGTGACTGGGCAACAAAATGGCAGATGAAATTCAATGTTGATAAGTGCAAAGTAATGCAAATTTGAAAAAAATAATCCCAACCATATATACAAAATGATGTGTCTAAATTAGCTATTATCGCTCAAGAAAGATCTTGGAGTCATTGTGGATAGTTCCCTGAGAACATCTGCTCAGCATGCAGCGGCAGTCAAAAAAAGCTAACAGGAACCATTGGGAAAGGGATAGGTAATAAGACAGAAAATATCATAATGCTATAATATAAATCCATGGAACACACAGACCTTGAATACTATGTGCAGTTCTGGTTGCCCCATCTCAAAAAAAGATACTAGAATTGACAAAGGTGCAGAGAATGGCAACAGAAATTCTTAGGCAATGGAACAGCTTCTAGATGAGGAGAGATTAAAAAGGGTGGGACTGTTCAGTTTAGAAAAGAGATGACTAAGAGTGGCTATGATAGAGATCTATAAAATCACAAGTGGTGTGGAGAAAGCGAATAGGGAAGGGTTATTTACCTCTTCACATCACAAGAACCAGGGGTCACCTGATTAAACTATGTCTTCACTACCGGCCAGATCGGTGGGCAGTGATCGATCCAGCAGGGATCGATTTATCATGTCTATAATCAATCCCCGAGCGCTCTCCCGTCAACTCCTGTACTCCAGCTCAGCGAGAGGTATGGGCAGAGTCAATGGGGGAGCGGCAGCAGTCGACTCACCGTAGTGAAGACACCGCGGTAAATAAATCTAAGTACATTGTCTTCAGCTATGTTATTCACGTAGCTGAAGTTGCATAACTTAGATCGATTCCCCCCTCACCCCCCTCAGTGTAGACCAGGCCTAACAGGCAGCAGGTTTAAAACAAACATAAGGTAGTACTATTTCACACAACATACTTTTGGCCTTCACAACATTGAGACTGCATAACTGTTAAAAAAGACTGAACTAAATTCATGAAGGATAGGTCGATCAATGACTATTAGCCAAGATGGTCAGGGATGCAAAACCATCCTCTGTGTATCCCTAAACCTCCAATTGCCAGAAGCATCTGGTGCTGGCCACTGTCAGAATACAGGATACTGGACTAGACTGACCATTGATCTGACCCAGTATGGCTGTTCTTACGTTCTTATTAAAATGTTGCATTTTTTTCCTAAACAAGATTTAGCTGAAGTCAACATGTTCCCATGAAAAGTTTTGATTTCGATGCAATGGAATTTTCCACCAGCTCTGTGATATTTATTCAGCACATTCTATCAACCGGGCAGCGTCGGAGACACCTACAGAGCTACCGAAATAATATCAGATTGTAAATAAAAAGGGCCGGCTCTTTCCCTGAATAAAGCAGTGGAGCGCTATTTGAAGTCAATGGAACTATGCTCATTTACACCAGTTGAGGATCTGGCCCACAATGTGATGTGCAAGATTTACAGTGACATCTCACAATCACTCAGTTCCATTTTATAAAAACAAAACCTCCAATCACAACCCTTTGAGGGAGATTGTTCATCCTCTGAGAGTCAGCTTCTGCACAGTCAAATACTTTAGGTAAAACATAAGGGACATGACTAAACATTTCAAATCAACTGAGATTGTAAATCTCTATTTCCCTAGTGTCCCCCAACCTCCGCTTTATTTATTATACTTGATTGGCTCCCTGCCTAGGAATTAGACCCACAATAGTTTTTGACAGGGTAGTGCATTCAGCAATAGAAGGAAGTGTTCCTGCACAACCTCTAAATTAAAATCTCCCCCATTTCTTGTTATCCTGATCAATATGGACCACACTTCCTGAGACTCTGAACAACAGCAATTGCCACTGAGGTCAATGGGAGGGTGCTTAGCACCTCATAAGAGTAAGTTGTCATCCTCAGGAACTGAGCTAGATCATTTAAATCCTCACATCTAAGTCTTGGCCTTCTTGCAAACTGTCTGTTCTGTAAAAAAGTGTTTCCCACAATCTGCTGGGAAGCCTGAGGCAATATTCAAGAACCACCGTATCAGCCTCAATCAACATGTATGAGAGCCAAAAGATTTACCCACTCTGGCTCAGATGACCAAGTTTGCCTGTGCAGAGAAGCAATTTTGTGCCAACAGGCAGCTTAATCGAACCTTGAACCCTGCTTAATCTGGCTCAGGGAGGATCCCTTCACCATCAGGGTGATTCTCCCAAGGCATACAGCCAAATTTGGGCCTTTTAGGCCACTTCCCCACGTTGCTAGCATAGGAGGGGAAAGAAGGCATGGCCAAAGGAAAGATCTTCTGGCCAGGATGCCACTGTTCCATGTTGATGCCCATCTATGTTTTCGAGCTATCTGAAGCTGCTTACAGTTGGCATAAATTGAGGGTGGCCCACAGGCTGTGAAGTTTTCTAGTTTTTTTTCAGTAGCAGGACCATTTGTGGACACACACACACACACACAGGGTCTAGCTCATGATTCCTCTAACGTTTCAGTTAAAAATATCAAAAGTGTCAAGTCACATCAAAACATAGGACTTCAAGGGGACTGCACAGGGCCCAGGCATCCACATATATGCATCTCTTTGCAAAATCACGGGCAACCAAGTAGAGACCACATGCGAGAAGAACAAGGGAAATGGTACACCAGCTAGCATATACTCTTGAGAAGAAAACTGGTGACTGTTCTGCACTCTTTGATGAGCTTTCACAGCAAGACTGTATCAGACACTAATGTAGAAGAACTCATGTGTGTGCAGATTTAATAGCTCAATAAAGACTGAGAAACAGCATCTTCAATTTGTTACTTTCCTGGATCAAAGTTAGTGTCCTGGTTGCAGGCTGCACCAATACTTATGCAGGAAAAACAGAAAAGCAAAACATGAACTAGAACTAGACGAAGAGTTAAATCAAGGGGTTTTGTATCCCACTTGGAGCAGACATCCTCACTGCCAACAGAATAGCTTTGTGGTTAAGGGCCTGAACTGGGACCTATTGAGACATGGTTCTCATTCTGGCTTTCCCACAGATTTCCTGTGCAACTTCGGGCTACACACAAGGTCTAATCTAGTTCTCACTGAGGCTGATGGAAGAACTTCAGTGGGCTTTGGATCAGTCCCTTCATTTCGGGCCTCAGTTCCCATGTACAAAATGAGAGTAATGCCACTTCCCTTGTCTGCCTCATTTAGACTAACGCTTCATTGCGGAGACTGTCTCTCGTGCAGACAAGGACAAGACACACGCAGACTTATATCTACAACAGGAATAACAGCTCTACCAAAGATCACCCAAAAGTTCCCCACTCATGTCCTTGTCCTCTCTAGGAACTGGAGGACCAAGGGTTTTACATTGTTACTTAACTCGACATTATGTGTTCCTACGGAACCTAGCACAATGGGGGTCTGATCTCCGTTGGGGCCTGCACTACTGTAATACAAATAATTATTATTATTCAAGGCCTGGTCCTGAAAATGTTACTCAGGTAAGTAATTCTGATTGGGAGGACTTCAATGGAGCTACTCACTTGAATACGGACTGCTCCGGATCAGGCTCTCCCATAGATGTTTGAATCAAGTTCAATGTCTCAGTCCTTCAGGGTGCTCAATGGAAAAAAAAAATCCCCTAAAATTCTTGGATGAAGACTGGTCAACAATTTCATTCCTCTGGCACAACGGAACTCTACAATAAAGGTAAAGCTCATCTGTGCAGGAGAAGGAGCTTTCTTGGGGGCCAGTGCCAGACTATGGAATGAATTCCCTCAGGGACAAACCTCATCACCTTCCACTCCAAGTGTGAGGCACACTTCTTTCACCTTCCTTCTTTAACCCACCAACATGTATATTTAAAATAAAATAAAATAAACCTAAAAAGCCTACCAGAACAAGCCATTCCACAGCACACACTTCTCCCCCAAGGGAAAGGATACGAGAACCACCAACATGTAACAGTCATGCTGCTTAATGCACTACTAAGGTGCTCAGATGCTCCGGTGCAGAGCACGGTACAAGAACCTATTTAGAATAGTGCTGTACCTATTCTTAGCTACCTTCTACACACAGCCCATGCGGTACTGCTTATACAAGTTAAATATCACAAATATGCAGAAACGTAGTGATCGTTATAAATCACCCTAAAAATCTATTTTTACTACAAGACATCCTGCATGAGGGATGGATCCCATATCAATAGGGGATAAACTAGACAACCCAAAAAGACTTTCCCCACTGTGCTGGTGTATTAATTCACAGCAAGTGAGCTGTGATAGGCGAACAACCCTGGAGAACAAAGTCCTCTTCACTCTACCTCTGTCTAACCCATACTCATTCCTGTGGTATCTCAGCATCTGCTCCAGTGAGTGTGAAGTACAACCAAGAACCTTGCAGAGGTTGGGGGAAGAATGTGTGTACCAAGGTCTGGGAGAACACTTCTACAGTCACTGTCTCCCATGGCCCTAAAGTCTCACCCAGTCCTTCCAGTAGGTGAGAGTGGGGGCAGAATGACTGATTATGGAGAAAGATTGTGGTAGGCAAGGGGGGGCTAAGAGTGCATGTGAAAATGCTGTGAGCGGGCGATGAGCAGGAAGAGAATAGAAAGGATCTGGAAGGACTGATATGGGGTCAGACTAGAGAGAGACTGAAAGGCAACAGGCATGACAGAGGAAAAGAGAAGAGGCAGGAGTGGGAACAACTGCTGCAAAACATTGAAACACCAAGGAAGGTGGAGAGCAAGAGAATCACCAAGACCGATGGTGTAAGGAGTGATGGGGACAGACAGAGGAGCAAGGATAGAAAAGAGAAAGTACATTTTAAAAGGGTCAATGCAATGCACAAACCAAATCTTGTACTAGCTAATTAGAAATCAAGTCCATTAAAAAAAAAAAAAAACCACACACCTCATGAAAATGTTTTCATTTACAACACCTAAGTCCCCCTGCCAAATTTTGCGGCTTTACAATTAAAAACAAAAATCCTTAAATATATATATATATATATATATATATATATATATATATATATATATTCTCTCTTGTTGCTATGTAAACAACCCAAACAACCAATCAACTGGGGAAAACTGACTGACTATACAGGGGAAAACAATGAAACACACCATGCAGACAGTAAACAGGCTTTAAGAAACTGAAATATTTTTCTCTCCAGTTTCTTTCAGTTACTGTCATCTCAGATTGCTGCTTGTCACAACAGTAGAAACATTTTCAGGTAGAAGTGTGATTTTTTACATTGACAGTCTCCTTTTAAAGGAGTCACCCGCGTGGAAAAAAGAAAGATGTAACAGAACAGAGGGGGCTTTCTGAAATTCACCCAAAGCCAGAGCCTGTAAACTCTTGCTCACATAAGCAATTCTTACTCAGAAGAGTAGTCCCATTGGCTTCAGGAGAAATACTCACTGGAGTAAGGGAATGCAGGCTTATACCCACCATCAGAGCAGTGTCCAGATGCTAGAGAGACAGGTGCTTTCACAATGCATGCAAAAACAAGTAATAAATACCCAGGGTCAGCCACCGGTAGCTCTTCTCCATCACCGCTCCCAGACTCTGGCCAATAGGGCACTACTCCATTACAAAAGGATGGTCACATCTTATCTGCCTATGTCCTGCTTTACTTACCTTTCGATCCCTTATTTTGGGGGTGTTGTGAAACACTGTCCCAATCCAACATGTTCCTGAAATGAACCCTGGAAACCCTAATTAGCAGCAGTCAAATCTCTCCTTGGCAGGGTCTAGCTCTTGAACTTTGAGGGACAAGCATTGTGTATGGGACATGGCCTGAGAGAGGTCTGAGTAGCACGTCAGACCTGGAGGCACTGCATTTGCCCCAATGGTTAACATCAGTTGGTTTGTCACCATAGCAGAAGCACCGTAACAGCATCTTCTAAAGTGCCCTGGGATGCTGGTACTGCGAAGAAGTAAATGGGAGGTGGGGAAGACTTTAAAGAGCCTGACTTTCATGGACACTGAGCACCTGTATCTCCTGTTAACTTGACTGGAGACTTGCTGATGCTCAGCATATCTGAAAATCAGGCCCTAAACTTCCAAGCCATGAAGTAGACTAAAAATGAATTACACGGTCACTTCAATGTTGGTGACTCAGTGCAAAGGCTGTTAATCTTCAAACTACCTGTACAAAACCTGCACGTAATGCTTACTAATAACTTATTCATATACCAAGCAGCAACTGCCTAACCTTTTCAACACCTGGTTTAACTCAATACTCCATCTGGGCATCTGTTTATTCTCCAGACAGCTATTATACAAATAATATTTGCAGAACAAATACATCAAAAAAAAAAAAAATCCACCCCACAAAAAGCATCTTCGTACCAGGCAGAGATTAAAACCTTATTGTAGTAAATTCAGAAATTGTTCACTGCTGCTAAGAGGACATGATTAGAGCTGGTTCCATTCATGAAGCTGATAGAGAACATTTCAGTGAACGTTCATCTAGATTTATTCACTAAACTGAACTCAATGGAAAATTTTTCATTGTGAAAATCCCAATTTCAAACTCAGTTAGCCCACACCACTGCAGTATGCTACAACCAGTCCCATCCATAAGCTATTAAAGTGCAGACAGATACTAGCATGTAATGCAGATTTAATTAATAACTACATATATATTAGAATAGGGCCTGATTTTCAAAAAGAGGCTGGCAGGAGCATTTGCGTTATAAGTGTGCAATTGCCAGCCTAATGCGTGTGCAGTCTCAGGAATTCTGACTGTACACATGGGATAAATGCATGTACAAAGGACCAGTTAACAGGGCCGGCTCCAGGCACCAGCTTAACAAGCAGGTGCTTGGGGCGGCCAAGGGAGAGGGGCGGCACCTGCGGCAATTCGGGGGCAGCAGGTCCCTCACTCCCTCTAGGAGCGAAGGACCTGCCGCTGAACTGCCGCCGCCAATCGCGGCTTTTTTTTTTTTTTGGCTTGGGGCAGCAGAAATGCTGGAGCCGGCCCTGCCAGTTAGCAGTGCAAATCGGGCCTGTCCAAATGATGAACCCTGAATTTTGAAAACCCCATTATATGTTGCATAATTCTCCAACTGCGTCATTCATTTGGTAAATTACTTTGGCGCACATTTCAGGAGGCTCCACAGAAATCAGCTTTTAATAATAAGCATTTATTCAATTTTCCTTCATCTAGAACATGATCAAGTTGGGTCAGGATGGAGTGCCATCCCTTCTTGATTTGTAAGCATTCTGGCATTTATCCATAAACAATCATTATTAGATTGCAAAGTACTAACAGACACAGAGTGCTGAGCAAAGGGCTTATACCACCTCTTCTCACACAGAGCAAACATTGTGTAACTTGCTGATATTTGAAAGCTGCTCTTTTCATCTTATCAGGGTCTAGGCTAGGATGGAGATATCTAATTGTTATTTCTTATACCCGGGTGAATGTTAACTTAGCACTCTAATCAGACAACTTTCATTTAAAAAAAGCTCTTTGGCAGGATTCCCCCACCCCCCTTGTTCAGCAGACAGAGAAGGACAAGAGAATAACTGATAATTTAGTAAGCATCACTTAAACAAACTAGTCATTCCTTCACCCCCAAACTAAGAGCCACACTGCCACCTGATACTGAATGCAACACCCACTAAGTGACTGGGAGTGAGTATCTGAGAGCAGAATTTAGATCTACATTATTAGGAATTCACAGGGTCTTAACTTTAAGATTGTTTATTGGAAGAAAATGTCTAGATGCGGAATGAACAAGGGCAATTAACTAGTTGAAGGAATAATTTGAAATCAAGTACATTTAAAAAAAAAAAGGAGAGATTAAAGTATTTGTTTGTACAACACCTATCTGAGTCCCCCTGCCGATTTTGGTGGATTTAAAATAATAACAAATCCATTAAAAATGTTTCTCGGCCCCTGTTGCTGAGCAAAAGACCCAAACAGCAGGAAACTGACCAAGTGACTGACTATGCAGGGAAAACAGTGAAATGCACTACTGTATATACAAAGTACACAAAATAAACTTTCCTCCAGTCTGTTTCAGTTATGATCATCTTAGATTCTTGCTTATCCCTGGGACCTACACAGCTACCACAACACTGAAAACAGACATTTTCAGGTCAAAAAGCAATTTTTAAGTTGAGTCTCTTTTTAAATGATCTATTTCAAAATCCCACAACCAGGGAAATATTGAGTCATATCATCCTGCTGCTCTAGTTCAACTGACTGCCAAAGTTGAGGTGGAGGAGCAGGGTTTATGAGGTTTCATATCTTGAGCTGACTGGGAATATTTTTTAAGCAACAAAACTGTCTTCAAAAAGGTTTGTCAAGTACAGGCTGGAATACCACACCCTAAAATAGCCCAGGGGTTGGAGCATTCACCTGGGAGGTGGAAGACTGAATCAGACAGAGCAGGGACTTGAACCTGGGTCTCCCACCTCCCAGGTAAGTGCTATTCTGGGGTGGCCGTTTCTCTCTCTTCCCCTTTCTCTGGTTATTCACACACACACACAAAAAATCAAGAGATTTGGGTTTCATCCATATGCCGAATGGACATTTTATTTGAAAACTCAAAATTTTTCATAGGAAACCTGTTTTCCACTCAGCTCTAATCATCTCCCTTTATCTCTAGCCCACATGAAGTCAGCCTACAGGAACACTACAACCCTGGACCCCTTGTGTGTTTGGTCAGTGGAATTCAGGGGAGCAGCTAGGGATGAAATAAATAAAAAAATTGTCATTCTAAAAAAATCCACCATAAGTTAACACTGTCCCTTGCGGCGACGAGGAGGTACTGGAAATGCTGCCTGCTGAATCAGGCGAGAATTGTCCAAGTAAAGTCTCCCTTACAATTTGTATGTGGGACTAAAGAGGCCAAAAAGTCATTATTCAGTAGTAGGCTGCACCTCCATTAGCAAACTTCAGAGCCAATAATCCACCAACGCACCTTCACCAAGGTACCAATGAAGGAAACTGCAGCACAGGCTGGGTTCTGCAGTTCTTATCACCATGCCACAGAACCGTAACAGGCTGACTTACTGCTACGTTGTTCAGTATAGACAAGGCCCTAGAGACCAGGGATCAGGTAACAGCCTTGGATTTGGGGCAAGAAAGGTCATTCTATGTTAGGCACTTTAACAACTAAAATTCATTCCCATTTGTCTTCACATACAGTGCTGCAGTTTTACTGCTGTAGATGGTACTGCCCCAACAGGAGAGCTTTTCCCCTCAAGAGGTGATAGCTATGTTGATGGAAGAAGTTCTCTGGTCTACATAGTGCTGGCTATACAAGGGGATTAGGCCATTATAACCAGGGCCGGCTCTGGCTTTTTTGCCGCCCCAGGCAAAAAAGCCTCCGGCCGCCCCGGGGGGAGGGCGGCGAGCCCCGGCGGGGGCTCCGCTCTCCCCCCGGCGGCCGGGCGCCGGGGGGAGGGCGGCCGGAGCCCTGGGAGGAGGGCGGCGAGCCCCGTCCAGGGCTCCGCTCTCTCCCCGGCGGCCAGAGCGCAGGGGGCAGGGCGGCGAGAGCGCCGGGGGGAGGGCGGCGAGCCCGGCCGTGTCCCCGCTCTCCCCGGCGGCCGGAGCGCCGCGCCACCCCCCTCCAGGTGCCGCCCCAAGCACAAGCTTGGTGGGCTGGTGCCTGGAGCCGGCCCTGATTATAACTACGTTGGTGAGGGGTGTAGGTCTTTAGTGTAGACATGGCCTCAATCTGGTTATGTCCAGGCAGCTAGCAGAGGCAGGACACCAGGCCTTCTCTCCACTTGAGGTATTAAAAAAAAGTTACAGTATAGCAGTGCAAGTGTATCGAATGTTTTGTTGTACTTTACTGACGCAAGGCGCGTGCATGAGAGGGGTTTACATACAGTAATGTGTGAAGGGAGCTTGTTCTCATTCCACTATCTTGATCATCAGCAGAAAATGCTTAGTCATCCCTGGTCATTACAAGCAGCTGGCTCATCTATTTAACAAGAAATAGAATTTGGTCATTCATTTCTGACCATAAGCTTATAGTTTATTATTTAAAAGAACACCAAGTAAGCTGCATCATTATGGAGGATTTCTATTGAGTGTAGATTACCAGACACTAGAAGGTGACACCACACACACACACACACACACTCCAACCCTCCCTTTGCAGGTCTGAGGTTCCATCCAGTGACACTTATCTCTGGAAGACAGCAGACACACACACACACACACACTTATGCACCACAGACGCATGGCAGATCCTAACACCACTGACCTTCTGAGTCACTTGCCCCCAAGACAATGCAACCTGAGAGTTGAGTCAAAAGTCTTTAGCCTTTAGAGACTGCTACTCTTTTCATTTGTGTGTGGCTAGCCACCGCAGCAATAGGCCTGAAAACAGTCTTTTCATATTAGAGCATATCCTCTAGGGAGGAGCATCTGAGAATATCCAGAGAGAGATGGTGAGTGAAGACTTGGTAGAACCATGCTGAACGCATGTCAACACTGAAAAGCAGACCCTGCAATTTTAAGTGTTTGTCATTCCTGTGGAAATGCTTCAGATTGCAGCCACTCTTTCTGCTATTGTTGCCTCACCTCAGTTCAGACTTTATTACTTACACCTGTGGTAGCACGGTCTTAAACAGCTGGTACAAAAACAAGCCTTGAGTTTAAGGAAAAAGAGCTCCTGACAATAGTGAATGGTGTAGAGGAAAAGAATCCAAAGGGATGGGCCAAGGAGGCAGTTGACAGACTCATGTCAAGCTTAGACTGGGTTTGGAGTTCTGGTACCAGGCCTTGCCAGGGTCAGAATTTGGTTCTAGTCCGATGCAACCAAGATTTGAGCTCAAAATGGCCCGAGATCTCATAAGAATGGCCATTCCTAAACCAGAACTGTAACACAGGCCCTTGGCAGTTCTGGAACTGATTCAGAATCCAAATTGTAGGGCTGAGTTTGCAGCCAACAATTTCCCCATGCTGAAATTTGGAAGGGTTCGGTTCTGAGCTCCTGGATTTGGTCCAACTAGTAATAAATAGCAGTATTCGATTATGCCTAGCCCTGGAACACAAGGACCCTTCCTCCCCACTCCTGTGCATGTCTGGGTGAGAGACCAGCTACAAGTGCAGTCCCTGTGCTATCCAGGCTACAAGGGAACCTCCTAGAACAAACAGTTCCTAAAGAGGTGAGAGGGACATGGCTCTGCCTGCCCCACTTGTTACTCACCAGAAGAGCTGGCTGGCTGTGGCTGGGACCACACCCTGCTCTGTCCTAGAAGTAATACAGCAGCATTCTTCCTCTAGGCTTGGGAGCTCTGGGAAGGCAACACAATGCCTCCCAATAGGATGGGCGGGGGGGTCTTGCACCATTGCCACCACAGGCAGTACCTAAAAGATTTTGGCATCCGATTACAATGTGGGGAGAAGCACTGGAGCTTGCTGTACAGAGACTGGCAGCACATGGGAGAGAGAAAAGGAGCCATGATGTGCCCAGGGACCCGACTAACCACAGTGGTGAGAAAAGCAACAGAGGGTCCTGTGGCACCTTTAAGACTAACAGAAGTAGTGGTGAGAAAGATATCAGCATGTTGCTCAAGACTTGGGCAACAGTCAGGGAACTTATGCAGCACAGAATTCATCCTTTGCCTGAGGAGATGGGGATCTGGAACACAGAGATTGCTGCGTCAAGTCAGACCTGTGGGTCCATCTAGGCCAGGATCCTGTCTCCCGACTAGTACAAGATGCTTCAGAGGAAGATGCAAGAAACCCCGATGTGGGCAATTAAGGAGCAAACTGTCCATAGGGAAAGTCGATTCATGGCTCTCATGCCCTGATTCCTGGGGTTTCTCTCTACTCTCAGTTTTGTTGTAATCCCAATAGAACTGTGGGTGCTCCCATTATTATTTTGGATATTACCAAAAAAATCCATCTTAATTTCCCATGTTAGTAAGACACTGCTGTTGGACAGCCTTGTGGAAGCCAGGGAGGAGACGACGACTGTGGAACCCAGTGTGCTAAGAGGAAAAGCAAGCTACAGAGAGATTTGTGCAATGGGAGCTTAGTCCTTCTTAATGTCATGGGAGGGGGGGAGGGGAAGAGAGGGGGAAGAGACAAGGCAGGCCAGAAAGTGCAGATGTTTATGGATCATGAAAAGGGCCCCCCCAACTCCACCTGTCACACGAAGTCCAGCAACACGCTTCTAAACTTTTTTTTTTCTGCCTCTGGGGGCAATTTTTTTTGCATTCCCTCCAAGGGGACCTGAAAGCAGCAATCAGGACAATAAATGCACGTAGTTTGGGAGGTGATCAGACCCCATGGTGATGAAGAGGCAGCAGAGGAAGGCAAAGGCCGAGTGGGCACCAATGGCAGGCCCCAACATGGCTTATGAAACATCAGTGAGGGAAAGAATGTCACTGCCACCACCATTTCCATCATCTCTCCACGCTGGTCCAGTCAGTTCTCCAGTCCAGCACCTAACCCAGCTCTCAAACCCCTCCTCCACGGATTCTCTGTCTCGTCCCTCAGCAAGTTGAACCTCTCCTTCAAGGCCCCATCTCCTTCAGTTCTCTTTCTGTCTCTGTTAAAATCCCAATGGAGGGGGCAGGGCTATTTAATTTATGTGCCCTTCCATGGTTCTAGATGCCTTACTTTGTCTCCATCCCAGGGAGGAAGGATGATCCAGTGGCTAGCATACTAGCTTGCAACAGCAGAAACCTGAGTTTAATTCCCTGCTTTGCCACAGACATTCTTGTGTGACCTTGGGCAAGTCACTTAGTCTCTTGGTTTCTCAATTCCCCATATGTAACATTGGGATAATCGCACTTCCCTACCTCACAGGAATGTTGTGAGGATTAGCACATTAAAGATTATGAGGTGCTCAGATACTACGGTAATGAGAGCCAGATAAATAGCTAAGCTAGATAGAGAGAGACCCTTTTGCTTCTGCCTTTTTGCCATGCTATTCCGTATGCCTCCCTCCTCCCTCATGCCATGCAATCTCACTCCCTTCCATTCAACACCTCTTCAAATGGCTTTTTTATGGCTGCTATTCCACAAATACTCACTCACCCCCCTGCTCTCACTTCATCCCATTAGACCTTCATTTAGCCCGTGTTAACCCCTTAAAACAAATGCACTTGGAATTAGCAAGATGCATGCTGGGCTCAAATGCATAACTACTTTTCTATTACACTGCAGCCCACCCTTCTTCAGCCTCATTGATATCTTGTCTAGCTAGAGGGCACACTCTAGCCTTACATGTCTGTAGAGCTCCTCACCACACCAGTGGTGCCAGACAAAGAAGTTGAACAGAGTTGCCCAGAATCTTTTGAGTTTCACTGAAATGTTACCAAAACCATCTACTACTCTGTACAATGCCTAGAACAGGTCCCCATTTTTGGCTGGTCCTTAGGTACCACTGCAAGAAGCATGACTAATATGAATGTCCTTGGGCGGGGACTTTGCAGAGATGGACAGCAATCTAGTTGCTATGTCTGTTTATGCAAGGGGTGCGCGAGGTCAGAGTTTGCCAATTAAGCCAGCCCTCACAGATCTTTGATGAGCTATGACAAGATCTTCATACCACAGCACACAAAGGCTGCAGTTTTATTTTGATAGCTTCCTTCAGAGTGTAAAGCCATGTGCCAAAAGAGTTTTGCAAACAGACTGTAAATAATACAATTACAGCATTGAAGAGCAGGGTGAACGACATTTAGAGGATAAGTAAGAGATTAAAAAAAAAAACTAAACAGGAAAAATTCTGCACTCCGTTATATCCATGCAACCTCACTGACTTCAGCGAGGTTGGATGGAGAGCAGAATTAGGCCCTAGGAGTGCTATGAGATAATGCATTGGTCCCAGGAAGAAGGCAAAAGCACACTGTTCTCTCTGACACCAGCAGTTAGATTCTTAAGCAGCTTCACGGCAGTAGATCCAGGTGTCTGTCCTCCCAAAGCAGAGCGCTGCGCTCGCACAGAGCATGCTCAGCTATACGAGAGGGAGAAGATGTCAGACTGTAGAAAGCACACACGCTTGGGATGCGCCCTAGTTCAGGACATGCACAAGGCACACATGGGAAACAGTCCTGGACCCTTTAATATTGATTCCACTCTTGAGCACAGGAGGATGTCAAAGCACTGATTTCCAGAGGTGCTGAGGCACCTGCATCGCTCATTGAAGACATCCAGTCTTAATTTGAAGAGTTCGAGTTACGGAGACTCCACCACATCCTGAAGCAAGTTGTTCCAAGGGTTAATTCCCCTCACTGTTAAAAAATTGTCCCTTAGTTCTAATCTGAATTTGTCCACCTTCAGCTTTAAGCAGAAAGGAAGAACGCCGAGATCTTTTGGCTCAAAGAACTGCCTGCCATCAGAAATTTCTTTCCCACATACATACTTGGAGATGGTGATAAAGTCACCTCTTCACTCTCTTCAATAAATGAAATAGATTGAGTTTAAGTCTCACTCTGAGGCATATTTTTCAGACCTTAGTGATGCTTGTAGCTTTTTTCTAAACCCATTTTTCAACACCCTTTTTTGAGTCTGGACACAGTATTCAAGTATTGGTCCTACAATGCTGTGTACAGAAATACCACGTCCCTGTTGTTAGTTGATCTCCTCCTGCTTATGAAATCCCACTGATATTCAAGACACCTATTTAGGTGTTGAGCTTTATGAACATAAGTGTGACTATTTTGGCTTGACTGCCTTTTGGGATTTGTGCAGACGTCATATTAAAGTAGCAGTCGGTAATGTGCTATAAAAGTTACATAAATCACACCCCATATCTGTTACCTCAGCTGACCGCAATATGGTAATTAACACAGGCTTAATCGCTCAGAGATATAAAAACATATGAAACTAAGAAAGGCTGGAACCCAGCCCAGATGAAGGGTTATATAAGGAGGATGTTCTGAACCATTTAATGAACAGCTCCACACTAGTGTCTTAAAAGACTTTTCTAAAATGATAAATTGATTTATGCTAGAGCAAACTCAGAACTCAGTGGCTTTTCCCCCACCCCAAATATAGGTGCCTTAATTATGCTTGCAAAATGTACTCTTTCAACAAAGCCCAAGTAACCATTGTTCAGTGTATGTAACCCATCCCCTCTGCTGTCTGCGCCACAAAAAGCTAGGGGCCTATTACAGCTACGTCTACATTACAGTTTATGTCGGCATGACATAGGTCACTCAGGGTTGTGAATAAACCACCCCTGAGTGACAGAAGTCAGTGTAAGTCAGTGGGAGAGCTTCTCCTGCCAACATAGCTACCGTCACTTGTGGAGGCGGTTTTATTATGTCGATGGGAGAGCTGTCTCCTATCAGCATAGAGCGTCTTCACCAGACATGCTGCAGCTGCACTGCTGTCTGTGTAGACATGCCCTGCCTAAGCGGATTTACTTCTTTATATGAAGAGGCATCAGGTTACATGCTTCTATACTGGAAATCCAGAGGTTTCCTCCATTCCTGGTAAGGACCCAACACAGCAGTCATTACACATGGTATCACAAAATATCCAACCAAAGCACCACATCCTGCCCCATCCTCTCCTATCCAGCAGCCCAGTGTCCCCCTGCTTCAGGGCTGAGCAAAATCCTAAATACAATGCACTGTCTGCAGTTCTACGGACCAGGGAAGGCAGGCTCCAGGCAAGGCAAACTGAGGGACCCTGCAATCCCCATATCAGCAACAGTAGAACAGAATCATGAGTGAATGATAGACACGGAAGGGTCAGTTATTATGGCTTAATACATGGTGCATTTGAAGACCATGCCTCATTAATCTCTCTCATATTTGATGCATGAACCTTGTATTAAGTGCACGCCATCCTTGCACTTCAGTCAATGAGAGTCTAATTTTCAGAAGTGCTGAGCACCCACAGCTCCCCCATGGACTCCCACTGGAGTTTTGGGTGTTATCTCTCCCTAGCTCAGTGGTTCAGCTGCCAAATTAGCCATCAACATTACCCAAAAGAGCCACAGTTGTGTAAATTCATTGTTTCATGTACTATAGTACTACAGAATCATATTTAAACAGTACAACAGGAGAAATATTTAGTTCCATATCTATTATTCGCACAACAAAAATGACTGATCAAGTATTATTTTATCCACTACAAGTGGTTAATCACATCCTGATTGGTTAATAATTAAATCAGTGTTTTAATATTACGTGCTGCAAAGAGCCGCAGGGGAGACATTAAAGAGCCACTTGTGGCTTGAAAGCCAAAGTCCGAGTATCACTTCCTAGCTCAAGGGGCATTTATTTTGCCGCATGGGTGGAGAGGGGTAAAAAACTTTCATGGGATGTGCACAAGGGACCAAGATTTGTCTGCAAGGGAATAAAGGAAATCACTCAGATGAGCACTTTCTATCCTCCAAACTACGGAGTTTACCTAGGCTGGCTAACAACTTATGGCTCAACTCTGCAAGGTGCTGGGTGCCCTCCACCACCACTGAAGTCAAGACAAGTTAAGGGACTCCGCATCTTTCTGGAAGTGCTCAGAAACATCTTTCAGGATATAGCTGTTACTTACTAGACCTCCAGGCCCTTTGGCATTTCATTTCAACACGGAGCCGTATACGTAGGGGTGCATAGAAAGCAATTAGTATGAGAACTGCCTTTAAATTCCACTAGCACAGAAATCCTCTGCAATTCCCTGCAAAGCTTAAAAGAACACACAAACAACGCCCCCCCTCACACACACAAGCTAAATGATCTGGGGAACTCTAAAGAGTCCTAAATATGATAACTGTTTAAACATGATCTACGCCTGCATTTTTAAAATGCAGATTTTGTAAGCGGCACACAGAAAGTGGAGTTTTGTTATATACTGAACAATTCCCATGTCATTTACAGTTCTTCTTTGCCTTCAAGCTAGCAGCACTTCCTCTTGCTTCCTTGTATAGCCTTGGCACTAAAGGGTCCATCATTCTCAGCATTTACCTCTCAAAGCTCTTAGAGTCCAACGTATTTAGTCTTATAAATAGACAAACATTTGCGTCAGCCACTACAATATGTTAATTCCCTCAATTGCTATATTTTCATTTCTCGTTGTAAAAACATGCCTTTTAACCCCCTTATGAGGAAAGGATCTCTTGTGTAAAAGGGACACATTTGATTAGCAGTCTAATTTGAGTTAGTCCACATTTAAATGGAAAGGAAATAAAAACAATAAAAAACCCACTCCTGAAATATGATTTTCCCTTTCCCCAAAAGCTCTATGGGCATCTGATCTTATCAAATAATATTGCCTGAAAATTGGTATATACACCTCTACCTCGATATAACACGAATTAGGATATAACGCGGTAAAGCAGCGCTCCGGGGGGGGGGCAGGGCTGCACACTCCGGCGGATCAAAGCAAGTTCGATATAACGCGGTTTCACCTATAACGCGGTATGATTTTTTGGCTCCCGAGGACAGTGTTATATCGGGGTAGAGGTGTACCTATCCACACCTGCCTAACAGTATCAATATCTGGGCTATGATTTTCACCACTGGAGGTTATTGGTCTCTCCCCTTCACAGGCTTTAGGATGAGATTGCCAAGAGATCATTACCAAATTCCACCACCTACCTGTTCAGCCACACCCTCATCACCACGGAGCCTAATATGCACACAAAAAGATTTCCGTGGAGTTGGAGGTGGATGGGAGAATGCTGCTTAGGTTGTAACACTATGACAAAGTGTGACATTCCAGAGTTTTTCCCATTCTGCTTGACACACGAATTACTGGGTGGGATCCCATCCGCTGTATTATGCAGAGTCAGAATGGATGATCACAATGTTCCTTCTGGCCATAAAACCTACACATTTTCTAGTGCCTGTAACACAAGAATGTATATTCACCGGTCTGCCTTGGTTCACACAAATTCTACTTTGTAAGCCAACACAATGGAAGCCCTCTTTGCATATGAAATCAACAGAAGGATGTGATCTTAACATGGAGTCAGCAAACCAGGGAATAAACTACTGGGGGTGGGGGAGAGAGAAGAGTCATCTTGAGTCTGGGGACAAACAATAACTTTGGGGAATGTAAGGGGAAGGCAAAGAAAAAGGACACCCCTTTATCCTGCACCTGAGGAAGTAGTTAGGCAGTGCAATTACAGTCATGAAAATGGGATCCCAACCAGCCTTGGCTAGAAACACTGCAAGGTGGCTATGGTGAGAGTAGACTGCTTTGAGACAGATGGTTAGCCTGTTCAAGTTAAATGTAGACTCTAGAAAGCATGTATTGATTGTGTTTTATATGCAGCCTGTTTCCATTATCCTCACTTGCTATCTCTTAAGTCTTAACCTTTGATAAGAAACATAACATTGTTTTCACCATAATTTTTATCAGCACTGTGATGTTATATAGGAGTTGATCCTCCATAGAGCCAAACAAGCTGGTGTGACACTGTCCCTTGGGGACAGCAAAGCTGGTACAGTAACTCCTCGCTTAATGTAGTTATGTTCCTGAAAATGTGACTTTAAGTGAAACGATGTTAAGCGAATCCAATTTCCCCATAAGAATTAATGTAAATGGGGGGGGGGGGGGGGTTAGGTTCCAGGGAGTGTGTGTATACACACACACACACACACACACACACACACACACACACACACACAGTATAAGTTTTAAACAAATAATTTAATACTGGTACACAGCGATGATGATTGTGAAGCTTGGTTGAGGTGGTGAAGCCACAGGGTGGAAGAGGGTGGGATGTTTCCCAGGGGATGCCTTACTGCTAAATGATGAACTAGCAATTGGCTCAAGGTTAACTCATTGTTGTTAACATAGCCTCACACTCTACAAGGCAGCACGAATGGAGGGAGGGGAGATAGCATGGCAGACAGACAGAGACAGACACACACCGTGTGTGTGAAAGAAAGAGAGAGAGAGAGATGCGCATTGACCCTTTAAGTACGCGGACCCACTCTAAGTACATTGCCTTTACGTAGATCAGCAAGTTGAGACAGCAGCTGCTCCCAGGAAGCTCCCTCCGTCCTGAGCCCTGTCGTGTGTCCCCCCTGCTCTATGGAAGAAGGGGTAAGTGGGGTGCAGGAGCAGGGGAGAGGGGGACACGCTGACATTATTCCCCCTCTTCCCCCCCCACCCCACCCCTGCACAGCAAGCAGGAGGCCCGCAGGAGCATCACATGGCAGTGCGGGGAGGGACAGCTGAATTGCCGGCAATTGGTAGCCTGCTGGGCAGCTGCCGCACAGTAAACTGTATATGTAGATACCAACCACACTGAATTCTCCCTCCAAAAGGCCTCTTATCACCACCCTCCCTCATCTTAGCTCTGGCCACAAGAGGGATCATTCTGGCAATTCATTGGCCAGAGGTCAGAAGCTCATTCTGTGCTGGTGTTACTGGGGAGCAGATGGCCTGCAGCAAGAGACGGCTTTTGCAAAGTGCCCTAAGTGTGCCAAGGCTCAGGCTCATTGGCACTTCCACCCAATCATCTGTCACCAAGAATGCCCTAACTCAGATTACAAGCATTTCACCCTGGCGACAACGGTGATCTCCTTACCAATCACAAAGAGAGAGAGAGGATGGAGGAGAAAGTGATTATTGAGGCCCACAATATGCAATAAATAATCATTAAGTAATGAGAGAGGGTCCCCCAGAACTGAAGGAATTAGAGTAAAACATACACTGGGCACTACTTGTCAGGGTCACTCCTATAAAGGAGCCAGAAAGTGGGTGGAATTACTACAGGGACAACATTCTTTGTTCAGTATGTTACCAGTAAAACTGCTGGATCTTAAATAGAACTGGGATTCAAGGCTTGCTACACTTCATGAACCTGGGAAACATCAATTTATTCCCTTCAGTTAATTGGTGATCATGGTGTCGGAGAGAAGGCTTTGGATTCTTCGACCATGGGATGGTGTTCCAAGAAGGAGGAGTGCTGGGCAGGGAGGGGCTCCACCTAACGAAGAGAGGGAAGAACATCTTCGCAAGCAGGCTGGCTAACCTGGTGAGGAGGGCTTTAAACTAGGTTCACCGGGGGAAGGAGACCAAAGCCCTGAGGTAAGTGGAGAAATGGGATACCGGGAAGAAGCACGAGCAGGAGAGTGCAAGAGGGGAGGACTCCTGTCTCAGACTGAGAAAGCGGGAGAATCAGCGAGTTATCTAAAGTGCCTATACACAAATGCAAGAAGCCTGGGAAACAAGCAGGGAGAATTGGAAGTCCTGGCACAGTCAAGGAACTATGATGTCATTGGAATAACAGAGACTTGGTGGGATAACTCACATGACTGGAGTACTGTCATGGATGGATATAAACTGTTCAGGAAGGACAGGCAGGGCAGAAAAGGTGGGGGAGTTGGATTGTGTGTGAGAGAGGAGTATGACTGCTCAGAGCTCCGGTATGAAACTGCAGAAAAACCTGAGAGTCTCTGGATTAAGTTTAGAAGTGTGAGCAACAAGGGTGATGTTGTGGTGGGAGTCTGCTATAGACCACCAGACCAGGGGGATGAGGTGGACGAGGCTTTCTTCCAGCAACTAGCAGAAGTTACTAGATCGCAGGCCCTGGTTCTCATGGGAGACTTTAATCACCCTGATATCTGGTGGGAGAGCAATACAGCGGTGCACAGACAATTCAGGAAGTTTTTGGAAAGTGTAGGGGACAATTTCCTGGTGCAAGTGCTGAAGGAACCAACTAGGGGCAGAGCTCTTCTAGACCTGCTGCTCACAAACCGGGAAGAATTAGTAGGGGAAGCAAAAGTGGATGGGAACCTGGGAGGCAGTGACCATGAGATGGTCGAGTTCAGGATCCTGACACAAGGAAGAAAGGAGAGCAGCAGAATACGGACCCTGGACTTCAGAAAAGCAGACTTTGACTCCCTCAGGGAACTGATGGGCAGGATCCCCTGGGAGAATAACATGAGGGGGAAAGGAGTCTGAGGTTGCAGGAAAAAACCATCCCAATGTGTAGAAAGAACAGTAAATATGGCAGCTTGGCTTAACAGTGAAATCCTTGCTGACCTTAAACGCAAAAAAGAAGCTTACAAGAAGTGGAAGATTGGACAAATGACCAGGGAGGAGTATAAAAATATTGCTCAGGCATGCAGGCATGAAATCAGGAAGGCCAAATCACACTTGGAGTTGCAGCTAGCAAGAGATGTTAAGAGTAACAAGAAGGGTTTCTTCAGGTATGTTAGCAACAAGAAGAAAGTCAAGGAAAGTGTGGGCCCCTTACTCAATGAGGGAGGCAACCTAGTAACAGAGGATGTGGAAAAAGCTCATGTACTCAATGATTTTTTTGCCTCTGTCTTCACGAACAAGGTCAGCTCCCAGACTGCTGCACTGGGCAGCACAGTATGGGGAGAAGGTGACCAGCCCTCTGTGGAGAAAGAAGTGGTTCGGGACTATTTAGAAAAACTGGACGAGCACAAGTCCATGGGGCCGGATGCGCTGCACCTGAGGGTGCTAAAGGAGTTGGCGGATGTGATTGCAGAGCCATTGGCCATTATCTTTGAAAATTCATGGTGATCGGGGGAGATCCCGCATGACTGGAAAAAGGCTAATGTAGTGCCCATCTTTAAAAAAGGGAAGGAGGAGGATCCGGGGAACTACAGGCCAGTCAGCCTCACCTCAGTCCCTGGAAAAATCATGGAGCAGGTCCTCAAGGAATCAATTCTGAAGCACTTAGAGGAGAGGAAAGTGATCAGAAACAGTCAGCATGGATTCACCAAGGGCAAGTCATGCCTGACTAACCTAATTGCCTTCTATGAGGAGATAATTGGGTCTGTGGATGAGGGGAAAGCAGTGGATGTGTTATTCCTTGACTTTAGCAAAGCTTTTGATACAGTCTCCCACAGTATTCTTGCCAGCAAGTTAAAGAAGTATGGGCTGGATGAATGGACTATAAGGTGGATAGAAAGCTGGCTAGATCGTCGGGCTCAATGGGTAGTGATCAACGGCTCCATGTCTAGTTGGCAACCGGTTTCAAGTGGAGTGCCCCAGGGGTCGGTCCTGGGGCCGGTTTTGTTCAATATCTTTATTAATGATCTGGAGGATGGCGTGGACTGCACTCTCAGCAAGTTTGCAGATGACACTAAACTGGGAGGAGTGGTAGATACACTGGAGGGTAGGGACAGGATACAGAGGGACCTAGACAAATTAGAGGATTGGGCCAAAAGAAACCTGATGAGGTTCAACAAGGACAAGTACAGAGTCCTGCACTTAGGATGGAAGAATCCCATGCACTGTTACAGACTAGGGACCGAATGGCTAGGAAGCAGTTCTGCAGAAAAGGACCTAGAGGTTACAGTGGACGAGAAACTGGATACGAGTCAACAGTGTGCCCTTGTTGCCAAGAAGGTTAATGGCATTCTGGGCTGTATAAGTAGGGGCATTGCCAGCAGATCAAGGGACGTGATCGTTCCCCTCTATTCGACATTGGTGAGGCCTCATCTGGAGTACTGTGTCCAGTTTTGGGCCCCATACAACAAGAAGGATGTGGAAAAATTGGAAAGAGTCCAGCGGAGGGCAACAAAAATGATTAGGGGTCTGGAGCACATGACTTATGAGGAGAGGCTGAGGGAACTGGGATTGGTTAGTCTGCAGAAGAGAAGAATGAGGGGGGATTTGATAGCTGCTTTCAACTACCTGAAAGGGGGTTCCAAAGAGGATGGATCTAGACTGTTCTCAGTGGTACCTGATGACAGAACAAGGAGTAATGGTCTCAAGTTGCAGTGGGGGAGGCTTAGGTTGGATATTAGGAAAAACTTTTTCACTAGGAGGGTGGTGAAGCACTGGAATGGGTTACCTAGGGAGGTGGTGGTGGAATCTCCTTCCTTAGAGGTTTTTAAGGTCAGGCTTGACAAAGCCCTGGCTGGGATGATTTAGTTGGGAATTGGTCCTGCTTTGAGCAGGGGGTTGGACTAGATGACCTCCTGAGGTCCCTTCCAACCCTGATATTCTATGATTCTAGACTGACCTCCTGCCCAACATAGGACTTCACTGAATTAATTCCTGTTTGAACTAGAGCCTATCTTTTGCCAGGGATGGAGACTCCACCATGGCCAATGGTAAGTTAAAGTTATTTTTCTTGATTCGTTTATTTGCAGTCAGAACAGGAAGTTCAGCTAAAATGCTGCCTCTGTAACCAAGAAACCAAGTGAAATTGGCCTTTAATTGGTCTGACATCCCTGATCACATGGGATAGACTCAACTAGTAAAGGACACAGGATAAATACCATGTGGCTTTGAACAGATTAGTTGCTCCATGTGAATTCCTACAACAAACCAAGCAAAAGCAGCACATACATCAGCAGCAGCAGCTTTATAAGCATCCATATAGAACTCCAAATCTTCTACAGTCAGTTTGTTAGACATGACCATAACCTGAGTGAGCTGCGACTGTTTCCCAGATGCAGTTTGTACTTAGCTCAAGGTAGGCTTGGCGTTATTCTGTATTTCATGTTGAACAGTAAACTGGCACAGCTCCAAGGCTGGCCCTCAAAAATTAATGTCCCTAGTTTAGATTAAAAATTAGAAGAGAGCTTGGTTTGCTTTCATGAACATTCAGAGAGCACTTTTTGTATTTTACTTTATGGCAACTGAAATACTGGAGCATCTCTAAATGAAATGAGTAGGCTGGTAAAAAGCATTTGCAATGTTATTGTGTAGATCACAATCTCAGGGCGTTGGCTGCAGCTGTAGCACTGGAGGGATTACTCTTGAAGATCCTTGCTTTGCTGTGTGAAGGTTCATGAGAATAGAGAGTTCTAGGAGCAAGTTCTGGCTTGTATGCTGCTAAGTGGAGGCAAAGTCACAAATAAAGGAACTGATTTGCAGAGCTGGGCAAAAATTTTCAACCAGAGCCTTTTCCAGTGAAAAATTCAGACGCAGCAACACCGAAACATTTCAAGAATTCATGTCGTTTTTGCCAAATTCTTCACTTAACAAAATCTGGAAAAATTGTTTTGTCTTGACATTTTGGAAATAAAACTATTTGATTTTTTGGTTTGAAATGTCTTTTTATATCAACGTTTCCTTTAATTTTTTCGTTTAAACTTTTTATTCAGGAAAGTTACAAGAAAACGTGAACATACTACACCACACATTACTTATTAAGGATCAGGTACTATTCAAAGAATTTGGTTTAAGATTTGCACTTGCTGCCTAGGAAGCATCCTCCTCATGCTCATCCTCTTTTTAGAGTGGTAGCTGTGTTAGTCTGTATCAGCAAAAACAATGAGGAGTCCTTGTGGCACATTAGAGACTAACAAATGTATTTGGGCATAAACTTTCGTGGGCTAAAACCCACTTAATCAGATGCATGGAGTGAAAAATACTCTGTGTGTGTGTGTGTGTGTGTGTGTGTGTGTGTGTGTGTGTGTGTGTGTGTGTGTGTGTGTGTGTGTGTTCACACACACAGGCACATGAAAAGATGGGAGTTGCCTTACCAAGTGGGAGGTCAGTGCTAATGAGGCCAATTCAATTAAGGTGGAAGTGGCCTATTCTCAACAGTTGACAAGAAGGCGTGAATATCATAGGGAAAATTACCTTTGTAGTACTAATGATGCCAATGCAATCAAGGTGGACATCGCCCATTCCCAACAGTTTGGCACTTTTCTTGTTTACATACTTGGTGTGAAAGCTTTTCCATTACCAAGACAGTCCACATTTTACATATACCACAATTTCATAGGAGAAGTCACATTTTTCTAATAATGTGCAATATAAAGTCTGCTGCTAACAATAAAAAATAATAATTTGTCGTTCTGTTTACAATGTACATCCTTTAATGGAGCATTAAGTAAGCAGGTCAGGGATCTCTGGAAAGCTGCCATTTTGTTATAAAATGAATCCCTTTAATAATTTTCTCCCCAAACTGTCTAATTCCTGGACACAATCACCACATGTGCAAGTATGTTCCCCTTTCCCGGCAACCCCTCCAACAGAGCACCTCCCTAGCAGCAAAAATATGCTGGATCTTAACTGGAGTAAAAATGGTTGAAATTGAAACAAACCATTTTGTCAAAACAAATGCTTCATTTGACCTTAAACATATTTTTTTTTTACTTTTCAACTTGCTGAAAATGTTCACTTTACTTTTTGAAAGTGACAATGCACCAAAAAAACCCATTATATTTCTCCATCTCCACTTACTTGCTTAATGCAAAGAGGGCTTGTGTTAATGTGGAGAAGACCATAAATGTGTCATTCGAAATTAAAATGAAAAGGCTACTGAGATAAAGAGCTTAGACATGCAAGCCTGAGAATTCCTTTGAAATGTAAGAGAACATTTAAAAAAGATGATAGAAGGCTCCTTAGTCTCCTATCCCTGTCTATTGTCAGGCACTAGCTAACTACATGGAATATCCTGCAGTCAGATGAGGATGCATCTAAAGAGAAGCTAGGAGTCAGCCTACATTATAGCATTTTGGAAACTTTTTATAGTGTATATAAAGGGCCTGATTCAGCAAGAAAAGAAAAATATCTGACTTCCACACTGCAGACACCCAAGTAAAAATGGAGGATGCCAAATTATTCAGGATCCCCACAGCTTTGTGCAGGCTTCTGCAGAATGGAAACCAGCCATGGATTTTTGTTAAATCGGTTTCAAAATATTGAAGGCATCTTATTTTTCTCAGTTTGATAAAGCAAGAAACTTAATGTAAGTGCCTCTCTCTGCTTACCATACACTATAGTATAAACACTGGCTGTATCGACAATGCATGCACGTTTTCTGTATTGTGCTTGCTGTGGTTTTGGGTGGGGGGGATTATTTTATCAGCTTTACTTAGCAAAAAATAGTTAACATTTTTATAAATATACCTGCCCAATTAATGCTTCTTTTTCACAAGGGGAACACATTGCGAATATGATGAGAATTTACCACCCCCAAACCTCTATGCTGTTAAATTAAAATTTTTGAAACCCCCACAAATGTTGTTTAATAGTTAATGTATTTGAGCAATCAAGGTTTTTACAGCTGACTTTGGCTGCAGCTGGATGCAGATCACAGTGGAACACCTCCATGTAGACTCACTTTTGCCATGCCCCGTGGTGGCTGCATGTGGTGTAGCAGCTCTGTCTAGGACCCCCTACTGATCTCCAGCCCTGTGTTGTGTCCTTTTGTCCTCACAACTTGGACCTCCCAGACAGTCATGTTTAATGTTACCCTGGAAGGGCTGGAAGAGTCCAACTGCTTACACCTGTTTCTCAGCCCCATGGTCCTCACATCCTTCTCCGAGAGCTTTAAATCCCCCTTATCCCCTTATGTCAGGAGGTGGCACATCACCTTCCCAGTAGCTAGTAGGGGAATACAGGCTCTCCTGCTGCACTGGGCTCCAGTCCAGGGAACCTAGGGTGGACAGCTGCAGTCTGTCCCATCAGACACCATGCTGCTGCCTCTTGGATTCCTTCCTACCATTAGCTTTTCCTCAGGCCTTTCCTCCAATAGCCTCTTCCCGGGCTCTTTGTAAGGATCAGTGCCACCCAGGCTTCTGCCCCAGAAGCCCAGTTCCTGCTTGTGTGTCAGGGTCCACCACAATAGCTCGCTCCAATGCTGTGCCTTACAGGTATCTTCACCCACACTGGCCTCCTCCTTGCCCTCCACGAGACTTCTTGTTTCCCTCAGGTCTCTCCACTTTCTGCTACCAAGAGAATGAAGGAAGAGTTTGCCCCGCCCCCCCCTCTGCAGAACCACTCCTGCTCCAGGACTTCCTCTCTTCATAGCACCATCCAGTTTCTCCCCAGCGGGGCTCCATCTTTAATAAAGCCAACCCCACTCTCCAGGTGCGGCTAGGTGTATTACTTGGCCTCTCAGGCCCACAATGACCGTGTTTGGGGGTAGACACGCTGTCACAATGCACTGACCACAAGCGTTCAAAAATCATGAGTCTGGCCCCCCAACAAGTCAGAGATTGGCTTAAAAACAGCAAACTTTTAAAAAGGAATTCTAGATTTGGAGTTTGGTTTGTCTGGTTTCTGCTCCTGTAAGGTCACACTCCAGTCACATTCTCAAACTTTTCTCCACAGCCACAGGGAACATAAAAAAAAACAAAAAACAAGCAGCAGCTGAGATTCTCAAGAGCCCCTTGCCTCCAGCCGCTGGGGCTCTAGGACAGCCAGTGCTAGCCCATTGGGGGCCTTAAGGAGGAATATTCCCCACCCCCGAACACACAATACTAAAACAGGGAAGTTCTTATCATAAAAGCAAATAGGGGTCCCCCTTTGAGCTGCTCGGGGCCCTAAGCAATTGCTCAATTGCTTAGGCTGCTTATGCCTAGCGCTGGCTCTGCTTTATGATGCATCAGATATTGTGGGACTCATGAGACCTGGCATCTGCATTTCACCTCTTCCTTCAGCAGTAACAGAAAGGGGATGCTCAGAGCTTTCCATTTTCAGTTAGGGAGGTCTAGATATGTTCATGATAGGCGGACTTTGCAGCAAGTGAAAACCGTATAGATCAGGGGCCAGATTCTCTGGTCTGGCTGAGCTGCGCTCGATGCAGGACTGACCATTAAGTCGCCTTTATATTCCCGAATGCGCATCGAGACCCCTGCCGTACCAAGCAGACTTATACCTGGCAGATGTGGTTAGCGGTTCAGGGCCACTATAGCCAGGAGGGATTGGTGAAGGAGGCCATCCAAGTCAGGGCTGTGCCCAAGAGGAGGAGTGGGTGCCCAGTGTCTGATCTCCAGCTGCTGGAATGGCTCCTGCTTTTCACCAGCTCTCATTTAATCCCTCTTGAAAAAAAAGAAGGTACTGAAGTTATGACCCAGTGCAGTCATTGTCCCTGCCCTTGGGAACACGGGAGGGTCTGAAGGACTGATGCTAACCCTTATAGCTTTCCACAGAAGCCAGCTCTTAGATCAAACTATACCAGGAAGACATACGAGTCCCCTGATGTCTTCCCAACCTCTGGAACTTACAGCTAGTGGCACTAGTCGTCATGGAACACTTGTCAGCCTGTGGATTGTAAATTATTTTCTCCAAAGAGATTGTGCCACATCTTGCCGTTCATATCACAGGTGCAAGGCAAATATGGAGACCCCTAAAATCAATAAATGGGGGAAGGTGGCAAGTGCCTATATCAGTCTCTTTCAAAGGTTTTACCAAAAAGAGGGGCAGTAAGCAAGAGTTGTTCTACCTAATGGGCCTCAATCTGCTTTCAGTTACATTGTAGGGACCGTCATTTTGTTCTATATTTGGACAGTGCCTAGAACAATGGGTTCCTGGGCCATGACTGGGGCTCCTCGGTGCTGCAGTAATTCAAACTATTATTATTATTGCATAAAGCATTAGTAACTCCACTGCAGTCAATGTAATATCACAAGCGTAAGGTGAATCGGGCTCTGCATCTCCAATGCAAGAAAAATGTGAAGCCATCACTAGTTGAATCAAGTAGTGAAGTTGATCAGTTGGCTGTCTGGGACGCTGGCTCTTGATAGCACTAGGAACCTTTGTGTTTGTAGACTCGAGGGGACTCTCTAGTTTAATGCTGTGGGAGATATTAAGGTGTCACAACCGGCTCTTTTAGAGCTGCTGAGCTGTTCAAAGAATACAAGACAAAATAAAACTGAGTGGTCATCGGTCTTCTACCTCTGAAAACTAACACAGTCTGTTCAAACCAACAGCTACAGCAAGGTTCCCGTCCTTCCTTCAACACCTGTAGTGGCTCTGTTACCTCTCAGAACAGCAACAGGCTAACACACTCACTGTGCAAGTCACACCTCTCCCACGGCCCTCATTTCAAGGGACACTTTTCATTTTAGTCCCAATGTTACCCCCATTCTACAAAAATATGCCACCCTCTCACTTCTACTGCTGGACATTATTTATGCAAGAAATGCAGAATCAGGGAACCGAGGCAATACAAAATGTTCTCTACACTAAAGGAAGGAATCCCACAGCACTTCATATTTCCTGCCTGACTGGTATTTCTGCATCCTACATTTGGGCCTTGGCAGACAGAGAGGTGTGCTGCGAGTTAACGGATCTGATTACACTCTCGAGACATCTGCATTACTCCAAAAGCCACCAAAGATGTCATGTGTTAGAAGATAGCTTCCTAGTCACAACTACACAAGTCAAGGAACAAGGGGCACAGTGTGAAGCAGTACATTATTAAAGGAAAAGGAAGAGAAAAAATGTAGTCTTAAGCCTTAAGGGACTGCACACCACTTCGCTATCACATACTGCTGGCTGGCTTGCTGACAGGAAGGCAAGATCTACAGATGGAGAAGGTGGGAGGAAATTAAACAGAGCAGTCCAGCTCATCCACTTCCTAGATCCTCAGCGGCACTTCACTGATGCTTTTTATGAACCCCTTTCACCTTCCATAGGCACGATTATTCACAGCTTTAATAAGCCGCACTTTATAAATTGCAATACAAAAACAAAACAGAGTTCCATCATTCTTCTCCACTCTAATTTTTAGCTCAATTAGGGTCCAATCCAAGTCCTTGGGCATATCCCTATTGACTTCCATGGGCTTCGGACAGAGCCCTCTGTGAGCAATGAAGGGTAAATCAGCAAGATTAAAAGCACCTTCCTCATTCAGGAGTCAAATCTCCAATGCACAAATGCAAAGCCGAGGGGACCCAACCCCAGGAGGTGCTGAGCCCCTCCAATTGCTCTGAATTTTCACACTGAAATTCTCTTTCTGGATCAGGCTCACAATTCCCAAACCAATTCTCCTCCTGGCATCAGGCCCCTGATGGGGGGGGAAAAAAAAAATCTCTTGCTACAAATAGCTTTTCTGCCAGTCACAGGTTGGTTCCTCCTCCCCCCTTCAATAGCCACTCATGTGAGAAGCAGACAGATAGTTTGACAGCGATCTGAATCCTAAAATAATCTCTCACCAAGGCATAAAGTCTCCTGAGCCCATTGTAATAAATGGGCAACATACTGTACGACATAAATGAGCACCACTCTGTAAGATATAAATGAGCACAACTGCGGATGAAATTTCATTGTCCCAATGGGGGAGTGCTGCCTGGCACTGGGCCAGCAATGTATTCAATAGAGAGCGCGAGCACAAATGGACCTTGGGAGAAGGATTGATTTTAATGTAATCCCATTTACTAATCAAAAGGAGCAAGGGATTACGTTTGCTAGGAGATGTCTGCACGTGCTTTCCCAGTTTATCGATAAAGAAAGCTTTGTTTTAATTAAGATACAAACCGCTGATTCCAGGTCTAATCTTGGCTGCAAACAATCAGTTACTGACTGCGTGTATTGCTAAAGTTTTAATGCCCTCTCTGCAGCTTTTGTTTCTCCAAATAGGCCAGTATGAGTGCCCTTCCCTCATATATTCACCCACCCCATCCTTCTTTCCAGGCTCCTGGGAGCCACCAGGCTTAAGTGGTACAGAGGTGACTTGTGATGACTTACACCCCAAAAGGATGATATTTCAGTTTCAAGCTTCCAGGGGTTATTAGTGTGCTGTATGTAAGGATGGAATTTAGGATCGACATGGCTGGAAAAAGCAATATATTTCTTATGAGAAATTTCTAAAAGAAAAAAAAAATCTTTGTTCATAAATTTTTGGTTTAAGAATTGCGTTTCCTCACAGGACATTTCCACCCAAAAACTGTAATTGAATGTCTACTTAAAATGTTGTTTTATTTTTTGTTCATTTCAAGTGCAAATTATTATTAGAAGAGTTGTCACTGAATGCACAGCTCTCTTCTGAAAATGACTTTCAATAATGGCATCAGAAAGAACAACATGGTATTTTTATCCCTTCATGCACATTACAACTATGACTCGGACCCCCACTTAAACATCTGCATACAATAATATTTCGAGGCATGGCACAACCCTAATGCTCACCCAAAGACATAGACCAAACTTACAACCTCTATCAAAATATACCATTCATAAGGCAATAGCCGTTTTAAAAATAAATACAACCTTGTAAACTGAGCAGTAAAAGCAGAAGCTGGCATTTTGGCTGTCCTTTGATTTTTGGCAATGGAAGAGTTAATCCTGAGCCCTGCTCATGCCCTTGAATAACCCCTGCCCCACCCCCAACCACTCACACACACACACACACACCCCAAAACTAATCCTGGGCTCTGCATGCAAGTTTTCAGTCTACAGCACAGAGACCTTACACAGCCTTTAAGCTGCTGGGATGGTCACGTGCCAGCATGAGAGAATGAGCTGGATCTCCTGGGGTGAGATCAGCGCATGACACACAAGTGGTTTGGCCCAGGATACTCTCAGTCTCCAAGGGAGAAATGGAACTTTTAAAAATATGTTCACCAACATTTTCCCACAAGAAAGTTCAATCATCCCCATGCCATGGCTCCCGGTTGTCTCCCCTGTGCCACAGCGCCCTACCATCACCCCTCACGTGGCCAGACTATCACCACTGCAAGTATCATGCTTTGTACATACTGTAGCAATGTCACAGCAAAACAAAGCTACCGTACACACTTAGGGCTAACTGGTGTCTCCAAAGCCCAGTCCTTATGGGCAGGGAAGGGGAGGGGAGCATTATTCCAGGGGAGCTGCAGGAGGCATTGCATCTGATCTGTACTGGAAGAGTTTTCAGTGGGACTTATGAAGGACAAGGACAGTCTTTGCACTCCAGGGGTAGAATTTAAAAGACAAAGATCAACTAGGTGCCCAAGTCCCACTTACATAAAAAAGCGGGGGCAGGGAACACTCATTTGTATGAGTTTCTCAGTCCTTGCATTCCTTGGAGGAAACTGTCAATGTGAGCAGCCTCTATAGCCTTGTGCAGTCAGGAGTCCTCTGACCTCTTTGTACACCTGCTCTGGGCTAGTTACGATCTCACCCATAGAGGATCGTATGTGTACTTTCCAAGATGCGTGCTGGAGAAGGGAAAGGTAACAAGCATGGGTTGTGAAGAATGGGTCCCTTGTGGGATCAGACAAGATACTACAGATCCCAAGCAGTTACGCAAGGCATTAACATCAAACACGTACAAATGAAACCGTGTCCATCAGCTGTGGTCACACTAATAGGGAGGAGAAGCTGGAGGAGTGGGACATGGTGCTTCGAGGCATTGATAAATGATCCTGTAGGACAAGGAGTGGGCACAGAGAGCTCAGCCCATAAAATGCAGAACATGCTATTGATATTCGATTGCAGCTCTACAACAATCTTCCATCCGAGCATCCCAAAATGCTTCACACTAATTCATAGAATCATAGAATATCAGGGTTGGAAGGGACCTCAGGAGGTCATCTAATCCAACCCCCTGCTCAAAGCAGGACCAATTCCCAACTAAATCATCCCAGCCAGGGCTTTGTCAAGCCAGGCCTTAAAAACCTCCAAGGAAGGAGATTCCACCACCTCCCTAGGTAAAGCATTCCAGTGCTTCACCACCCTCCTAGTGAAATTGTGTTTCCTAATATCCAACCTAGACCTCCCCCACTGCAACTTGAGACCATTGCTCCTTGTTCTGTCATCTGCCACCACTGAGAACAGCCGAGCACCATCCTCTTTGGAACCCCCCCTCAGGTAGTTGAAAGCAGTTATCAAATCCCCCCTCATTCTTCTCTTCTGGAGACTAAACAATCCCAGTTCCCTCAACCTCTCCTCATAAGTCATGTGCTCCAGACCCCTAATCATTTTTGTTGCCCTCCGCTGGACTCTTTCCAATATTTCCACATCCTTCTTGTAGTGTGGGGCCCAAAACTGGACACAGTACTCCAGATGAGGCCTCACCAATATCGCATAAAGGGGAACGATCACGTCCTTCGATCTGCTGGCAATGCCCCTACTTATACAGCCCAAAATGCCATTGGCCTTCTTGGCAACAAGAGCACACTGTTGACTCGTATCCAGTTTCTCGTCCACTGTAACCTCTAGGTCCTTTTCTGCAGAACTGCTTCCTAGCCATTCGGTCCCTAGTCTGTAACAGTGCATGGGATTCTTCCATCCTAAGTGCAGGACTCTGTACTTGTCCTTGTTGAACCTCATCAGGTTTCTTTTGGCCCAATCCTCTAATTTGTCTAGGTCCCTCTGTATCCTGTCCCTACCCTCCAGTGTATCTACCACTCCTCCCAGTTTAGTGTCATCTGCAAACTTGCTGAGAGTGCAGTCCACGCCATCCTCCAGATCATTAATAAAGATATTAAACAAAACCGGCCCCAGGACCGACCCTTGGGGCACTCCGCTTGAAACTGGCTGCCAATTAAGGAAGTCTCCCAGTGAAGACGACAAGTACCATTATCCCCACTTTACCAAAGGGAAAACTGAGTCTCAGAGAGGGTAAGTGACTTGTCTAAGCTCACATGCAGTGAGTCAGCACCCTGGACCAAGACCTTCCGAGCCCCTAGCTCTAACCTCCAGGCCATACTCTTGCCTAATACACATCTACCCCGATATAACGCTGTCCTCGGGAGCCAAAAAAATCTTACCACGTTATAGGTGAAACCGCATTATATCGAACTTGCTTTGATCCGCCGGAGTGCACAGCCCCGCCCCCCCGGAGCGCACAGCCCCGCCCCCCCGGAGCGCACAGCCCCGCCCCCCGGAGCGCTGCTTTACCGCGTTATATCCAAATTCGTGTTATATTGGGTCGCGTTATATCGGGATAGAGGTGTATTAGTGCCCAGAAATATTAACTCCTGTAAATCCTTTTGGCTGCACTTATCTGGATATTCCTCAATCTTTCAAAACAGAAATGAGAGAGAAAAATATTTCCAGCAACCTTTAAAATACTGATCAGCATCCTCATCCATCAAAATCCTTGCAGGATGCGTCAGCCAAGCAGATGGCATTTCTCCTAGATAGTCTGAAAACAACTATGTGTACACCCCAACTTCACCCCATTGACAACTCTAGTTCCATGGCATACAGCCCCTATTCAGGTCAGAGCTCAAGCTGTGGGGAAACAATGGGTTTGCTTCACTGGAGTAGTAAACTCATTTTCTTTGTTGCAATCACTGTGGGCTCACAGCCGTGTTACCATCAGATTCACTTTGATTTTTGTGTTCAAATTAAACTCACACCTCAAAAGGACAAACAGTCAAAATTGCAGAGTTTCAGAGCAAAGCCAATACAAAAACAATGAATTCTGCATGATTTTTGGTAGAGATGGGTCCAAACTGGGAAACCTGATCAAACCCCAGCAAACTTTAGACCCAGATCCATGTGCAGATCTGAATTTCCACAGCTTGGGTCTCTCTATAAAGGGCCAAAAATGGACAAAGAATCCACAGGCTCTTTGGGATAACTCCAATTCCAGATGCAAACTCTGCAACTTGAATCAGTTTTTGGATTTGCTCAAAAACTTAGTGCAGTTCCACTTGAAACATTTGTGTTCCAGGAGCAGTTTACACTTGACCACAAAGCAAGTAGTTACTCATTCTAGACGCTGTGCAGTAAACTGGGTCGCTCTGCAACCTAATTCATCCACTGTTGGTCTCCTCACTACATCGTTAAATTGTTTGTTTCTTTAAAGAGAGAGACTTTAGCTAGAGTTTTTATTGCACCAACCACCACCTAAGCTGCCCGCTTCTCACTACTGCTGAGCTCTAAATTCAGACTTACCTGTGTTCACTGCGAGTGCCAGCTGCTAACTCTGTATTCATACCTTCCCAATGCAAACTGCAAGGACTGTGCCCCTCCTACACACTCATTTGCAATCAATCAGCTGGTGGAACCTATGACTCATTGGCTTCTGACACAGACTTCAGAGACCAGTTCAAAGAGACTATTAGCTGCTCTCATGGAAGTTGCAGCCTTAATAATTAGTTAATACTATTTAAAGGTATCATTTCCTTTCTCCTGTCTCCCTGTGGTAGAGAGGCCACTTCCCAAGCATCTTCTGGAGGGAATGGGATTTGGTCGTACCTGGGGGGCCTCCTCCCAAATGCAAGATGTGTTGGGTGGCCAAAGATTCCATAAAAGTAGCCAACCAGGAGAGAGCCAGATGGGAAGACGACTACCCATCCCCCAATTAGGGTACTGGGTGCAGCAGGTGGTCAGGACTGACTTTTTGTATGTTGGAAGGAAGGGCAACCTGGCTTTGGGGAGCAAAGCCAATTAACTGAAGGGAATAAGTTGATGGGCTTCCCCTCCCCCCAATCAGGCCAAACCCCCTTTCCCAGGTTCATGAAGTGTAGCAAGCCTTGAATCCCAGTTCTATTTAAGATCCAGCAGTTTTACTGGTAACATACTGAACAAAGAATGTTGTCCCTCTGGTAATCCCACCCACTTTCTGGGATCCACTCATCCATCAAAAATGGGCAAGTTTATGAGGCTATAAGCGGCGTTTGGTTCACATTGCACTTGCTAGATACAGGATATAGATGACAAGAGTGGGACAGATCACGCTATGCAAAGTGGATCCCTTGCAAGATGAGAGCATAGACTATAGATCCCCTCACAGCGCACACAATTATGCACAATGTTAGCATTTAGCAAACTGGAACGTCAGTCTCTAGTGGAGGAGTAATGCCAACTGAGTGACAGGGAGAAAGGGAGCAGAGTGGCAAATCAGCAGCAGGTAAAGGGCAGCATGTGTCCAAGAATCTAGAGATCAAGGGACCAATCCTACAAAGTGTCAAATGCCACAAGGAAAGTACCAGGTACTCTGAACTCCCATTGTATTCCAGGCCTTCCCTATTTGGAGAATCATGTCTAGATATATCTGAATGAAAAATAATGGCAGTGCAGAAATTTAGAATGAAAACTGCTTATCAGCTCCCTGGAAACATGTCACTGATTTCTGAGATACCTTCAGATTGAAATATAGCAAAGAAAGAACTGGCCCCCCAAGTGCTACGAAGAGTCCATTATAGCGAGAGAAGCTTTTGCACAATTCTGGATGATCTTTCAGGTGGTTTAGTCTGTTTCTAACAAGATCAGGGGATACAGAAGTAAAGGGGGGATAGCAGAGAGTATAAATATCAAAGAGGCAGTTCTAAGCTGAAGGCAAGGGGAAAGAAAAGTATTCAGAGGGGCTCTGTTGGATTACACCTCCTGATTTCCAGCTGCATTTTCTTAGCAAATTAGCTTTCAGGATCAGGAATAAACACTTGTGAATGTACAGCTGGTGCCAACTCCACTGTGCCATGATGGGAATTTTCCCTACAAAATAATTATTTCAGGCTAAAATACAATCAAAGTAAATAGATTGATATTCCTTTGAGCCCAGAAAAGAATGGGTTCCTAACTACCTGCTTATGGAAAGTTCCCATAAGGCAGATATAGGAGAAAAATGCCTCCAACAGGCCTTGCATGATGTCACAGATTTCTTATTTCAGAAGAGGATGGAGAAAACTCAGTCATAACATGATCCTCCTCAGAACCAGAACGCATTCCATTCTAAGGTCAGCCAGGATTGTTTATCATTTTGTCAGTATGCTGTGATTCAATGTTTTGTGCTACCATAAAGATTTCCCTTTTCAATAGGATAGAAAGTGCCATGCTGAGCTACTGTTATTTTCTACACTCATTAAACAAATGAAATTCCCATCACATTCACATAATGCAGAGGACATAACAGAACCAGTCCCATCATAAGCTAATTCACTTCTTTCCTGAGACATAACTGCAAAACACCAAAAACAGCCTTTTCAGATGCCTTTTAAACAAGGATCACACCTTGCTAACACACACACACACACACACACACACACACGCATCACTTAAGTATAGACTAACAATATCCCAGGTCATACAAAGTAGATGGCCCCAGACAAACAAATACATATGAAGATGGATGCATGGGCCAAGTAAAAGAGAGAAGTCAAAGATTACTTCAAGGTTGAGGGACAGAACACAGAAGGTGCCATTCTGTGTCAGACCAATGGTCCATCTAGTCTAGGATCCTAGCAGCCAGAAGTCTCAAAGGAAGATGCAAGCAGTTCTGCAATGGGCAATTATGAAATTGCCTGACCCATCAGGCAAGTTTTGGCTTGATCCAAAGCCTACTGAACTTGACTGGGAGTTTTTCCATTAATTTGAACAAGCTTTGCATCAGGACCTTAGTATTTGGTTTATGCTCTGAAGTTCAAGGATTTTGATCCCCTATCCTGGTAACTACTAGTGCTTTCATTATCCATAACACTCTATTTTTTATTTTTTTCAAACATGAAATAATCTAAATTGACATATTACCACAGAATGTTTGATTTTGACAAATCAACAAGGTCAGACAGAAAAAGATTTCACTGGAAGATTTTCAACTAGCTTCGATTTTCAGTATTATCCCACATCACAGACCTTACACAGCCTTAAATTCTGTTTGTGCTTTAAGCACAAGCCACCTATCGCTTTATTGAGCTGACCACATAAGACAACAGCAGGTCTTCGCTCTGAGTGGTGACAGTTTACTTAGAGCCTTGCAATGGGGATGAGTCATTCAAATTGCTCCTTTTCAATGTGCATTATCTTGCATTTGTGGACAATGAAATTCATTGTCCTTTACCCACTTTTCTAAGGTCCCTCCAACCTTGACTAAACATAATTATGTGTCATCTGACAAGTCTGCCACCTCCCCGTTCCCACTCCCCCTTTCCACATAATTGACTAATAGATTAAACCCTGCCTTTGGTCTCATGCTAGATTTGTTGAAATTGGATAAAAACTAACAAGCAAATATTGAGATGTACAGTTTAACATGATTAAGGAGAAGAATCTTTTCTAATCCCCTGCCTCTCCTCCCACCAACTTGTAGCATGTAAAAATGGGAACAATTCTTGCAGCCATATTGGTTTTAGGCCAATAACCCAGGGGATGATCCCGCAACCACTAAAGTTAATAGGACTGCTCATGGGGTACTACTCATGTGACTATGGGACGTGCAGGATCAAGCACTATATTTAGCATTGGGGGGGAGGGGGGCAATCAACAATTTAATGTACCTTGTCAGCATACTACTGCAGGAGCAAGTCCTGTCCTTTTCCAAAGGAGAAAAAACTTTGTACAATGGGTTTCAAAAGTGGCAAACATTTGGAAATATGGCCTGCAGGAATGCATGCAATAAACCAGCATCCTGCATTCCGAATTCTTTATGCATCCAAAACTCCTGACACCAGTAGCAGTATTGGGTATGAGAAGAACGCAGGACTGGGGCCTAGTTGTGTAGGCCCAAATTTTCTATTCATTCAGTGTTCCACAGATTTTAGGTGATCAACTTACAACATCTTGGGCCTGGTTTTCACAGGTGCTGAATGCTCAAAACTCTTATCAGTTTTGCCAGGAGTCAGAGGCACTTGGCATATATGTCCCCCAAGACAGGCATTCAATAACAAAATTATCAGCCACTTTGAAAATCAAGGTTCCAGTGCTGCAACTAAGGATTACTCTACACTGGCAACACTAAAGCGCTGCCGCAGCAGCGCTTTAATGTGGCTTGTGTAGTCATGGCAGTCATGGCTCCACAAGAGGTGTAGCTTGCAGCGCTGGTGCACTGTTTACACTGGCGCTTTACACTGCTGAAACTTGCTCTGCTCGGGGGGGGGGAGGTCTTTTCACACCCCTTGGGGGGGAGGGATAGCTCAGTGGTTTGAGCATTGGCCTGCTAAACCCAGGGTTGTGAGTTCAATCCTTGAGGGGGCCACTTGGGGATCTGGGGCAAAATCAGTACTTGGTCCTGCTAGTGAAGGCAGGGGGCTGGACTTGATGACCTTTCAAGGTCCCTTCCAGTTCTAGGAGATGGGATATCTCCATTAATTATTTTTATTATTATTATATAAGACAGTTGCAGTGCTGTAAATTGCCAGTGTAGACAAGCCCTAATACAGCTCGATCAACTGCTTTGGCAACATGAAGTCACACTGAACTCAGTGGGACTCAGGACAGAGCAGACTGCCTATGTACCAACAATTATAGGAAAGCAGCCTTAAGACTGAAGTCCCTTCACAATGATGCTGATATACCATTTGGAAATACACCCCATCCCTGTGGGAATCAAAATCTTCAAAGATCTTTGATCTGCAGAGAGTCATAGACCTTGTTAAAGCTGATGGGTATCCTATATACACACACCTATCAGGCTAAGCTGAAGGAACAATTCAATGCCCCTTTATATCGTGATAGCTCGAAACAATAGGGAGCCACTACTCGAGGCAAATGGCTGCATGGCAAAGCCAATCAGAAGCTAAGCCGTGTTGGCTAAGGGCTTTCCCAGCGACTGACTGTAAAAGACAGACTAGGGGATGGATTGGCTGCAGATGGACATGTCTATCCATGAGATACAGAAATCAAGAGACGCAGTCATGAACATGGCCCCGGGGAGGAAGCAAAAAGACAGAGCTTCTGCTATGAACAGTACTCATGGGAAAGACAGGCATGGATTTCCAAGCAAGTAAGCTGCTTGCTGTTGTTCATTTCCACTGTGTTCGGGGAAACAAGACTTCGGGTGCAATCCTGTTTTATTTATAACAAAATCTCAGTCACAATCAATTTCGTCTGACAGAAACAAACTGGCAAGGCCCTGAATATTAACTAACCATTCTAGTCAAAAGGGACAATCTATTACAAGTGCGTAAGCACATCCATGCACACAGCATCTAAGTATTGATCCAAACATCAAGATATAGTACTGCTCTACAAAATGTGATACTGAATTCCTCTCAACATTTGTGATTAGTGTGCACCTCTCATACTACATGCATTAAGTTTACCAACACAAAGGAGCTTCCCCTCCCACCCCCCCATTATCCTTCCTATGGAATTGCACCAACAAATGCCAGCCCAGGAATCACAAGCGGAGTGGCAAGCTCACACGTAAGTTGGTCACTGAATCAGTGGACCAGCTGTCACGCCAAGCCAATAGCCAGACTAAATAGGAAGTCTGAAAGACTAATGCTAGAGGCTTGCATGTTGCTTAAAGTGCCACTGAATACAAGCTACACTTCTCCAGCAGAATGGTTCATCATTCATAATCATCTAACGGTATGTCCATACAGCAAAAGCTGTGCATGGGCTTCCCTGCCCTAGCTAGCTTTCATCCAGCTAGCAATAGCAGAGAAGACAGTACAGTGTGGGCTTCAGAGTGGTAATACAAGTTCAGCAGGGACCTGGGTACATACCTGCTCTGAAGCCCGTAGTGCTCTCTCGGCACTGTTGTTGTTACCCATGTTAGCTGGATTCAAGCTAGCTCATGTAGGCTGTCCCACATACAGCTTTTGCTGTGTAGACAAAGTCTACACAACAAGAGGGAGCAGTGAATAATGGCTACATCCTAGACAACCGATGCAGACAGGAGCAGAGCAGATTCTGTAAAAGATCCTTAAGGCTAACACAGAAATTGAAAATTCAGCAAACAAGCTAAAGAAAACCAAAGCAAGGAGATACCCTCAGAAACACCCTGGGGCCCTGCCCCTCTGCGCCAAGTGCACCAGGTGTGAGGCAGGCAGGCTCAACCAGGCAGGATCCAAATGTGGAGGGGCTCAGTGTGGCGGGGATCCAGGTGTGGGGTGAGAGGATTCTGTGCGGGACAATCAGAATACAGGCAGCTGAGTGGGGGTAGGGGAGTCTAGGTGTGGGGGGGGATCTGGATGCACAGAGGCTTCTTGGGGGGGGTGTTCCAGGTGCAGGGGAAATGGGACTCTTCAGGGGCTTCCAGGTGAAGGTGGTTGGGGCTCAGGGGAGGGGTCTGGGTGCTGGGGGAGTGGGGCTTGGTGGGGCGGGGTGCAGCTAATTGCAGGGGGGTCAGTGGTGTGGGGGTCAGTGTGTGGCCTCAGGGTGGTGGGGCTCATAAGGGTGGGAGTTTGAGTGCAGGGAGGTCTGGGAGCAGAGATGGGGGTCCAGAAGCAGGGCATCTGGGTGCAAGGTGGCTCCAGATGCAGGGGTTGAGGGTCAATGGGGTGGAGTTCAGGCATGGAGGACTAGGCGGATTCTGGGTGTACGGGGTGAGGCTTGGTGGGGGTGTCTGGGTGTGGGAAGTCCAGATGCACAGGGGTTGGACAGATGTGGGAACAGCTCCCTGAACAGCGACCCCTCCCCCCGCAGCTGAGGAGCAATGGGGGCAGGAAGCAGAGGAGGATGCTGAGCTTCCTGCCGCTAGGGGAGGTTTCTGGGGGTGGGTGTGACACAGCTCCAGCCACTCCATGCAGGGGAAGAGGAAGTCCCGTCCCCTCCTGCCTCCAGCCCAGATGGGACTAGCAGCTGATCCCGGCTCAGGGTGGGAGCTACTGGCTGAGGTGTCCCCAGCCCTGAAGTGATTTACCTCTCTGCCGACTGCTCTGGGTGCCTGAAACGATGTACCTGTGCAGCTAGGGAGTGGTACATGACTGCTTTTGCAGCTTCCCTGTCAGAAAGGGATTTTTCTGCGGAGAAGCAAAGAAATCTGCAGGGGACCTGAATTCTTCGCATGCGCAGTGGAGCAGAATTCCCCCAGGAGTATCATTATATAGCGATAGATAGAATGCATACTGAGATTAGTCTGTATATGGTTTCTGACTGAGAAAAATTGCTGTCTTTAGTCCCCTCAGGATGAACTAGGATTCCATTGCCAGTGATAGTATACTACAGAGAGTATAAAATTACACTCACACACTCAAAGCATATGTCCCAGATTTAACTTGATGGTTAACTTGTCAGGAAAAAAAGTCAGCTAGGCCATGCCAACTCTTCGTTCCACATGGTCCTTACAGTCTCATCTTTTTAGTATTCAGAACTGAGAGTTATCTGAATAATAAGAAAAAAAATAGAATAAAACCTAAATTAATCTCACACAAGGTCTCAAAAAAATGAGACCATTTTCTCTGCAGGGCTTTTCCATGCAATGAGAGCTTCTGTATTTGCTCTTTCCATGTGTTGAAATTTGCCATCTCTGATCTCTCCTGGAAAATGTGTAATGATTTTCAAATTCTGCTCACTGCACATCTACATTATAGAGAGAGAGAGAGAGAGAGAGAGAGAGAGAGAGAGAGAGAGAGAGAGAAGAACTCTTATTACTGCCTAGCTGCAATCTTCTAAAATGGTTTTGTGTGTGGAAGAAGTCACCTTGCACACATTGTACATCTGGCATAGGCCATGCCTGAAGAACCCTTTGTCATGAAAAAAATCAATACCAAAATTGGAGAGAATAGTGAGCGGACACAATTACACTTCATCCAGACTAAGACATTCCCCTCGCAGCTCATACCACTAATTCATTAAACATTATATTGATATGGAACCTTCTATCCCTAGAGATTCCAAAGTGCTAGATGAACACAGGGACTACTCCTTAGTCGCATGGCTGGTCCTTGAGTTCATTTTAAATACTCATATGGATTAAGGGGTTCTGAACAAGTTATTGATCAGATGAAGGGCTGGTAATACCACCTATTATTAATGTTGCCCAACACTTTCCAGTACATGATCCTGTTCTCAGTTGCTTATAACTTTGCTGAATTTCAACTATTCCCAAAGGGCTGAAATTTTTTGTGTTTTGTGTCTGGACCGGTCGAATTTTTGTAGATAGCGGAACCATTTTGGCTGAAGCTGTTTCCATGGACAGGACAAGGAAAACTACACTGCTGTGCAGTATTAAAAATAATTAAATCAATCAGGCAACCTGCTATTTGAGGCACCCTAGTACCCCCATTCTTTGGAACTGGGACTTGAAATTTGGAAGGGGTGACCTTCACGTCAGAGACATGCCCTTCGTCACCCTGTGAAAGTCTGCCAAAATTTGGACCAGTTATAAGTCTTTGGGGGGGCGGGAATAAAACAAAACAAACAAATGGACTGCCTAGGGAGGTTGTGGAAACTCCTTCACTGGAGGTTTTCAAAAGGAGGCTGGATAGCCATCTGCCTTGGATGGTTTAGATACAACAAATCCTGCATCTCGACAAGGGCATAGACTAGGGGATCCTTGCGGTCCCTTCTAACCTTATGGTTCTATGGTGCTTTTCTCAGATAGGAGTAAGGCCTCTTCCCTAGGCACAGTACTGTAAGTAACAGGCTTGGCACTGGGGCACACCCCTGGGACACCGCACGCCCCCAGATGGAGCTTCCTGCCTCCCCACAGTTCAGACTGCAGTTTGTGTGTTTTATTGGAGCCCTACCTTTAACCCAGTGCTCCCCAATAAATATGGAGCCTGTGAAGCCACTTATTGAGTAGCCAAGGAAGACACCAGCTGTATGAATCACATCCAGGACAAGTGAGCATCTCCCTCCTAGCCAGCCAGCCCACACCCTGCCTCTGCCAGTATGCCGCTGTAGGTGTTAGGGTTATACGGTTGTATATTTTTAGTTCCTCTAGCAGCGACTATTTCTGCATTCTGAATTATGATGTGATTTATCCCACTTTCTGTCTCTCATTTAGAGTGTTATTATTAGCTGAGCTGAGACAATGCACTCAGCGCTGTATGTTTATTAAAGCACTAATGTCATTCTCTACCACCGTGAGTCACCTAAAGAAAGACAGCGTTCCATTACAGCACTACTGGAAAAATCATGGGAGCCTCGCTGATCATTTCCCAGTGGTTTATTCCAAAGGCATCTTATTCTTTCCGTAAGACAAAACATATATTTGACTTGTAATCCAGTCAGGGTTAATGCCCCCTTTTTCTTGTAAAATTTACCACACCAAAATACTGAGACCATTACTGTACTCCCTTAGTGCCAATCCTCCAATCCCTTACCACCAAACATAGCCCCTCTGAAGTCACTTCACCCTACATATCTGAACCCTCTCCTCTGCCTGCTCATCCAGTATCTGTCCTCACTGCTCTTCTCTCCATACATCAGTAAAGGTCAATGTCTGGAACTCATTGCCAAGGGACACTGGTAGCCAAAAGTATAACTGGGTTAAAAAAAAAAAAAAGTTAGAAAAGTTCATAGAGGATAGGTCCATCAATGGTTATTAGCTAAGATGGTCAGGGGCACAACCCCATGTTCCGGGTGTCCCTAAACCTCCAACTGCCAGAAGCTGGACTGGATGACAGGGGATGGATCACACATAATTACTCTGTTCTGTTCATTCCCTCTGAAGCATCGGGCAGCGGCCACTGTCAGAAGACTGGATACTGGGCTAGATGGACAATGGGTCTGGGCTAGTATGGCTGCTCTTATGTCACTCTGGCATTCATCCTGCACCACTTAGTTTTTGACCTTTGTCCATAACTTTCTTCTGGGCTGGACCCCAGGCCCACTGCAGCCTATGGAAACATCTTGTGGAAGCAAAAAAAGAACTGTCAAAAAAAAAACTGCAATGCATGACAGTTTGTTAGCAAAAGTCAGGCTAACTGTAACCCTAATAACGCAAAATTTGTAAAAGCGAAAATTATGTAAGGCGGGTAAAAAACAACTGTAAAAAGTTATTGTGACCTTGTATAAATAAGGTGTAGAAGACCTTGTGTAAATAAAATATAAAAAATATTGTATGTTAGCAAAAGTCAAAACAAGTAAAAAATTAAAATATCAAAATGGCCTATATATAACAAAATGTAGCTGTCCCTTATTATTTCTATAATGAAAGGTATAGATGCTTGCTGTAATTAGTTACCAAAAAAAGACCTGCTTAGCTCTCTCCCTCTGCACAATTGTAAAAGTTAATAAAGCTTCTGACTTGCTGTACCCAAACAAAAAAGTAAGAACTCAGTTTTTCTCCGACAATTTGGGGGCTCGTCCGGGATGGCAACGCCCTCAGAGGCACCGGCAGTTACTACGGATCGTTCCCCTTCGAACCCCATGGCGCCACAATAGAGGTAAGAGACCTTTTGAAATCTCTATTGGGGTGTCGGAGGAGGACTGTCCGTGGGGCCGTCTGTCCCGGTTGGGCTCACGCCATCCGAACTTATTGACTGTGCAGCAAGGTCAGATGCTGAGTGGCGTAGGGGAATTGTTTGCCGCCCCCTGTATGCATATGCAAGGTGCATAGGTTTGCACCTGTGTTGAGGGGTTGTTACTGCCTCAGCAGGAGGGGTTTTTACCGCCTCGAGTGATGCATCGAGGTACTTGGGAATAGTACCTGGAGTAAGGCCTTGGTGTGGTGTGTGTGTGTGTGTGTGTACACACCAGTGTGAATTGAGTGTTACCGGAAAACGCCCAGAGTACTCTGCGAAGTCTTTTGGCTCGTGACCAGAACTACTCTAACGCAAGCCCGGTAACTAGAGGATCTTTTAGGAGATCCGACCCACGGTACGCTAACTCGGCCTGGCATCGTCCGGCGAGGAGGCTACCTGGGTCTAGAAGTGTGTAAACCCATCTTCCCTCCCCTTTTCCTCTCCGTGTGAGCCACTGACAGTCTGACCATCTCACTGGATGCAACAAAGTAAGCGGCGCCGTCTCTCTGAGATTAGCCGACGCTCTTTGCTGAAGGGAGGTGTAGGAGGTCATGGCTATCCTCGTTAGTCTCTCCTGTGTGAGTACCCTGTAGGGAGAGATCCTTAGTTTATAAGCCGCTAGCGCGGACAGGGCATCCTCCTCCCTGTGTGTGTGATTGGAAAATGGGTGGGGGACAGTCTAAGCATTCCCTTTCACCCCCTAAGGGTACCCCAGCTCATTTCATGTACGTACATTATGGTCCAACAACCTGCAGGTATTTAAATAGTTGGAATCTTTACACGCGTGCAAATCCATCTAAACAATGCCCACTAGAAGGTACCTTCAATTTAGATAAACTTAAATATCTCAGAGAAACCCTGGCTTCGCCAAAAGCCTCTGATACGCAGTGGGAGCAATTTGTCTGTTGGTGGAAGAAAGCAACAAAAAGACTCCACGAGTCTCGGGTGCGGAGTCTAAAGGACTCCCAAAAAAAATTAAAAGTCCAAGTATATAATTTACAACTTAAATGCAAGGCATCCGGCAGTCTTCCCGCTCGAGCAATTCCTGCTGCTCCTCTTTATCCCCAATTAGTTAGACCTAAGAGTGAGGAGGAAACAGCTGAGGACATTGTAGATTTCTTCAGTAACATTCAGCAGCAGCAGCCCGTGCCTCCTCCTCCCCCCCTGCCGGGTGTGTCTGCTAAGGAATCTCACCCGGCAGTGCCAACTTCACCACCGCATGTATCAGCTGCACACATTGTTCTGTCTTCCCCATTGACTTGATGGGTTTCGCATTAGGTTCTCTGAAACATGCTGAGTCACTTCTCAATCTTCCTTTGCTCCTAAATTGTGGATTATCTTCCTAGAAAAGCCTTTTGCAATACTGGGCTTGAGCCTACCCCTATTAAAGTCAATGTCCAGAGTCCAATTAACGTCAGTTGTGCAGGGTCAGGCCAAACATGCACGAAGGTAACTATGAAATGTAACACAATGAAACGTTATTGCTTTTACCATCTACCCTACAAACTGCACCCTGACAGAGTGTAGCGTCAACACAGCTGCAGCGGGAGAGAGAAGGGAAACAATGGTGAGCTCCAGACAAAAAGAGATGTTTACAGCTGAGATGGAGAGACAAAGGAAATAAATGAGGCTGTAGTTTTTCTTGTTGTAAAATAGATTTACAAAGTATAATATGGGCCACAAACTGCTTTCAGACCTCCCACATCCACAGAGCCCCAGATAGCTCTGTGTACCAAGTCCTGCTCAACTCACTTAAAGCTGATATGCAACTGACTGGAATGGGACTAAGTCAGATGTGATTCCATATGACTTGGTATAATTGAGGGCCGCATGCCATAGTAAAACAGAGTGCTATGGAAATGAATGAGCGGTACAGAAGTAACCCACTGGTCAGTGCGTGTTACAGATCACACTGGGCCTGATCCACAGAGGATCCGAGTCTGCAACAGCCCCAGCTCCATAGCCTGGCTCTCGAGCTCAAGCTGTAGCAGCTTCCCCTCCCGTCCCCCGCTTTAGCACTGGAGGTCCCTGGTTTGATCATCGTGTCAGCCAAAAGGCAGCAATCTAGGGTGACCAGACGTCCCGATTTTATCGGGACTGTCCCGATATTTACTTGTTTGTCCCGTGTCCCGACCGATGTTCGGTCAGGATGCGAACTGTCCCGATATTTTGCACTCCGGCGCACAGGCTCTTGCCCCCGACTCCATCCCCTCCTTGCCCCATTGAATCCTTTCCCAAATCCCCGCCCTGGCCCCGCCTCTTCCCCAAGCATGCCACATTCCTCCTCCTCCCCCCTCCCTCCCAGGCGTGCGCGAATCAGCTGTATGGCGGCGCAAGCGCTGGAGGGAGGGGGAAGAAGCAGGACGCAGCAGCCCGCTCAGAGGTGGCGGAGGTGAGCTGGTGCGGTGGGGGGCGGGGCGGGGAACTGCCGGTGGGGGCTCAGCCCCCACCAATTTTTCCTATGCTCCAGCGGCTCTTTTTTCTTTTATTTTTTTGCTCCGCCGCTGGCTCTCATCCCCCCCCCCCTCGCTGGAGACCCCCCCCGTGTCCCAATATTTCATGTCTCTCATCTGGTCACCCTACAGCAATCACACAGGTCCACCACAATGTGTGTGTGGAGGGCCCTAACCTCTGCAAAACAGTAGAACCTCAGAGTTACAAACTGAGTAGCAAACCACACACCTCATTTGGAACCAGAAGTACACAATTAGGCATCAGCAGAGACAAAATAAAAAGCCAGTACAGTACTGTGTTAAACAAACTTAAAAAAAAAGAAAAGGAAAAGCAGCATTTTTCGTCTGCATAGTAAAGTTTCAAAGCTATATTAAGTCAATGTTCAGTTTGAAAGCTTGTGAAAGACCAACCGTAATGTTTTTTCAGAGTTACAAACAACCTCCATTCCCGAAATGGTTGCAACTCTGAGGTTCTATTGTAGTTGTGTCTCCAATAGTCCCCTTCAGAGCAAGACACTTACGGTCCCTTCTAACCCTATAATTCTACGATTCTTACTACAGAAGCACCTTCTAGGTGAAAGTAATCTGACCCTAGGCGGTATCTCCTTTTTTTGGAAAATCCACAGGGTCATGTGGGGAACAATATGAGGCCCTTTTGACCTACCCAGCCTACAGCTTCCATCTCCCAAACTGCCCAGTCCCTACCTGTTCCCATGCTGATCCCAGCCCCACAGGACAGCTATCTATGGGGCCCTGAAAAGGCAGATGACACCCCACTGCTCACACAGGAGTGCTTGGGCCCACTGTTTTTATCTTCCCCCTTGTCTATTCACTATTGCGCTAGAAATAATTCATTGAAATGAGATGTCTCATAATGGAATCCCCTACTTAAAAAGTTACACGCACACACATAAAAACACCACACACAATAATGAGGCCCCTTTATGTGAAGAAAACAGGCAAAAACCATTGGACCCAGCACAGCAATCAGGAATCCAGGCGTAGCATTTAGAATGGGATTTATCCTGTGACTGTCCAGTAGCCATTTGTGATTAAGTGAATGCCACTTCGGGAACTCTTATTTGCTGGGCCCAACACCATACCATTAAAACCAGAAAAACTCCAAGTCAACCCAATGGGATCATTCCTCATGTACCATCTCAGTGATATTATGATATGTACTGGGGTAGAGAATAAAGCCTTTGATCAGAAGAAAGGCACCATTGTGCGCCAGACACTTTACCCACCTGCAAGAAAAAGCCAGCCCCTGCCACAAAGAGTTTACAATGTTAGTAGCCAATGAGAGATGGCTGGTGGATATAAACAAGCACAGGGAGGATAAAGGTAACGGAGGACAGGATTGTGGTCAGGGTCCCAATCCTGCAGTGGGCCCACACAGATACTCTTTGCAGAATCAGAGCCTCTGAGACAGGGCCGCCCAGAGGATTCAGGGGGCCTGGGGTCTTCGGCGGCGGGAGTCCTTCCGCTCCGGGTCTTTGGGGCACTTCAGCAGCGGGTCCCAGAGCAAGTGAAGGACCCACTGCCAAACTGCCGCCGAAGACCCGGAGCGGAAGGAGCCCTCGCCGCCGAATTGCCGCCGAAGACCCGGAACGGAAGAAGCTCCGGGTCTTCGGCAGCGGGTCCTTCACTCGATCCGGGTGTGTTCGGCGGCACTGAATGACCTGCCGCCGAAGACCCACCAAAAACTCTCATGAGGGTCCCCGAAAACTCTCATGGGGGCCTCTGCGGGGCCCGGGGCAAATTGCCCCCACCCCGGGCGGCCCTGCTCTGAGATCTTGATCTTTTTGGTACTAAGGAAATATCCTGCTTGTAGAAGAGTCAGGAGAGTTAAGTGTGGATACTCTTGCTCTCCTCTTTAAGAAATAGCTCTTAGAAAGGTACCGTACTTGGATTTCTGTATCCTTCACATATTGAAAATACAAATTGACAACAACTCATTGACATGGACTCAATATTGTTTGGTTGATGCATCGCACCTGATAAATATGCAGCTCCATTGGGGCAGTAGAAAGCCAAGGAGCAGGTCTCAGTCTTACACATAAAATTCCACACACGCTGCTGTGTGCTAGATACCACTGATGCATTTAAAAAGAAATATCCAACAGAAACTAGCCCTCTTCCAAGTAGACTGTGCAGTCAGTGGAAATAGCACATAGGCGCTTTGGCTCAGGTACACGTTTTCCAAACAAGTGAAATAAAGATACAGCCCGATCCTAGGAGGTGTTGAGTGAATATAGGAGAGACTTAGCACCTCAGCACCCGGTCACGATGTAACAAACAGCAGCTACCTAGGAACTTCACCTTGTGTGCAACAACATGGCCAATGACTCCGTAAAAACCTCATGGTCACAGTGGGGATAGAGTTCGGTTCTGCATGCAACAGAAGCACAGGGTCCTAGCGCTTAACCTAAGGAGAATCTCCACTATGTGTTGGCAGTCTATGACATACAGACAAGCATTTCTGATTCATGCATTCCTGAGCAGTGGTATATATACATACATACACACACGCTAGCCAGTTCATTACAATTCATTAATTATAAAAACTAATGACATTTAGTCATGCATTTACAATGTGTATTTCAAAAAAGTGTTTGTGAATACAACAAAGAGGACGGTTACAAAAATGGACAGACAGTATTCGCCAAACACCAAACTGCTGCTCACCTGACCCTAATCCCATTCCTCTAACCGTCTGCAGGGGCGATTAAACAACTGTCGTGTCACAACTAGAAAACTATAAAAAAAAATCAGGATATGGTATTTATATATAGTGCCCTTCATCTCTAAGGAGTCCTGAGTGATTTACATGATATTGGGTTCTTTGCACTTCCATTTCAAGGGAACGAGGGTTTGGCTGTAGTTCTCATTGGAAGAAGGAAGGATCCTGCTCTTCTGGGGCAGAAAGGCAGCAGCCAGGTTAAAAACAAACAAACAAACACACACACACACACACACACACACATTTTCGCAGCCTGCATGAATTCGGGGGGAAGCACAGAAGAGAACAGTTTTACAGGTAGTTTAGTGGCAGATCCTTGTGGCAAAAAACAAACACACAAAGAGTTCTCCACTAACATGGATTGATACAACACAGCAATGTCAGAAGCACACTGGTTAGAATGAAAGAAACTGGAATTTCCACACTGCAGATTGAGCTTCTCAAGGAAGTGCAATCAGACACTAGAGAAGTAAAACTCCAGAACAATAGAGTCACTAGCATTGCAGGCACTAATGCTAGGATCAGAAAGGGAATAAAATTATATCCCTTGGATTTAGGTTTGGAAGACATCAACCTGTGTCTCATTCCCTAGGCGGGCTGAGATCAGGTGTGTCACCAAGTTGATTAAATTGACCTTTTGAGACAGGGCTCAGAGCAACACAGCAACCGGAGCCACCCTTTGGTCGTCCCAACGCCTTACCTCCTGGAACGGTGTTAGCAAAGATCTTCCTGGAGACCAGACACAGCTTCCTCCAGAGAGGATGTAGAGCACGGTCAATGTGCAAGGGAGGGAGCTGGCTCCAGGGTAGAATACAGGAAATAAGCATGAAACTCCAACCATAATGGCAGGCTAGTCACATGCTTGGATGCAAGCAGCCTGTACACATACAGGAAAATACAACCTCACACATTGCATAACAGGGAGGGGCTCCAACTGTGAAGTGTGGATCCAGAGCAAAGCACACCTAGAGTCTGGCAAAGAGGGCTTTTTTCATTAACCCCACTAAGGTTAACATACTGGGGGCAAACCTGGGACCTGCACAGTTAAAGTTGTGAACGCTGACAGACCCTCAAACTCTCCAGTGAGATGGCCACTAGAGGGGGGTGTGATAGAAGACACTCCTCTCTCATGAGCACCTCCTGCACTCTCTCTCTTTCTCTGCCCCCCGGTGCCCCCTGTCAGCTGTTAACCTCCTCAGGTGAATCTTCAGTGGCCCAGCCCTCCAGCCAAGTCACACACCGCCAATATACACAAACAAAACCAGAGTAAAAGGTCCAACAGGGCCAGTCTCTGTGCCCTGGTTACCATCTACAGCCCTGTCTCTGGGCTCCATCCTCAGCCCCCTCTGTGCTAGCTTTAAGTCTGTGCCTGCCCTGGTATAGAGAAGTGCCCCCAGGGCTTTCTCTCTGGAGATTCCTAGCCTTTATCGGTTCTTCTAACCCCAGCTCTCCAGCCAGGTCACTCCTTCAAATTCAGCCTACTTCAGCAAATGGTTGGCCCTCTGCAGGTTCTTCAGGCCCATCCTTGAGCCCTGTAAATTCCAGCCCTGTGCTTGGGCTTCTAAACAAAACTTGTCCCCTTCTGGGGTCTTTGACCACTTTGCCCGTGGGGGGACCCAGGCCAACTCACCACTCCAGATCCCAACCCAGGGACCCTACAAATAACAGCCCCTGGCTGCTCCCTTTAATGCCATTGCTGCTGCTATTCCCTGGGCCTCTTCCTCTTCACCTTTACCCCAGGGCTCTCTGTTCCCTGCTTAAACAGGTCTCTCCCACGACTCTTTACCTGTAGAGAGTCACAGCCTTTCTCTTTCTCCTTCTCCCCCCTTCTGGCTCCAGACAGTGACTGACCTGCTTAGCCCCTGTAGCTCCTTTTATCTCAGCCCGCTGTGCTCTGATTGGCTGTGTCCTGCAGCCTTTCTAGGCAGGCATGGAGGACCCACTTCCACTGCTCTTTCATGGGGGCAGGGTTTGGTAGGACCACAAGGCCTCCAACAGGGGGGCTCAAAGGGCCTGGTACACCCAGTCATAGGGACAAAGATCTACATTGTGTTAGCATGGGTTAAATTGTATTTAGGATGTGTGGTTCTTTTTCATATCTAGCAAGGAACAATCTTCCCCTGACAGGGGAGATGGATTAGAGGGGTTGATCCCTTGAGTTGCTGAGGCCCCATATCTCCCTTTTATTCCAAAGGGACCACAGTAGACGGCTGCTTAGCATCTCTGAAAATATTACCCTGGATCACCTTGCAATCCTTTGCCATAACTAATTTGTCTGTTTTATTAAAAACCTGATTTTACCCAGTTAAAAGGACATACCACTTAAAATACTGAGACAAGAAAAAATAAAGGGGAAAATTAATCTGAGTAAAACCAAATTTTCTCCAAAGCCTCTAAATAAAATGAAGATGAATTTTAAAACATATCAAACAATATCAGATACATTGTTCACCAGCAATGAAGAATCACTTGCCAAATAGTACCACACAGTGGCATGTGGAACATGGCAGTTTCTCCTACACTTATAAGAGGAAATTGGCTGCTGTGTCTCAGAAATGACTGTTGCAACTTGTTGACAAAAGCTGACTTTTTAATGGCAGCTACCATACAAGCCTGATTGTGTTCTAAGCTCCATTGAGGACTAATGAAAAAAGGAACTGGATTTTTAAAAGATAGTTAATATCTTTAGGTACCAAAATAGCATTCCCCCCCCCCCAGAACAGTGCCAGATACCAATGCTAGATGGTCATCAAGAGTCCAACCCTTAACTTCCAAGTACAAAGTAAGAGAGATTGTGTCCTTCCACATTAGCACGAAATGGTAATATAAGACAACAAACCATTTGATACAAGGAAAATCCTCTCCTAAGATTCTAATTTGAGGAAGTGGGGGGTAATGACTGTCAGCTGGAAGTGTTGGCTGGCCCTGAATATAAAAATCAGTTATTCTAGGGGTACATTTACACAGTGATAACCCCCCCAAATGTCTACACAGCAATTTTACAGTCCAAAGCCCAAGCCCGAGTCATCTGAGCCGGACAAGCCGCAGGTTTTTTATCACTGTGTAGATACACCCTAAGTGCCTAGCACCCTGACTGTTTACATTTACACGGATACAAACACTAAACACTGGATTGACTCTCCATAAACTGACAGCATTTTCCATCTCTCAACACACTGTGATTTTATATGAGCATTGCTTTGCTATAAATACACTGATTTCCTGCCTTTCCTAGAGCTGTTTTTTAAGAGAAGTTTTGCAGCCCCATAGTAATCAGGAGTCAGCGTATATATAGTGCTGGCTTCTATGTAATCATACGCCTCCAGCTAGCAGCAAAGTAATAATTCAGAATAATATTTTGGGGACATTATGTGTAATCTCAAAGCCCCTTGACCTTTAATCATTTGTTTGCACTGATGAAATATTCACTCTGCTTCATTCTTTACGATGTTCCCTCTTGATTATGTGCTTGATATCCCTGCAACATGTATAAAACAGATTAAAATGCTGCAATTGATTTATCAGCATCATAAGCACGATCAGGTTCAGGTTCCTATTACTGCAGGTTTTTTCCCCTGACCCATCCTCTCCAAGACATATCATTGCAAAAGAGGGTTCCCAACATTATAATATTCTCTAGCCTTAAAACAGGAAATCAAACCCGTCCAAAGATATATCGTAGATATGGCCAGGATATCCTAGTGGATGTCATCCAGGGACCTATGGTTTCACAGTAGATAGATTTAATTAGAACGAGGACCAAAAATCAGCCCTTCTAATTATACCTGGCTATTTTAAAATACTTTTATTAATAAGGCCAAACATCTTCTTATGGAGAAATCCTATAGATTTTAGTAACGATGATACCGAGAGGGTTCTAAGGAAATTACTCTGCAAGTCTACAGAATTGGATTCTGAATGCTAATCTCCATACAGGTTTTTTAATCCATCCTATAGAATTCCACAGCAGGGATGTAGTTCTCTGTCAATTCTACAGCACTTTCTCCATCAGGGTGAGCTGTGTATATTCTGTGCTTCACAACAGCTTGTGTAAGTAGTGTGTATTACATATGAGAGAGAAATAATGGGCATGATTCTGTGACACCTTCGGTGCCTCTTGCAGGGTGCAAAAGCACCTCCAGTTCCTGTTGATTTCAATGGGCTTTGCAGGATTGGGACCCATATGCTCCTTCTCTATCATTGTTCAACATGAAGACAGGTGCAGTTTAGCCATGGCTACCTCACATCCAGACCACCCTCAGAGCATAAGTATGAAGCAGAAGCAGGGTTATAATTTTTCATGGGTACGACTTTGCTAATGTCTGGCTCCCTTTTATTGAAATGCTGATTGTCATTACAGTGAAGTACATTTCCAACCAGGCAGGCAGTGATAACGAGGGTGGGCGGGGGGGAGGAGGAGATAGCTGCTGACGTCTCTATCTCTCCTTACTGCTGCAAAAAATATTAGTTACGTGTAAGTGGAAAGAGCTCTCTGCAGTCATTACATAGCAAACAGTTACCACTTGGCTTCAACTTACTTTTACCCTCTCCACAAACACAAACACACTCACACTTTCAGCACGATACAAGTTTGCATATGGGCATTGCATGGCATTTTTATTTATTTGTGAGTTAAATGAGGATTAATTTCCACACCCGTCTTTGCATTATTGCTGATCTTTACCCTTTTTAAATGCACCCAATGTATGTTTTTCTATATATGGATCCAGTGAGTTTCCCTTATTTCTTACTCATTACATTTTTTTTTTTAAGATAGGAAGGGCTGAACATTTTGTTAAGTATTTTTTAAAATGATTATTAATAGCTATGACAACGTTAGTGTTATTGCAACTATTTACTTTTATTTTAAAGCACGTAACATGACCCTTTCAGTTACAGATTACAATGAAGTTTCCTCTCTAGCCTATACACACACCTCTAGTTTTTACGGATCTCTCCTAAATATGACCCGAGGAATTTATTCTCTGCAGTGAGGAGAGGGAAAAGCATTGTTGCCTGGATTATTTTTTTCAGAGGGTTATTTATTGCTACGTCGACCTTTGCTTCATTGCAACCCTTCACTTTTATTTTGAAGCACAGAGCTTGAGTCGTTCATACTCGGATCACGTTGTGTCCCCTGATCCCCCCATTTCTAACCACTCTCACTGGAATATTACAGGGATTTATTATTTTTCACGTGTTGGGGGGAGGTGGAGAGAGAGGGTCTGTATGGCAAAGATAGCAAAACATGCTTTGGACAACATGCTTGGTTGAAATGTCATTAAAATGCCTTTGAAACAAGAGAGCCAATAAACTAGCAATACACACACGTACAGAAAACTGCATTGATCAAGGGAAGAGTTTGCAAGCAGCACAGCTGATCTTACCTGGGTCTTTGCGGGGTCCTCCCTCAACACACTCTCTCCCTCTCCCAGGAGGAAGCAAGGTTGTGGTTACTGCTGCTGGTGTCGATGGAGCAGGTACAGAAAGGCAGTTGGCGGATTGCAGTCCCTGCTGCTGGGCTCTGGCTCCTGTCAGGGTTGCTGCTGCTGCTCCTGGTACTGATGATGCTAAGGAGGAGGAGAATGAGTGAGGAGGAGGAGGATGGTGATGGTGCTGATGCTGTTGCTATGGTTACTGAACTCAGCGGCAGCACCACTCAGTGCAACAGCTGCTCCAGCTCCTGGTTCTTTCAGACACAGGCTGTGGCGGAGCTAGGAACAACAACAATAATAAATGCCCACTCTTCTCCAGCACTCACTTTCTCTTGCTCTTTTGATTATTATGCGGCCGCTGTTACTAGTGTGGAGCCGGGTCTAGCGCTCTGGCTCTGTGATCAGGTTAATGATTGCAATGCCTGGGCGATCCCGTCTCTCAGCAGCCTGCTGGAAGCAGGTTAAAGGGACAATCGTAGCAGCAGCAGGAAAAGGGGATGGGAGAGAAGGAGACTTAGAAGAAGGGCCCAAGACATACCCACAACCGTTTTCTAGTGGGGCAGTGAGGAAGGAGAACATCAGAGACAATTCCATAAAGCCTGGCTGATGGGCTGCAGAGTGATGGCACAGCTGAGAGGAAACAAGTGGTCCACAAAAGTGCCTGAAATACTGTAACAGAATGCTAAGCCTCTCAGAATTGGTGGGGTGAAACCTTGACTCCACTGAAGTCAATGATAATTTTGCCATTGACTTAAATGACGCAAGAGTTTCACGCGTGGGGTTTCTGCATTTTTGTAACGAACTCCCAAAAGGGACAATTTTCCAATCTTTGTTTTCGTGCAAAGACGGGACAATTTTCCAGGTAAAAACAGGCAGATTGTCAAGCAAAACACAGTTGGAAGTTGGACCTTTTCTTTTCCCTTTGAATGAAAATGGATTTTATACAGAAAATTCACATTAGTCAAAAGTTCCTAAAGAAAAAGGATAGCCACTTCCTTTCCCAGAGCAGAGAGTAGAATGACATTTGGGGAAAACATTCATGCAGAATCCCCTTACAGAGAATGGAGTTTGCCCAGCTCTGAGAATCTGCAGGACAAGGAGGGAGAGAAGCTTAATGGACTACCTACTGGAGACCTTATTAGCAAGAACTAGGACCCAAATGGCAAGACGGGTGGGACTGCTGCACATCAGGAGTTAGGGAGTGTTTGTCTTCAAATACAGTACAATACCGTACAGAGCATACAGATGTAATCCTCTGGGAGTTCTACCCCAGCCCAGTTTTACACAATGTTTCACTTTCTAAGCAATACACATTTTAGGCTCAAGCTTTCTAAGCTCCATCTTTGTCCAAGGTGTGATTTTTGGAAAGTTTGAGCAAAAAGTCCTTCTCTGAGCTATGGGAGAGGGAAGGGGGGAAAGTTACATAGTTTATGCTTTTAAAAAAATGGTATGCACACATTTGAACAGGGCCAGGTTAACAACTGCTGATGGTTGGAAGCTGAAATTCAGTGTGAATGTGATCAATCAGTGCCTTCCCCTGCTTTGGAAAAATAGATCGAATTAAAATTGTCTGTGGTTTGCTAACCTTGTAGCTAAGCACCAACAAAGCAAAGGGTAGTTTTCAAAAGTTCACTCCCCATGGCAGTAGATTTTTTTTTTTTATTAAGTCAGGAGGCATCCTGCAAAAGAGAGATTAACTGACAACTAGTTAAGCACACAGGGTGAATACAAGGATTTAGCTCCTAACTTCTATGTAGGCTCCTAACTTTCCACATTCTGTGAATGCTTCCTTTTGAGCATTCAGCCACAATGTTCAAAACTGCTTAGAACCTGACTGCTGTCTCTTAAACTGCACCTGTGAGGCTAATGAACTGCTCATGTGAGTAATAACAGTGAGGTTTGCTCCTGCTGAATATATTGCTCAGGGGCAGATCCTCAGCTGGTTTAAATCAGGGTAGCTTCACTGGTTTCAATGGCACTATGCTCACTCAAACCAGCTGAGGATCTGGCCACTTTAATTCTCAACCCTGCTTGTAATACTGAGCCAAATTCTACTTCTTTTAATTACATGAATAGTTCCACTGAAGTCCATGAGACTGATTCTCCACCACCCTGCACCTCCTGCAGTCATTTATCCCTGTGTAATATGAGTGGGCGTACATTGCGGCCACATCAGAATGGCCCAATCACCTTGGTGGTGGTGTTGACACTGCTCAGGTATAAACGTGCAAAGGTGAAGAACCAAGCACAAGGGTCTTTATGTTTGTGCACAAAAACCCTTTTTAGTAACAGAACGTTATTAGAGAGATAGTATTTGATTCCATAATTAAAGGTTGTCTGACAGCAGTACATACTTGCACAACACCAGAATTAAGGCTGCATGTTCCCTCAAAGGTATTCCCCATTGATTTCAATGAAGTTAGTGGCTCATATATCTTTGAGGATCTGGGCCTATCTGCCTGTACAACCCCTTGTACCATGGGGCCTCAATCCCAGTTGGGTCCTCTAGTTGCTATTGCAATACAAATAATAAAATATAATAATAATAATAATAAATTAATAATACTATGCTGTGGCCACAGATAAGTTAAAGTGGCAGAAGCCCTTTTAGAATGCATGATTATTAATTGCTATGGAAGTATATTACAGCACCCTCTAGAGTGCAAGTAGGCAAATTTTATGCAGAGAAACAACGCAGTCTCTGCCCCCAATTTAATTTCACACATGATGCAACCAAGGAGCAATTAAACAGTGGGTAGGGGAGGACAGGCAGGGGTCACAGCAATGAGATTACACGGTTTCTCAGCAAAGGTGAATGTGTGTTCAGCATGACTGAAGAAAATAGAGCTGATTCACTTCTTTTAGGCCACTGTGGTAAAAGTGGCTGTTTAAAAGCATTTGACAGCCTTGCCAATTGGAGGGTAAAGACAAAAATTAAGAGTGCCAGAAAAAAAACAATAATTCATTGCTTTCTATATTATTTATTATTATTAATTTGTCAAAATACATATAATATTACCCACAAAAAATAAGCTAAATGAACATTATTAAGCACTTGATAGCAAAATCAAGCCCTTAAAAGTTAGGAGCCTTAATTCGGCCCCCCTGTGTATACGTATTATGATAGTCTTTAATTACATGATTGCATCCTTTTTACCCCACAGGACCCCTGCCTCATTCAGTGTACAGGGTGGATGGTGCTCACTTAATGAGCAGCTAATTTCATATTTTGCTTTCTCCTCATTGTTCAGTGTGAGGCCCAATGGCTTATGTAACGCACACTACTCAAACCCCACTCTGGAGAGCAGGGCCGGCTCCAGCTTTTTTGCCGCCCCAAGCAGCGAAAAGAAAAGAAAAAGAAAAACATGATTGCGCTGCCACCGAAGTGCCGCCAAAGACTGAAGCGGAGCAATTAAGCTGCCGCCGAAGTGCCGCCGAAGAGGAAGAGAGGGACTGAAGGACCCGCCGCCGAATTACCGCCGCAGACCCGGACGTGCCGGCCCAATAACGGACGGACTGCCGCCCCTTTCTATTGGCCGCCCCAGGCACCTGCTTCCTTCGCTGGTGCCTGGAGCCAGCCCTGCTGGAGAGAGAATTCGCAATTTCCTCCCGGCTTTTTTACATCACTCTTCACTACAGTCGCTGAGTGCGTCACAAATTTACTGTCACAACACGTCATGAGATGAAGAGGTTTAATCCCCATTTTGCAGATGGGAAACTGAGGCACCGATTTGTAAATGTGTCCAGGCATTGCTCTGCTCAGCATTGACAGTTAGGCACCTAAATACCTTTGCGAATCTGGGTCTAAGTGACTAGGACAGCTAAATCGCATTTCCGGAAGTGATACAGCCATTTAGCCAGATCTTTAAAGATACTTAGGTATGTAAAGGTGCAGTTTAGTAAGATTCTGAAGAGTGCCTAGGCAACTAACTTCCAATGAAATCCGATCTGTCTCCCCTTTCCACTTCCCTCCTACCCTACACCCCAATGGTTCTCAGTCCCAGTCTCCTTGCCCAGCCATTTCCGGACTCCCTCCAGCACCCACTCTTACTTTCCCTCTCCCCACCCCTCCAGCCTCCAATCCCAGTCTCCCCACCTTCTGTGGCTCTTTGTCACAATCTACTCCCGCTGCCCGAGCCCTCCGGTCCCAGCAGATCCAGCTCTTGCGCCACCTGCATTTGAATCAGGCAACCTTCCTCCTCCACGCTGCCTGGGCATCGCATGGGGTCACTGAGAACGCAGGAGATACAGGCTCCCTGCTCTCATTTCAGGTTCTCAGACTGAGACATCAACAGCTCAGAACTGCAACTGCAGGGAAAGTTCTTCTCAATCCCAGTTTGGAGCATGCCAGTGTGGATGAAATCTTTGGGGAATGTAGCACCTGAAATCTAAAAAAGTCCCTAGAGAGTATGTGAAAGTTCATTTTTCAGTGGCTTATAACTTGGCCCAATTTGGACAGATTTTCATGGAGAACAGCAGAAGGCACATCCCTGAAACAAAGGCAACTCCCCTGCCAAATTTCAAGTCACTACTCCAAAGCACGAAGACTCTAGGGCTTTAAAAGAAAAGGTTAGCAGTATTTTTTAAGATGCACAAACTTATTTTTCCCTATTTGCATTCTTGGAAACAGCTGAATCATTTTGGCTGAAATTTCCCCTCTCCCAAATCAGCCCAAGGCAGGCACCTGGCACACAACATTTTAGCCCAAATTATTACAGTTTGGTGGAGTTATAAGCAACTGAAAACAGGGTCTTATAATGGTAAGTGTTGGGCAACCTTAATAGGTGGCACTACCAGCTCCACCTATAATACAGATTAATTCACTAAACAGCCAGGTGGGTTTGTTTCTTTAATCTTTTCTCCCAGTGGTTCTTAACTGCTTTTTTTATGTTTGACAATGCAAAATACCAGTTGGGATATTATAATTATATTACTTTGCCCTCAAGTCGACGTTTGTATATAAAGATTTCAAACATACATTGGAAACAATACTGCATTAAACCTCGTAACACAGCCTTACAGAGCAGGCAACTTGGATTATATTAATTTACAGATGAGTAAACTGAGGCCCGGTGAGATTAACTGATTTGCTTGTGTCACCAGGGGAGATTATGTTAGAGGCAAGAAAAAAAAAAAAACATGACAACAAATCACCAGTAAAACTAATGTAATTTTATGTCTGCTTGAAATATATTATTCAGCCACTAGTTGTCTGGTTGTGTTAACCATTGGATGGTTAACAACCAACACAAAGCTGGAATTCAAGGTGTGTGGAAGTTTCTTTACATGTAGATGTAACTTAAAAAAAAATACACACACCTCATATTTGAGGACTGGTTCCATATATTGTGACATTTAGGAATCCTGATGCCCAGTCCTCTGTTTTAATCACTGGAGAATACCTATCTTATATTATTATAAATTACCTACAAAGCGATATAGAGAGTTTCTCCAGTAAAACAAAATACACATGCCAAAAGCCATATCATACATTATAGGTAAGTCCAGAAATCATTCAAGCGGGGGGACATTAATAAGTTAATATAGCAGGTTATTCTAATTGGAGGACTTCAGACACTCAGATACCACAGAACATGCTCCAAGGAGAAAGTCCAGGGATACACACCTTAACACACTCAAAACCGCCTTCACCACACAAGGACACTCCACCAGAAATGTAGATGGCATCATGGAATGGGCCACCCAAATACCCTGCGAGAACCTGCTTCAATACAGAAATAAAATCCCTTCCAACTGCACACCCGTAGTTGTCACCTACCACCCTACATTAGAAACCATATCATCAAACAACTATAACTTATACTCAATGGGGACCCAATCCTGAAAGAAATCTTCCCTGAACCCCCTCTTCTCGCCTTTAAACAACCTCTCCAAGCTCATCATCAGAAGCACGCTCCCCACAGACCAGGACACACCAAATCACAGTGGCACCAGACCCCGCCAGAACACGGGGGAGGGATAGCTCAGTGGTTTGAGCATTGACCTGCTAAACCCAGGGTTGTGAGGTCAATCCTTGAGGGGGCCATTTAGGGATCTGGGGCAAAAATCAGTCTGGGGATTGGTCCAGCTTTGAGCAGCGGGTTGGACTAGATAGATGACCTCCTGAGGTCCCGTCCAACCCTGATATTCTATGATTCTATGAACAACAGAGGCAAAACCTGAAGACATATTTCCATGGCTATAATGATTAACATCCCCCACAACACACCTTTCAAGATCCATAGGTCCTCCACATGCCTATCACAACATGTGGTGTACCTCATCCAGTGCACTAAATGCCCCAATAACAACTTTGTGGGTGAAACCAGACAAGCACTACAGTCTTGAATGAACTTGCACAGAAAAATGATTAAAGACAAAAACACTCCATCGCCTGTGAGTGAACACTTTTCACAAAGTGATCACTCCACTTCAGATCTCTCAGTCCTCATCCTCAAAGGAAGCCTGCACAATACTTTCAAAAAACATGCCTGGGAGCTTACATTCATAACTTGGCTAGAAACAAAAACTCATGAACTGACTAGAGACACTGGACTTATGGTTTATCACAACAATCTGTAACCCAGTAACAACTCCTCCCAGCTGCTTACTCCCTCGCCTTCCTTTCCTCCCTGTGACTGGAGCAGTGTTAACGAGCCACTTCACCTTGCATGGTCCCTTGAAATGTGTTAACTGCTTATGCTATACAATCTGTTCCACCTTTCCAGCTTCTGTGTAAGCTGGAAAGCTTGTCTCTCTCCCCAACAGAAGTTGGTCCAATAAAAGCTATTACCTCACCCACCTTGTCTCTCTAATATCCTGGGACCAACAGGGCTACAGCAACACTGCATATTTTATCTCCTGTTTAAGTGGGCTTTGGGGAGCTGCTGATGTATAGACCTGCATAGCACCATATGGTGAGAGGAATGCGGCATGGCAGCTTCTCAAGGATATAAATGGGGACACTGTAAGAGGAGTCTGTTTTGTTTCTTTCCTCTTTTGTAGTCTCTTCTCTTTTCCTTGAGTGACTGGTGCTGGTTGCCCCTCACTTCCTTCTGGTCAGGCAAGGCCAAGCGGGCAAGTTTATCAATGGTTAAAAACAACAAAAAAGTTTTTTAAAAAAACTGAGGAAAAGACAGCCTGGAAAGCTAGAGGGGACTGATTGGCTGAGACCAAAGGAGGGTGGAGCTAAGAGACAATAAAGCAGGACTCCAGTTTCCAGGCAAGTCAGTTCAAGTTAGACCACAACCGAAGACGGGCAAGAACTGAAGACATGTTGGCGCTTTCTAACCAAACTAGGTCTTCAGAAGAGATAATCTAACTGGATATTACTGGAACTGCAGCAAACTAAATTAATCCACTTTTATGGGGTTTCAGAGATAAGTATCCCCAATTCTTAATATTTCCTGACATTGTTTCCACCCTTCCTCCCTCTCAATGAATGAAACAAGTGCCAGCCCCACAATTCCCTTGCCACAGCTGTCGTGCAGCAATTATGACATAATTACTATGTGTTTTAGTAAGTGCACATTGTGCAGCTCGGGGGAGAATTGGCCCCTGGGGATGAGATTCTAACAGCCTTGTATGATGGCAGTACACAACGGATGCTTGTTCATTTCAGGGGAGCCTTTTGTTTGATGACTTCTTTAACTTGGTTTGTGATTTGCAGAGTAGGAACTAGCATTTATAAAATCCCCTGGGATGATTGGGATGGAGAGGTAGATAAAATTCACTATTCAATGGGAGAGGTGGGGTTTAGTATTATACCGCAATACAAAGCAACCAATGAAGCCAAAACCACTTGAAATGTAACAAAGTTTTTGAACTTGACTGTGTACATCCGCGAGCAAGAGACAGAAGCCACATGTGATTCCAGGTTTTAGTGACTGGCCTCTAACTCTCCGGAGACTGGCTGAGTCAAAGAATGTTTCTGCACAATGTTAAAGCCACTATTGTTGGCTGTGAGTGGAAAAATCCATCAGAAAAATGTGAAGTGATCCACCAGCAAAACATTGCAGAGCTGATGCAAGGAGGAATCAAGTCCTTACTGCATGTGCAAGACCTATTAACAGTTATGGAACATGCATGCATTGCACCTATAGTGGTGAGACTGTACCCTAAGGAACTAGGCAACTTGGGTCAGGCAAGCTACTATGTTGTCTTTGGTCTCTGACAGTTCGAAGAAAGATACACCCTCAATATAGCATCACAACACAGTGACTGTATATGCAGGCAGGTATCTGCTGCTCCTTTTGTAGCTTATTTACAGAACAGAATATGGGAACAAAGAAATTGCTACACATATAAAGCAAGTGATGGTGCACAAGGGAACTGAATGGCTTAGGGGACTCATAATGGGATACGGGGCTTTGAATGTATAGGTCCCTGCTTCAAAGGTTGGCTGTGACCCAAAGTCATTTTCATCTCCTTGGTAGCCTATGTGAAAGGAGTTGCTTGCCCCAGCACACTTCCTATTGGATGTGTGGCAGCATCAGGCAGTAACAATAACTGATACTTTTATCGAGTCTCTCAACAGAAAGGCCAAAGGCTGAATGGGCAGGGAGGCTATGGGGGACTACAATGGCTGTGGGCAATGTACGATAAAGCCAACACCATCACCACCAATATGGGTCTCTTCCAAGAAGAGACGACTTAAATATCCAGTGCTGTTGAGCTTGCACCTGTTGAGCCTGGGATTCTGGCTAAATCAGGACTGCAGGATCTGGCCCTTTGTAGGAACTAAAATCCAACTTAAGAACATAAGAACATAAGAACATAAGAAAGGCCGTACTGGGTCAGACCAAAGGTCCATCTAGCCCAGTATCTGTCTACCGACAGTGGCCAATGCCAGGTGCCCCAGAGGGAGTGAACCTAACAGGCAATGATCAAGTGATCTCTCTCCTGCCATCCATCTCCATCCTCTGACGAACAGAGGCTAGGGACACCATTCTTACCCATCCTGGCTAATAGCCATTTATGGACTTAGCCACCATGAATTTATCCAGTCCCCTTTTAAACATTGTTATAGTCCTAGCCTTCACAACCTCCTCAGGTAAGGAGTTCCACAAGTTGACTGTGCGCTGCGTGAAGAAGAACTTCCTTTTATTTGTTTTAAACCTGCTGCCTATTAATTTCTTTTGGTGACCCCTAGTTCTTGTATTATGGGAATAAGTAAATAACTTTTCCTTATCCACTTTCTCAACATCACTCATGATTTTATATACCTCTATCATGTCCCCCCTTAGTCTTCTCTTTTCCAAACTGAAGAGTCCTAGCCTCTTTAATCTTTCCTCATATGGGACCCTCTCTAAACCCTTAATCATTTTAGTTGCTCTTTTCTGAACCTTTTCTAGTGCTAGAATATCTTTTTTGAGGTGAGGAGACCACATCTGTACACAGTATTCGAGATGTGGGCGAACCATGGATTTATATAAGGGCAATAATATATTCTCAGTCTTATTCTCTATCCCCTTTTTAATGATTCCTAACATCCTGTTTGCTTTTTTGACCACCTCTGCACACTGCGTGGACATCTTTAGAGAACTATCCACGATGACGCCAAGATCTTTTTCCTGACTCGTTGTAGCTAAATTAGCCCCCATCATGTTGTATGTATAGTTGGGGTTATTTTTTCCAATGTGCATTACTTTACATTTATCCACATTAAATTTCATTTGCCATTTTGTTGCCCAATCACTTAGTTTTGTGAGATCTTTTTGAAGTTCTTCACAATCTGCTTTGGTCTTAACTATCTTGAGTAGTTTAGTATCATCTGCAAACTTTGCCACCTCACTGTTTACCCCTTTCTCCAGATCATTTATGAATAAATTGAATAGGATAGGTCCTAGGACTGACCCTTGGGGAACACCACTAGTTACCCCTCTCCATTCTGAGAATTTACCATTAATTCCTACCCTTTGTTCCCTGTCCTTTAACCAGTTCTCAATCCATGAAAGGACCTTCCCTTTTATCCCATGACAGCTTAATTTACGTAAGAGCCTTTGGTGAGGGACCTTGTCAAAGGCTTTCTGGAAATCTAAGTACACTATGTCCACCGGATCCCCCTTGTCCACATGTTTGTTGACCCCTTCAAAGAACTCTAATAGATTAGTAAAACACGATTTCCCTTTACAGAAACCATGTTGACTATTGCTCAAGAGTTTATGTTTTTCTATGTGTCTGACAATTTTGTTCTTTACTATTGTTTCAACTAATTTGCCCGGTACCGACGTTAGACTTACCGGTCTGTAATTGCCGGGATCACCCCTAGAGCCCTTTTTAAATATTGGCGTTACATTAGCTAACTTCCAGTCATTGGGTACCGAAGCCGATTTAAAGGACAGGTTACAAACCTTAGTTAATAGTTCCGCAACTTCACATTTGAGTTCTTTCAGAACTCTTGGGTGAATGCCATCTGGTCCCGGTGACTTGTTAATGTTGAGTTTATCAATTAATTCCAAAACCTCCTCTAGTGATACTTCAATCTGTGACAGTTCCTCAGATTTGTCACCTACAAAAGCCAGCTCAGGTTTGGGAATCTCCCTAACATCCTCAGCCGTGAAGACTGAAGCAAAGAATACATTTAGTTTCTCCGCAATGACTTTATCATCTTTAAGCGCTCCTTTTGTATTTTCATCGTCAAGGGGCCCCACTGGTTGTTTAGCAGGCTTCCTGCTTCTGATGTACTTAAAAAACATTTTGTTATTACCTTTGGAGTTTTTGGCTAGCCGTTCTTCAAACTCCTCTTTGGCTTTTCTTATTACACTCTTGCACTTAAGTTGGCAGTGTTTGTGCTCCTTTCTATTTGCCTCACTAGGATTTGACTTCCACTTTTTAAAGGAAGTCTTTTTATCTCTCACTGCTTCTTTTACATGGTTGTTAAGCCACGGTGGCTCTTTTTTAGTTCTTTTACTGTTTTTCTTAATTTGGGGTATACATTGAAGTTGAGCCTCTATTATGGTGTCTTTAAAAAGGGCCCACGCAACTTGCAGGGATTTCACTTTAGTCACTGAACCTTTTAACTTTTGTCTAACTAACCCCCTCATTTTTGTATAGTTCCCCCTTTTGAAATTAAAGGCCACAGTGTTGGGCAGTTGAGGTGTTCTTCCCACCACAGGGATGTTGAATGCTATTGTATTATGGTCACTATTTCCAAGCGGTCCCGCTATAGTTACCTCTTGGACCAGCTCCTGCGCTCCACTCAGGATTAAATCTAGAGTCGCCTCTCCCCTTGTGGGTTCCCGTACCAGCTGCTCCATGAAGCAGTCATTTAAAGTATCGAGAAATTTTATCTCTGCATTTCGTCCTGAAGTGAAATGTTCCCAGTCAATATGGGGATAATTGAAATCCCCCACTATTATTGGGTTCTTAATTTTGATAGCCTCTCTAATTTCCCTTAGCATTTCATCATCACTATTACTGTCCTGGTCAGGTGGTCGATAATAGATCCCTAATGTTATATTTTTACTAGAGCATGAAATTTCTATCCATAGAGACTCTATGGAACCTGTGGATTCGCTTAAGATTTTTACTTCATTTGAATCTACACTTTCTTTAACATATAGTGCCACTCCTCCCCCTGCACGGCCTGTTCTGTCCTTCCGATATATTTTGTACCCCGGAATGATTGTGTCCCATTGATTGCTCTCAGTCCACCAGGTTTCTGTGATGCCTATTATATCTATATCCTCCTTTATCACAAGGCACTCTAGTTCACCCATCTTATTATTTAGACTTCTGGCATTTGTGTACAAGCACTTTAAAAACTTGTCCCTGTTTATTAGCCTGCCTTTTTCTGATGTGCCAGATTCTTTTTTATGTGGCTGTTTATCATCTGATCTGGCCCTTACATTATACTTTTCAGTCCTCTGCTCCTGACTATAACCTGGAGATTCTCTAATATCAGACTCTCCCCTAAGAGAAGTCTGTGTCCGATCCACACGCTCCTCTGCAGCAGTCGGCTTTCCCCCATCTCCTAGTTTAAAAACTGCTCTACAACCTTTTTAATGTTTAGTGCCAGCAGTCTGGTTCCACTTTGGTTTAGGTGGAGCCCATCTCTCCTGTATAGGCTCCTCCCATCCCAGAAGTTTCCCCAGTTCCTAATGAACGTTAACCCCTCCTCTCTACACCATCGTCTCATCCACGCATTGAGACTCTGAAGCTCTGCCTGCCTACCTGGCCCTGCGCGTGGAACTGGGAGCATTTCTGAAAATGCCACCATAGAGGTCCTGGATTTCAGTCTCTTCCCTAGCAGCCTAAATTTGGCTTCCAGGACATCTCTCCTACCCTTCCCTATGTCATTGGTACCTACATGTACCACGACCACCGGCTCCTCCCCAGCACTACACATAAGTCTATCTAGATGCCTCGAGAGATCCGCAACCTTCGCACCAGGCAGGCAAGTCACCATACGGTTCTCCCGCTCTTCAGCTTGAAAAGCTGAAGCACAAATATAGAAAGCTAGGATTTCAGCAGCACCGTGCATTGTAAACTCCTGAGCTCCCTGACTGACTCCAGCTCTTAAAGCTTCATTCAGGGCACAATATCCTTTTAACCATAGGCTGCAGGTATAATAGGCCAGGGGAGGCTAAGCCTCTCCTGGTGCAGCCACTGCTGCCAGATGCCTGGGCCCTGGTGGCCCCGCCTGCGCTCCGCATCTTCCCGTCCCTGCTTCACCCCTTCCCGAGGCCCCCACTGCCTGCCACTGCCTGGCTGAGTTCTTCTTCTCCACTCCACCCCCTCTCTCCAGAGGTCCCTGCCGCTCGCCGTGTCCCTCCTTCACCCTTGCCGCTCGCTGTGTCGCTGTAGGCAACGGGGGCCTCATGGGGGGAGAGGGGGAGAGGAAAGGAGGGATGTGGCAGGAAGTGGGAGCCTCGCGGGGAAGGGGGAAGGGGAGGAGAGGAGGGACTTGGTGAGCAGTGGGGTTCTCGCAGGAAAGGGGGGAGGAGAAGAGAGATGTGGCAAGTGGTGGGGGCCTCACGAGGGAGGAGGGAGAAGAGGGACGTGGTGAGCAGTGGGGGCCTTGCGGGGGAGGGAGGAGGAGAGGAGGAATGCGGCGAGTGGGCCAAGTGGGGGCGAGGGCAGAGCCTGGGGTGGAGCAGGGTGGAGTGTGAGTAGGGCCGCGGGCGGAAGAGGTGGGACAGGAAGCTAACCTCCCCAGGTGAAGCTTCACCTGCTGCCCACGCTTTTAACACACTTACCAAGGATGGTAGTTGCTGACAATACACATTGGCCTACACCACTCCCTAATGAAGAGGCAAATGTTGAGGCTCGCCTCAGAGAAATTTCCCCATGTCATTCCTCGGGAGGACAATCTGTATCTTGCATGCAGTGAGCTGCAGTTCAGGATCCTACAGGATAAAGAGGCGCTTCATGCACACATGGAACGCCGACAGATCTTGTTCAGCCGTGACGAGGATCAAACTTGGGACCTCTGGAGCTTAACCTATGAGCCTCTCCTGAAGGGATCGGCAACCTTTGGCACACGGCCCGTCAGGGAAATCTGCTGGTGGGCCGGGCCGGTTTGTTTACCTGCAGCATCCACAGGTTCAGCCGATTGCAGCTCCTACTGGCTGAAATTCACTGTTCCAAGCCAATGGGAGCTGCGGGAAGTGGCGTGGGCTGAGGGATGTGCTGGCCGCCGCTTCCCGCAGTCCCCCTTGGCCTGGAACAGTGAACCGCAGCCAGTGGGAGCTGCGATCGGCCGAACCTGCGAACACTGCAGGTAAACAAACCGTCCCGGCCCGCCAGGGGATTTTCCTGACGGGCCTCGTGCCAAAGGTTGCTGATCCCTGCTCTACTGCATGAGCTAAAAGATGTATGTCTTTTAGCCAAGAATGTAGCACGTGTATCAATCTCTAGGTCACCCAGGGAGTCAGGAATTAAAACTTGAGTCCCCATCTAATGCCCTAAACCCAAGACAATCCTTCCTCTCATACTACTCAGGGTGAGCAAACGGGGACAGAATCAGCCCCTAAGCGTACGGATAAAAACATGCCACTAATAAAAAACAATCCATGATATTCCCCTTGAAACAGTTGAATAACAAACACACACTCAACGCCACCATGCAGTCACCTTGCTTCCCACACTCTTGCAATCTCCTATCATCATAGATCAGCCTAACCCTAGCCCTCCTCCCCCTTGTTTTTTTAATATATATCTTCAAGCCTGGAACTTTGGGCCCAGATCTGCCCTCATTTACATCTGTGTATACTCACTGCTTTCATTGCAGTTACTTCCCAACAATGGCAATTACCTTCACTACCAAAGCAGCACGGTGTGCATAAGTCAAACTGATAAAAAGGATAGCGGAACTTTATAAACAATTTTTTTTTATAGCCACAAGGACAGCAATAGTTCTAGCTTGATTACACAGCTCTGAAATTTAACAGGGGCTGAGAGAGACCTATTCATCTCTGTAGCTGAAAGGAAAAGCATATATATCACTCTTTCCCTCTTGAGCACGGAGGCTGCCTGCCTGTCTCCCACCCTGAACCGAATTCATAGATTTGGGCTGGGGATAGCAGGGGAATGAAGAATAAATGGTCGGGAGTGGAAAGGCTGCATATTGCCACAACCTGGTAGCTGGGGTTCAAGCTAATGGATCAGTGGCAGCTCCTCTAGCCAATTCCCACCACTGAATCTGCTGGGAGTCATTCTCCAGAGCCTGCCTCTCTGAGCAAAGGAATAGCAGCAGTCTCCACTTAAAACACTGCACTGATGCAGCTGTGCCGCTGTAGCACGTGAATGAAGACACTCAATGCTGATGGAAGAGAGCTCTCCCGTCAGCATAGTTAATCCACCTCCCCAAGAGGCGGTAGCTATGTCAGTGGGAGAAGCTCTTCCGCCAACAGAGCGCTGTCTACACCAGTGCTTCGGTCAGTATAACTATGTCGCTCAGGGGGGTGGATTTTTCACACCCTGAGCGATGTAGTTATATGGAAGTAATTCTGTAGTGTAGACCTGCCCTTAGGATCTGCTGTGCTTTAACAACGTAGCAAAGTTTCCACCCTGAAAGTAATCCCGACTGCCTTAAACAGCCTGGCTTTTTTGTTCCGCACTTGTACAGCAGCTAGCACAATGGGTCGCAGTTCCTGACTGGGGCTCCTAGGGAGCTACCACAATAACAATTAATATAGAATATAGCTCCTTCTCAATGCATTTAATAAGTCATGACACATGCACTACAAAATGACACATAGTAGCGCTACACTCACTGTTTCAACAACATCTTGTTCCGCGACAGAAATAAAACTGTGGTTAAGTAGCAATTACACCACAGTTCCCCTGCTTCACTGGCATGGGAACTGTCCCCTGGTGCCCCACTCAAATGAGGGTGGAATAGCCCTTAGAGATCTTGATGCAATCTTGCTGCCTGGTCGTGACCTCCTAACGCTCCTCCATTTCGCTTCTTGTGAGGAATGGAATGGGTCATCTCCCCACACGTGCAGAAGCAGCCGTTGATTCATGTAAGCACAGTGATAACACTGACATATATTTGCCGGAGCCAAAGAGAACAAGTGGAATATCCATTTGTCTGTGCTTTTGTTGGTGCTTTCAGTGCTATTGAAAGATGCTATTACTCACTCCAGTGTGAACAGTGGCATAAGCCATGTTAATAAATCCCTCATTGAAATGCAGCCCATTACGCAGAGAATGATCAGTGCCAAGGATGAATGCAGAACAATAAAACAGTACATAGAGAATGAGAGTGAGTCTGTTGGGGGGATGGAGAGACCTGGATGGCTCAAGCTGATAGTGGCCGAAAGACATTCCCAATGAATGGCTCTTTGAAAGGAGTTGGTGGATTTAGCCCAGTTCCTAGCTGCCAGATCTCACACAAAAGCCACTCCGGTGAATGGCACTAATTGGCATTAGAAGTGGGATAAATATGGAGATTTCTGTGACAGCCAGTCTACTAACCTCTCTGCTGCTTTTAGCTTCCAGGCCCCCAACCTCCCCTCCTTCCTGCTCTTTGTCAGTTCTGTTGTCAGACAAATTTTTCAACTCTGCCCTCTCTTCTGCTCCTGACACCCCTCCTCTTCCTCACAACACCATCCACCCCTCTGTTCTGGCTGGCTCTTCCTTTGCCTTCACTTCCTCTGTTCCTGCTCTTGCTCCACTAGGCGTGGCAGGAAATCCTGCCATTACATGAATTTCTTTCAGTATGAACTGTCCCCATCTTTCAGTTTTATTCTTCCTTGAGAAACATTATGTATATTATGGAAGTGCCTAGATACCCCCACCAAGATCAGACCCAAGTGTGCTAGGCACACAGGAAGAGACTGGCCCTGCCTCAAGGAGCTTACAGTCTAAACAGTCAAGGCAAGTCAGTGGGTGGGAGACAGAAGAATTATCCCCTCATTACCAACAATGGCAAACTGAGACAGAGAATGATTAAGTGATTTGCCCCTGGTCACACAGGAAATCTGTGTCAGACATGGGAATTGAACCCAGATCTGTGTCTCAGGCCCAGTGACTTCACCACAAGATCATCCTTCCTTTCACTATTACAAATGATCTTCTCCTTCCCAATTAAAACTTAAGTCATGAAAGACAGGGCTGATCCTATCCACCTCCCGCTATCCCATCCTTCAACTCTACCATCCTTTCTCAGCATTGGTGGTCTCTTTCCACCAGTCTCCAACTGACTGCTTATAGCCCCTCCCACCTCTTTTTGTGCTCTATACTCTCCCCATTCCTCCCTCCGTAGGGTGTGGTTCAGTTCTGAAGGATAACTCTGTACAAATGGCATCACGTAGTCTGCCATGAACTGACCTCTGATTCTGTATCGAATACTTTGTGTTTACAAGTAAAGGAATGTCTTTTTTTTTTCCTAACAGCGCAAAGCAATTTTATCCAAGGGATCTAAACACACAGGATAACATTATGAAGAAGCATGAAAAGTCCAAGCAGTGTTTTCTCCTCTCTGTACACCCAAGACTCATGCTATGCCTGCTAATATGGTCAGAATCACAGAAGCCTGAGATGGAAAAGATGTGCTGAGTTGTTCAGTGCAACAACCTGCCAACTTGAGATTTTTGCCCACTAATTTCTATATATTAATGACTGGACATTTTAAAGCATCTCAAGAAATGAGTCTTCCATCACTTCCTTTGGGAGACTATCCGAGATTCAGACAGCAGAAATCAACTTTAGCAAGTTTCTCCTGCTATTTCACCCTAAATTTCACCCCTTTTCTTTCCTCACCATACACCCAAACTAGTTCTCAGGCATCACAGCGCGCCTGTCTCAGAATCTGCTTGCCCTGAACGCCGGAGCGAAGATTTGTTACAAACCATTGACTTTAATGCTCATGATTCAGATTTTTAACTAAAACATTTCCCACTAATTATTTCTCCACGGTTTTGCAGTACCAGAAATCAGTAGTTGTTTTGCCTAAAATAGCTATGGCAATAAAAAAAAAATTAAATATAATCTACGTTTCTCTTTATGTCCCCCTGAAAACGAAAGCATGAAACTGCATGGAAATGAAACTCACTTTTCAGACTTATAGAGATCTTCACTTATTTACCTTTTCACTGATATATCTTAATTGTTATCCCCCTTCCCCCCACCCTGTGTCTGTCTTGTCTGTTTAGATGGTAAGCCCTTCATGGCAGAGACTTTTTGTTCTGTGTTTGTACAGCACCTAGCACAACTGGATCTAGGTCTGTGACTAGGGCCCTCAGTGTATTATCAGTGTAACCTGCTTCCTTCCTCCCCCTTCACTTGATATCACATCTACTATCAATGATATTGCAGCTAACATCAGATTGTGAGCTCATCAGGGACGGACCTTTGTTTTTCTGAGCGTTTTGTTTGCTTCTTTTAACCAACACACTTCACTGTAGGCAGGGTCCTGTTATAAGTGTCAGGAATCAGGAACTGCAGCAGAGCCAGTCCGGAAGCAGGGCCTGGAGAACCAGTCTCTGAGCACCCAATGAGCGCAGCTGGCCTGTCATAGGCAGCCTAATAGGCCACACCACCTGATTGGCTGGAATAGTAAGCAGCCTGGCTCTGAAACCCCAGTGCAGGAGCAGTTTGGTGGCTGCTTAAAGCATTTACCCTTGGCTGCAATAGTTCCTGCATGTGCTTGGACCCAGCCTGGCCCCTGCCTCAGCTCCTTCCTATTCCTCACTTCTGGCACCTGGCCTCCGAATCTGGCTCTGACCCCTCGGCTCTGATTCCCAGCTTCTGACTCTTGGCATCGATTCCTGACTTAGGCTACGTCCTCATTATGGGGGGGAGGGGGGTCGATTTAAGATACGCAAATTCAGCTACGCGAATAGCGTAGCTGAATTCGACGTATCCGAGCCGACTTACCCCGCTGTGAGGACGGCGGCAAATCGACCTCCGCGGCTCCCCCGTCGACGGCGCTTACTCCTACCTGCGCTGGTGGAGCACAAGCGTCGATTCGGGGATCGATTGTCGCGTCCCGACAAGACGCGATAATTCAATCCCCGAGAGATCGATTTCTACCTGCCGATTCAGGCGGGTAGTTTAGACGTAGCCTTAGGCTGCGACCCTTGGCTCTGATTCGTGGCTATCAACGCCTATGCTAACCATGAGGCCTGAATCCTGCTCTAACCACTTGGCTTGCCTCCTGCTCCACCGACTAGGCATGATCACCCATGTCCCAGTCGCTGACAGTAGGACCGAAAAGGGCTGTAGCTTACCCTTCGTTTGGATAGCGGGAATGTCTTCTCTGCTCATATAGAGCAGAGAGGGATGGAGAGAAAGAACCACTTGGAACAAGTCACTTTAGCACCCAAGTGAAGTTAATTGCTGCCTCCAAAAGAAAATAACACAGTATAGCCTTCACTCACCTCTGATGGGGCTCATATGTAGGCTTGGAAGGATTCGATTTTATTGGCAGATGTCGGTAAACATCAATTTCACTGTATGCAGACAAACCAATGAAAAAATATTTCCTTTGATAATAATCAAAATTTACAGATAAACATCATTTTTCTTACTTTTCTGAGAACTCAAGAGTCAAAATCCAGTGATTAAGATGTTTGAACTAGGCTTGTTACAAATTGACTAGCGAATGAATAGTAAAAACAGGTATGATTCATTGATTTAAGGATATTTATTTTGTGTAATCTGACATGTGATGTTGACAATTTCTGCTCTTATGGTTTTTAACGCTTCAAATTTTTTGAATCCCACTATCTACTGTCATTAAATAATTGTCTCAACTGTCAAAATGGAAAATAGATCAAAATAAAAAAAATGCTTAAAAGCCACAATTTTGTGCAACTGTGGACACATCAATAAATATGAAAAAAATCTTTAAAATAAATATTGATATTATCTGTCAAAATTATTTTAAAAAAATCAAATTGTGCCAAGCCTACTCATATGTGAAGCTCTGATTTCAGGCCATCTCTCCTTATGGTTAATACTTTGCATTTCTACAGCACAATTTCTTTGGAGGATATCAAAGTTACTTAACCCCTGTGCAGAAGACAAGTAGTAGTATCCCTGTTTTACCAGGGATAAGGCAAGATGTAGAGCGATTGCATCATTTAAATAAGGTCACATGACAAACCAACTGGTAGAGCTGAAATGAAGATGAGTCTTGTGGTTAAGACATTGGACTAGCATCAGGAGACCTGGCTTGAGTTCCTGGCTCTGCCATAGACTTTGTAGGTGATTTGAGGCAAATCTTATAATCTCTCCATGCCTAAAGCCCCATCTATAAAATGGGGATAATAATGCCTGTTTCCCATACCTTTTTTCTGTCTTGTCTACTTAGAGTGTGAGAGTTTTGACCTGAGGACGCAGTGTTGCCTAGTGGACAGAACACTAGACTGGACTGAGGAGACCTGAGTTCTATTCCCAGCTCTGGCCTGCTGGGTGACCTTGGATAAGTCACTTCACGGCTCTGTGCCTCGGTTTCCCCATCTGGGAAATGATACTGACCTCCTTTGCAAAGTGCTATATTAGAACTAGGTGTTATTACTATGTGTTTGTTCAGGCCGCTAGGTGCTAATAGAATACAAACACCAATAACAAGAGATAAGAATACGTAAGTAACAATTAAAGATCTGCAAGACCATATTCTCACCCTTTAATAAAAAGGCTATATGAAAATACATATACCTCTAAAATCTTCATGTCAAGCAATGCTGGGAATGGAGTTCAACACTTTACACTGGCCTGTGTCTGTAGCATCTAAGTGGGTCTTGCATATCTCTGAATTGTATATGCATCAGCCACTCAGGACTGACGGTACAGTCGTACATTATCTAGAAGAAAAGAGGTCAGTGCTAGGAGTGCCCGAGATGGCAAAACACTCCATTTGCAGTTTAATCAAATAACGAACGCATTAAAACACAAATGAATCTAGAATGAAGCAAGGGAGTTATGTAATTGAACCCATTTATACAGATGGCTGTTAAACTCCGTCTTTAGTGAATTCAATAAGTCCCACCTATTAAATAATATATAGTCCATTGAACTATTTAACTCAGAACATAGAGCTGCATGTTGCGTATTAAATATTAAATGTATAGCAAGGAACACCGTTGTGTTCCTTGCAGACATACAGCCATGGGCTGTGATCTTAACAGCTCAGACAAGGTAAGCAAGGAGGGACAGTAGTCAGATGGGAGACCACCTAGGGGCTGCAGGAATTGACGAGGAAGTTTCAACGAGTGGCACATTCCCTTTGACTTGATACAGATGTAGTGCCCTAGCGTGAGGCTAGGGGCGCTGTGCTGCAGCCATAGGCCATGTGCTGCTACTCCTATAGGCTTCTGCTTATGGAATAGTTTCTTCTGCAGCAGACAGAGGTGTCATATATTGTTTAATGTAGGTCAGTCATGCTGGCCCATTAATGTTAGACATAGTACAGTGTTTCTCTTTCCTTTGTTTAAAGTTTCTCCTCCTTAATCTGGAGAAATGCCCTGTTTGGACTGTTATCCTTTTGTAATAAAGGCCTTGGTCAGGGTAAGAGGACCATTTGATTTACGTAAGTAGAACTGGTCCAGTTATTTAGTGAGCTATTCAACAATTTTAGCCTCTTTCCCCACCCCCTGTTCACAAGTTGTCCAAGAGCACATTAAAATGCTGGCAAATTTGTTTGTTATTCAACATTCTTAGAGCAACAGGGAAAATGTTCTGCTGGTATAAACAGGCATAGCTCCACTGAAGTCAATGTAGCGATACCAATTTACACCAGTTGAGGATCTGATCTATGGGGGGGGGGGTTAATGCTATGAGTTGTTTGTGAACTTTCCATAGTGTGTACTCTGTCGATTATTTGGAATTCAATATTTGAGCTCTGTAACTGGTTCCCTAGGTCACATGATACGGTTTCTGTTCCCCGGTTGGATGACCTAACTTTTCTTGACTATTATAAATTATCTCAGCTACCAAATGTGTATGGAGTGGACCACAGCTCTGAGGAGGTACAGAGAACCCATATGCTCTGGGTCCAACTGATGGCCAGATTTGAGGACAGGAAGGAATTTTCATATTGGGAAGGATTTTTTTGACTTCCTCTGTAGCATGGAATACAGATTACTTGCTAAGATCATCTGGGCATATCCCATCTAATTAATTACCTGCCAGAGCAGGCACCTCAGGCAATGGTGGTGCCTGACTCTCTCCTGTTTTCTGCATACAAAGGTTTAGTCTCCAGACTGAAATGTTTCAGTCTATCCCAAGTTATTGGGATACCCTCAATGAAACTGAATGGCCTGTGATGTCAGACTAGATGATTTAATGGTCCCTTTCTGGCCATAAACTCTACGAAACCTGAAATGCACTGCTTGCTAATATTTGCATTAAACAAATCTTTGACTTTAGGAATGTTCATGACCAGCGAATGACAATGGTTCTGTTCAAGATCAATAGGGGGAAAAAAACAGTTTTGTGTTCCATCAGAAGTAGCTCTCCCGTGCCTAACTGCCGTTCACTGTAACTTTTGCTATTTATTGAATTATTTGTCATGACTTAAACGTTGGAAACAGTTGCTGTAATGATTCTGCCATCTTCTTGGCAATCAAAGAGGGAAAGTGTTGTTGCATGCTCTGTTTATTTGTTGGCTGGTTTTGCTCTTGAACGAGGAGATGGGGAAAAGTTAATGGGCAAGGATAAAGTTACGGATGCCATGTGGATTAATTTCAAAACACATTTTCAGTCCAGAAATGGTCGTTGTAAGTACAACATATCCCTGGCTTCCTTCTACTTTGTGCTGCTCCAGTGGATGGCAATACATTATTAATTATTTCGATTGCCATAGGACCTACGAGCTGTACTCATGGACCAGGATCTACGTGCTGTACAAACACAGAACAAAAAAGATGGTCCCAACTTCAGTAAATACTTATTGACCAAGTGTTGAGTTTAAATTATTCAGTATCAGAGCATCATCCCACTTGTATATTTATAATCTATATAAAGTCCACGATTAGGTACCGACTAAGCTTATTGGAGACTTGACTTTTCAATGGTCGTTATTGCTTTTCTAAGGAAAAACACACATAAAAGATAGATTGACCCTCCCTATGGGAATTTAGTCAGAATGACTCAGGCACAACTTCAGATTGGGTTTGCTTATCTATGAGCTTTTAATTAAGACCTGAAATTGAGCCATATGTTTTCAGGGTACAATATTAAAGCCTGAGTTTCCGTGGAGACATATACTTAGTCTGGTATGTAGATTTAATATATGCTACAAGTTATATGACTTATTTCTGTATTGCAGCAGCTAAAGAGCAATGTGATTTATGGAAAAATTAGTTAAGGATGCAACCAAGATACAAAAAGAATTGTTTTCCTCCTGTTCTGGTGAAAGGATTTACCGGCCTTAATAAAGTTATGCTAAGCCGAGGGAAGACTACTTCCAGTACTCCCCAGTTGTTCCTAGAGTAGGACAAATATGGGGGCTGGCAAGAGAACTATTAAAAATATTAGCTAGAATAAAAACTGCAAATTCACTTTCACCTCATTCATTTGCACTGCTAGGTATGACCACTTCTCACAACTCCATTTAGGTGAACATCCATATGATTTTTTTTCATTGCAAGAGTATTCCTATTTAGCAAAGCACTTAGTCATGCACTTAACTTTAAGTCCCGCTGACATGATTAAGTCCTTTGCTGAATCAGGATGCATTTTAGCACATGCCTACCTGCTCGGCTGAATCAAGGAGTAAAACCTACAATGTTTACCATTTTATTATTATTATTTATTTGTATTATTGTAACCCCAAGGACCCTAATCATGGACAAGCAGGCCATTGTGCTGGGGGCTTCACAAACACAGAACAAAAAGCCAGTCCCTGCCCCAAAGACCTTAGAATCCAAGTATAAGACAAGAGACAACAGTTGGATAAAGACAGAGAGGGAAGCACCAGGAAACAATGAGACAAAACTGGTGATAGACAGCAAACCAGAAGCATACCCGTTGTCAAGTTATTTGTAGGCATCACAGCATAGAGCTTGCTTATTATAGAAGCTTCTATTATTGTTTGAAACTTAAGATTATAACTCATTTGTGTATATATGTTTACCTGCTTTAACCTTGTAAATAACTCTCTTGTTCTCTTTTCCTATTAGTAAATCTGTATGTAGTTTATTATAGGATTGGCTACAAGCATTGTCTTTGGTGTGAGATCTAAGCTTTAATTGACCTGGGGTAAGTGACTGGTCTTTTAAACTGAGAGTAACCTGAATATTATGTGATTCTTGCTGTAAGGGACCATGTATCACAAAGGTGAGACGGGTACCCCACTGGAAGTACACAAGAGGACTGCCTGTGACCCCAGGTTTAGGCTGTTACAGTGCCTGAGCAGTTTACACTTGGTAACTGGTTGATGAACTTGAATTCACAACCAATTTGGAGTTTGGCACGTGCTTTGTAATGGTCTGTCCGGCGCTTGGAACTCACACTCCATGCCTGGGAACGCTGCCTGCAGTGACTCTGAAGTAGAGCTCCATGCAGCTCAAAAGGAGCGTGTCTCCTTTACCAACAGAAGTTGGTCCAATAAAAGATATTACCCTCACCCACCTTGTCTCTCATTTGGAATTTAGTCAGTTTTAAAAAAAAAGAGTTGAAGTAGTTTCAGCTTCTACACCTGCCAATTTTGGTACTTTTATAAACACATTTTCCTAGGTTTTGTCTCAGGTTTTTAATTATTTCCTCCCACTCTGTGAAAGACCCACAAAAGCAAGAGGGGAATTGATGAAACAGACAGCACACAAAAGGAGGCTGGATAGCCATCTGTCTTGCATTGTTTAGTCACAACTAATCCTGCATCTTGGCAGAGGGTTAGACTAGCTGCCACTTGCAGTCCCTTTCAACCCTATAGTTCTATGATTTTACGTGCATAATGGAAACAGAGAAAAAAATTACTGATACCTCTCCCCACCCTCCCGTTGTCTTTGGTGTGATAATTTTAGAAAACAGTGTGATGTTTAATTTGACAGTGTCCTCTTTAAGCCTTAAGAGGAACTATTTATAGTCAGCTCCCACTGTCTTCAATTAAAACATTGGGTACCCAGCTAGAGTCAGGCCATTGTTTAACTAGTGCTCCTGAAATACAGCATGAATTTAAGAACCTTGTGATCATTGGCTACTTCCTGGCCTAGCTGCTGATGAAAGAACAAAGGGCATCCGACCAGAAGAGCTAACTAGACTTGGCAGGCTTGTCAGAACCCATGAGAGTTTCTGCTTAGACATACAGAAGGAGAGCGAAAAGGAGCAATGGAATCAGACCTGCCACCTGCGACTGAACACATTTAACTACTACTGATATCTTCCTATCTTCTCTGGATCGTTTGTTTGAGTTTTGTCCCAGAACCAAATTGTTGCAAGAGCAGTAAATCGTGTGAATGAAGGAGGGTTATTTAAAAAACAAACACACAAAAAACCCCTTCTTTACTTTGAGATATGAAGGGTTAAATATTTGTATTTTTAGTCTCCATTATTGAGGGGGGAAGAGTCAAGGTTAAACATCAAAATATGCCTTGTTCAGAGTATAATCAGAGTGTCTAGGGCAATGAAGAGGTAATGTGTGTGTTGGTACCACTGTCGTTTATCAGATCAATTCAAATGTTTCATATGGTGTTTCATAGGCCCTATACTGCTAACAGTGATTCTCATTTAACCCATGTAGGAGAGGCACTAGTTTTCTCAGCAGTAGACTCGGAGTTCTATCCCCACCTTCACCAGGAAACTCCAAGCGCCCCTTGGTGTGCAGTGCAGTGACTGAGATTAAAATCCTCAGCACTCTGAACTCCAGAGCTGGTCAAAAAAATGGTTCAAAATATTAATTTTCAACAAACAAAACCACACCTTTTTGTGAAAGTCTGTTCCATTCCCTGTCCAGTTCAGCTCAATCCAAAGGGGAGAGTGTGGGAATTTTCAGATTTGCAAAACGGCACCATATCAACGTTGGCATTATAATGGAAGAATTCCTGGCTCTCAGCCCTGTGCTCAGAAGAGTGTAGCTATCACCAATGGGAAAGGATGAGCAGTGCCATCATAAATGGCCATGTGACAGTCTATGAAGACATTGTCTTCCCTAAGAAAAGGTTTTGACAGCCTGTGATATATGCCCTCCCAAACAACCAACCAGTATGGAAAGATTTCTAGATAACACAAGTCTAATCACTGAGAAATAGATTTCTCATGACAGAAGTCCACCAAAAGAAAATATAGTTTTCTTCTGAATTTGAACAAAATCCCATTCCTCCTGCCCCAATTTTTGGCTCAGACATCCACATGACAAATGTATACGACCACAGTTCATAGAACGGTGTCCATACCACGCATGGCCCATACAACAGAGAAAGAGCATGAGGGCAAACGCTGGCACACCACCACTCTAAACTTTAAAGCACGGGGTAGGACAAAACCATCAACCACAGGAGTTTATTGCTGATGAACTCAGCTGCTCATCTCCCTCATCGGCAGATAAGAGTGCAAGCAAAAATTATGGCTGTGTGTTGTATTATGGTTTTAAACATGTATGCAAATACAGGGAAATTAGATGCAGGTACCAGGTTCCTGGTAACTTGCTAATGGGGCCTGTGGTATCACCACTAGTGTGGCCTGGGTTTATAGACAATAAATTAACAGAGATGAATAGCTAAAGTCTGGGTCTTGAATCCCAACGGGAATATAAACATCAGCGAAAGGCAAACACTGGAGAAGGCAAGGAAAATTGCTCTCCACAGGGGATCCTCGCAAATGACAAATTCCAGTAGTAGACGCCTCACTGAAAATAAATAGGTGTCAGAAACAGAAGCTAGAGAAAGATGCAAGAAATGATCTGAACATTTCGGGACATGTGACTCCTTTGAGAAAGGGGTATAAGTATTGGGGAATATCATACGCTCCTCCCAATTAACATGTAAAGATGTGCTGTAAGACAAAAGGCCCCATGGTAGTCAACACCCTGCTTTAATGGACACTTGAATCAGACGGTTTCAGGGTAGCCAACACCTTGCCCCAGTGCCTACTTGACAAACCAAGTGCTTGAGAAGAAGAAAAGAAACAAAGTCCTTCATCTAGGACTGGTAGCTATACCTGCTTTCCTTGCCAATCAGGATGCTGTGTAGGGTCAACATAGCTACTGAGGAAAAAGAACAGGAGTACTTGTGGCACCTTAGAGACTAACACATTTATTTGAGTATAAGTTTTCGTGGGCTACAGCCCACTTCATCATATGCATAGAATGGCACATATAGAATGAAGATATATATACATACAGAGAACATGAAAAGGTGGAAGTTGCCATACCAATTCTAAGAGGCTAATTAATTAAGATGAGCTATTATCAGCAGGAGAAAAAAAAACTTTTGTATTGATAATCAAGATGGCCCATTCCAGACAGTTGACAAGAAGGTGTGAGGATATTTAACATGGGGAAATAGATACAATTTGTGTAATGACCCAGCCACTCTCAGTCTCTATTCAAGCCCAAGTTAATAGTATCTAGTTTGCAAATTAATTCTAGTTCAGCAGTTTCTCGTTGGAGTCTGTTTTTGAAGCTTTTCTGTTGCAAAATTGCCACCTTTAAGTCTGTTACTGAGTGACCAGAGAGGTTGAAGTGTTCTCCTACTGGTTTTTGAATGTTAGGATTCCTGATGTCAGATTTGTGTCCATTTATTCTTTTGAGTAGAGACTGTCCGGTTTGGCCAATGTACATGGAAGAGGGGCATTGCTGGCACATGATGGCATATATCACATTGATAGATGTGCAGGTGAACGAGCCCCTGATGGCATGGCTGATGTGATTAGGTCCTATGATGGTGTCACTTGAATAGATATGTGGACAGAGTTGGCATTGGGCTTTGTTGCAAGGATAGGTTCCTGGGTTAGTGTTTTTGTTGTGTGGTTGCTGGTGAGTATTTGCTTCAGGTTTGGGGGCTGTCTGTAAGTGAGGACTGGTCTGTCTCCCAAGATCTGTGAGAGTGAGGGATCGTCTTTCAGGATAGGTTGTAGATCTTTGATGATGCGCTGGAGAGGTTTTAGTTGGGGGCTGAAGGTGAGGGCTAGTGGCGTTCTGTTACTTTCTTTGTTGGGCCTGTCCTCTAGTAGGTGACTTCTGGGTACTCTTCTGGCGCTGTCAATCTGTTTTTTCACTTCAGCAGGTGGGTACTGTAGTTTTAAGAATGCTTGATAGAGATCTTGTAGGTGTTTGTCTCCGTCTGAGGGATTGGAGCAAATGCGGTTGTATCTTAGAGATTGCCTGTAGATAATGGATCGTGCGGTGTGTCCTGGATGGAAGCTGGAGGCATATAGGTAAGTATAGCAGTCAGTAGGTTTCCGGTATAGGGTGGTGTTTATGTGACCATCGCTTATTAGCACAGTAGTGTCCAGGAAATTAGGGTTTATGCTACTGAGGGTTTATGCTTGGGGAATTGAGGCTTATTAGAAAGAAGCATTCTATAACCTTTTACTGCCTGTCTGTGATTCTTTCAAATAAATAACTTTGCATTGAAAAACACTGGCACTAATACTGTAACTTCTGCCCATCTGTAGGCCAATAAAAATCCCAGCTCTTTACTAGACATGGGTGTTTCCATAGGAGAAGTCTTGTGTGGAGTGGACTAACAGGTGTTGTCCCATGTTGAGGGGTGGGAAGAGGAGTGGCCATGGAAAATGATGGCCTGGCTAGTTTCCTCTAGGTCAGGTGGTGACTGGAGGAGAGGACAGGGATGGCTCTAACACTGCTCTACAGCCAAAATGCTTCTGAAATAAATGTAGTCAAACTTTACTAATTCTGGGTCACTGAGAACGAAAATGATGCTTAAAATTGTTGATTGGCTCTAGTTTTCAAGATATGCTATTGGGTCAGTATATACGACCCTTGACTTGGGAATGGCAGAGGATAAGTGAGTTATAAAGGGAAGGGATCTCAATTTAAACCAGAAATGACTAAAATGCATCTTTGACTGGATCTATGACTAAATCTATGACTGGGTTTGGACGGTACTTGCTTTTTAGGCAAAACAATGAATGATGTAATCTGAAGCTGGTATTGCGTCATACACTATATGAATTGCATCATGTTATTCCTAGAAGTCATGGATGATGCAATCATAACGAAGCTTACATCACTCTGCTGAACAAATTGCCCTATATCAGCTTTAGAAATCATACAGTGTCATGCTCTCTTATTTGTCAGTGTTTGATTTTGCAAAGGGACACATTTCTGTTTAGCCAAAGTGAGCAGAGATGCCTCGTACTTGTGTGAACAGTGCAGATAACTTCTGCTATGTTTGTGGTAAAGTGACTTTTGCATCACAAAAGCGCAGTATAACCACTATGGTTAAGAAAGTCTATCACCTTTATTTTGGCTGCAAAACTGGAGATCAGGACAAGAGGTGGGCCCCACACATATGCTGCAACACTTGTGCAACAAATCTTCGCCAGTGGTTGAACAGGAAAAGGAAATCTTTGCCTTTTGCAGTGCCAATGATTTGGAGAGAGCCAACAGATCATACCAGCAATTGTTACTTCTACATGGTGCCTCCAGTTGGGAAAGGTGTGTCAAAGAAGAAAAAGTGGACTGTGCATTAGCCAAACATTCCATCAGCTATACACCCAGTACCCCACGGAGAAGGACTGCTGGTTCCTGATGCACCAGAATCATTCTCACTTGAGTCAGACGAGGTGATCTTGTAGCCTGCAACAACATCGATGGTGTGATGGCAGCCCTCAACATCGTTCATGATCCAGATGAGTGGAGACTGTTCATTGATTCATCGAAGACGAGTCTCAAAACTGTTTTACTGCATAATGGCAGTGTTTTGCCATCAATTCCAGTTGGTCATGCAGTCCATATGAAGGAAACCTATGACAACATGAAACAACTTTTGAGGTGCATAAACTATGACCAACATCAGTGGCAGCTCTGTGGCGATTTGAAGGTTGTTGCTCTCTTGCTTGGTCTGCAGACTGGATACACAAAGTACTGCTGTTTTCTCTGCGAATGGGATAGTCGTGCAAGAGATTCCCACTACATCAAGAAAGATTGGCCACTCCGACAGTCATTGGAGCCTGGGAGGAAAAGTATTCAGCATCCACCACTTGTTGAATCAAGGAAGATTTTGTTACCACCCTTACACATCAAGCTGGGTCTGATGAAGAACGTTGTCAAGGCCATTGACAAAACACAAGCAGCTTTCAAGTACCTCCGTGGAAAATTTCCAAGGTTAAGTGAAGCTAAGATAAAGGAAGGTGTCTTTGTTGGTCCTCAGATTCGTGAACTTCTTCGAGATAATGCATTTGACCATGCACTGCGTGGCAAGGAAAAGACGGCATGGAAAGCCTTCCAGTTAGTGGCAATAAATTTTCTCGGAAACAACAAGGCAGACAACTACAGGTTGTTGGTGGAAAACTTCCTCAAGGCATACAAAAGCCTTGGTTGCAACATGTCACTAAAGATACATTTTTTGCACTCTCATCTAGATTTTTTTCCACCCAACTGTGGAGCAGTGAGCAACGAGCACGGCGAGCGATTTCACCAGGACATTGCAACAATGGAGAAATGCTATCAGGGCAAATGGAGCCCATCAATGCTTGCAGACTATTGCTGGACAGTGACAAGAGATGCTCCATTTAATGAATACAAGAGACAAGCCAAGAAGCGCCGAGTAGACACTGAATAGGACTAAACTATGTACATAATAGTTTTTTGCCTTTTGTTTCATAATAAATTTTATTTATATAACCCTTTTGCTGATTTTTAAAGTGTTACATAAACAGGACAGGTGAAATATTATCATGTAAAGCAACCATAAACACATGAAAAGACCTAGGTTTACAATTTATGATTAAAACTCTACTATCTACACAATATACATAGACATAAAATGTAAAAACTTAAATATCTTAGAAACAGTAGCCAGTTGTTTTAATTGTCATATTTGAATTCAGCACATCAAAATACATAATAAATAGAACATTTTATCTCTGAAGCAGACGACTTCTCAAAAATTGTAGACCAGTGTAATTAATTAAGTCAGTGAAGATCACAGGAGACTGACAAAAGCCATTGTTCTTTGGTCTAAAGACATAGCCAGTGTTATTTTGCAGCCTAAGAAGATGATGGAAACAACATCACTTAGTACATATGAAATGAATCTTTTGCTTTCTGATTGTCCCCAAAATAACAATTCCACAGAGACCACTGGAAGGAAATCTCTTTAGAGAACACACTGTGCTCTCCAGCTGCAGCATTGCTCAATGCCTCAAGATTGACGTTGACTTTCAGTCAATATTAATTACCATTCACTCTGGAATGATGTAAGTCAAATAGGGTTAGAATTGGGTTGAGCACTTTCAATTCTTCGCCCACAGAAGACGCCTTTATTTACAGGCTCCGAATACACCACCAAGAACCATCCCTCACTCCCCATTGTGGGTCTAATCAATTCTTCACCTAAAACACAAAGTGCAGCGCTGGCCTGGAGACTGACATGGGAGATGCAAATTCGAGCTTTGAACTTGGCCCCATCATTCCTGGGCCAGCCAAGAAAGCATTGGTGAGTCATAGAGTGGATACCTGAGATCTTTAAGGAAGCAGGAGAAGAGGAAGAAAATAGGAGGAGCCTCTTAGTGACAACAATACTGTCTGCTTTCCGTTCAGTAGTAGAGAATGATGCACTAAAAGCAGCCTTGCTTTTGTTCTCTTGGGCAGAAAATGCCACCAGTGGTTTGCATTATCCTGGAAAGGAAGGACTGCTTTCTTTGTGCCGGATAGCCTGTGTCATGCTTTACTTGGGCCCAAGGAATTAAGTTGCTTGCATTGTTCACGCACAACTATGGCTGGATCTTCCTGTGTGCTCAGCACCAAACAGCTCCATTGAGTTCAGCACCCAACATCCTCTGAGCCCTTCTGAAAGCCTGCCTACTTGTATGGGTGCCTAAATGGGAATGGAGCTCTTTTGGGAAATGCTGGCCTTAGCACACCTGGCAGCACTCATCTCTCACCCACGAGGGATCTGATGTGGGGTGACATTTAAGAGAAAACATCAGTGTAGGCATGGACAACCTGAACGACTGGAAAAAGGCAAATATAGTGCCCATTTTTATAAAAGGGAAGAAGGAGAATCCGGGGAACTACAGACCGGTCAGCCTCATCTCAGTCCCTGGAAAAATCATGGAGCAGGTCCTCAAGGAAACCATTTTGAAGCACTTGGAGGAGAGGAAGGTGATCAGGAACAGTCAACATGGATTCACCAAGGGCAAATCATGCCTGACCAACCTGATTGCCTTCCATGATGAGATAACTGGCTCTATGGATATGGGGAAAGCGGTGAACATGATATACCTTGACTTTAGCAAAGCTTTTGATACGGTCTCCCACAGTATTCTTGACAGCAAGTTAAAGAAGTATGGATTGTATGAATGGACTATAAGCTGGATAGAAAGCTGGCTAGATCATCGGGCTAAACGGGTAATGATCAATGGCTTGATGTCTAGTTGGCAGCTGGTATCAAGCGGAGTGCCTCAGGGGTCAGTCCTTGGGCCGGTTTTGTTCAACATCTTTATTAATGATCTGGATGATGGGATGGATTGCACCCACAGCAAATTCGCAGATGACACTAAGCTTGTGGGAGAGGTAGATACGCTGGAGGGTAGGGATAGGGTCCAGAGTGATCTAGACAAATTGGAGGATTGGGCCAAAAGAAATCTGATGAGGTTCAACAAGGACAAGTGCAGAGTCCTGCACTTAGGACGGAAGAATCCCATGCACCACTACAGGCTGGGGACCGACAGGCTAAGCAGCAGTTCTGCAGAAAAGGACCTGTGGATTACAGTGGACAAGAAGCTGGATATGAGTCAACAGTGTGCCCTTGTTGCCAAGAAGGTTAACAGCATATTGGGCTGTATTAGTAGGAGCATTGCCAGCAGGTCGAGGGCAGTGATTATTCCCCTCTATTTGGCACTGGCAAGGCCACAGCTGGAGTACTGCATCCAGTTTTGATTCCCCCACTACAGAAAGGATGTGGACAAATTGGAGAGAGTCCAGCGGAGGGCAACAAAAATGATTAGGGGGCTGGGGCACATGACTTACGAGGAGAGGCTGAGGGAACTGGTCTTATTTAGTCTGCAGAAGAGAAGAATGAGGGGGGATTTGATAGCAGCCTTCAACTACCTGAAGGGGGGTTCCAAAGAGGATGGAGCTAGGCTGTTCTCAGTGGTGGCAGATGACAGAACAAGGAGCAATGGTCTCAAGTTGCAGTGGGGGAGGACTAGGTTGGAAATTAAGAAAAACTATTTCACTAGGAGGGTGGTGACGCACTGGAATGGGTTACCTAGGGAGGTGGCGGAATCTCCTTCCTTAGAGGTTTTTAAGGTCAGGCTTGATGAAGCCCTGGTTGGGATGATTTAGTTGGGGATTGGTCCTGCTTTGAGCAGGGGGTTGGACTAGATGACCTCCTGAGGTCCCTTCCAACCCTGATATTCTATGATTCTATGATCTGAGCAGAATTTAGACCTACATTATTAGGAATCCACAGAGTCTTAACTTTAAGATTTTCTTCCAATAAACAATGACAGTCCCAGATTGCTCAAGGACATTTTAGTGGTTAATATTTCATAAGGACCAGATCCTGGAAGGCCCTGGGTGCCATCAATTTCTATGGTGTCAAGTATCAGGGGGTAGCCGTGTTAGTCTGTATCTACAAAAACAACAAGGAGTCTGGTGGCACCTTAAAGACTAACAGATTTATTTGGGCATAAGCTGTCGTGGGTAAAAACCTCACTTCTTCGGATGCATCCGAAGAAGTGAGGTTTTTACCCACGACAGCTTATGCCCAAATAAATCTGTTAGTCTTTAAGGTGCCACCAGACTCCTTGTTGTTTTTATCAATTTCTATGGGACTTAAGGAGTCTCAGTCCCTCACATACATAGTTCATAAAGTGGCACTTGAGACAGTCCTTCCTGTTGCTGAAACTGAGCAGAATCCAGAGCCCAAGGTCACATATCACTGACTAAAGAGTCTTAAACACTCAGATACTAACCCACACAAACACGCCCTCTCACGCACAAGGGTGCTGGCTCTATTAAATCCATCTTAGCTGAAACAGGGTGGGGAAAAAGCAATATTTATTTTAATGACATGATTATACACCTAGATTCCCTGGATGGTTTGGTGTGTTGTTTTGTTTCTTATATATTATGTGTTTGAGAGGTGGGAAAGGAACATTGGTTGGCTGGCTCGGTGCCAAGGCTAGAATGCTGAAACTAACAACAACCGGTGTTTGCGCTCAGCGAGGTTTTCCTCTGTGCAGTATCACTATCCTTAGCCATTAGTTACTAAGGGATTTTCTTCATTATCACATACACAGGGAGGGGGACAACAGATGGGGATGGGGAGGAAGGGAAGGCATTGTATTTCCATCTTTAACAATACATAAATGCACTGCTACTCTTGGGTACATTTTGGCATTCAGTGTAGCAAGGAAAATTCCCTGTAGTTCTCCAATGAATTTTGGATGCATTACTTAAGTACCAGCTGCAACCTGGTTTATTTTTAATGAGTTTGAATACATTATATTTAGTATTGTCAGTCGTTTTTCTTGACCCACACCTTCTCAGAGAATTTCATCAACATACAAAAGTAGCAAAAATAAAACAAAAAACACACCAACCACGTACACAGTATGAAAGAAATGGTACAATTAGGAGGAAAGGGGTTGGGAAGGCTGGGAAGAGATGGAGAAAGAACAAAAGGGGTGAGACCAGCACATTTGGCTAGTTTTGACTTTGAATTTTACCCACAGATGCCCATTTGCCAGACACTTCATCTTAAAAGCTAGCGAAAGGCGAAAGCATTGTCGCTGGGAGATTACAACTGAAGCAACCATTTAAATCTGAACAAAACTCTTTAAAACCTCTCTGGAATTTCCATGAGGTTCCAACCCCTATGTAATGAACAAGCAATGGGTTGAGGTGTGCGTTGCGTTTTAGCCCATGTAACTGTTTGGGGCCCATTCTACAGGATTGAGCAAGTTCATGAACGCTTTCACTGGAATTAGGTACACCAGTTAAAGCAACACATGATGTGCACTAGAATTCTCCAGCAGCAGCTAGTTTTCACAGTACAATGTTTTCAGTCCCAAAGGCTGTATTCTGGGACACACAGGCTAGACTGTACCTATACCACCAGAGCTGTGTAAAGAAGTGGCACAGAGCTGCATCCCACCCCTTCAAAAATCATCTAGTGTAATTCCTTCCCTGCTCCCAGGGGGCTGTGACCTGCTATTACTATCGTCTCAGATCAGCAGCACATCACTCCCCTGTCCTTCCTGTTAGCTCAGCTGCATTGGCCAGCATGCTGGGAGGATAAGGACAAAGCTTCATCCACTCCCCCAGTGCTCTCCCCACCTGGCATGAATGGGGGAGGGGAGTACTAGGCAGGCAGCTTCTGCTTACCCCTCTGTACCTGCAGTGGAAAGCAGCTGCTTCTGGGGTCTCCTCTGTATTTGAAAGGGAGGCTGAGCAGGGTGGGGTCTAGCTTCCTCTATGGGCCGTGTAAGCCTGGCTACAAACAGGCCCATGGTTTTGAGAAGAATGTATCCTTCTTATGAATGAAATACAGCAGCTCTTTAACTAATGCTACAGATACTGGGGAATAGACAGGGCCGGCTCCAGGCACCAGCGCAGCAAGCAAGTGCTTGGGGCGGCCAATGGGAAGGGGCGGTACATCCGAGGCTCTTCGGCGGCGGGTCCCTCAGTCCCTCTCAGAGGGAAGGCCCTGCCGCCGAATTGCCGCCGAAGAATGAAGCGGCAGCGGTAGAGCTGCCGCCGAAGTGCTGCCGATCGCGGCTTTTTTTTTCCCCCCCACCGCTTGGGGCGGCAAAAACACTGGAGCTGGCCCTGGGAATAGGTCATTTCCCACCCATTTAGCATAGAGCCCTCACTCTAAAAGTGTTGGATTAATGCACACACAGCCTTAAAGGCTTTTATTTATCCACACAAGTACCACAGTACAGGCAGCAGCTCCTCATGCTTTTCCACAGTGCTCAGTCTTGACCGTAGCCTATTAAGGCTTCCAATAAGGAAGCCAGTTCTGACTCCACCCCTTGTCCGTAGCAGTGGTCTTTCTGCTGCACCAGGACTGCATTCGGACGCCAGGCTGAACTTCAGCAAAGTGTGTGTACCTCCAAGCACAAGTGCCTGCTCAGCACATAATTAATCACACTCAATGAAAAGCCAGTACTGATGAATGCAAGGTAATGGGAGGGATAATTGGCATCATTCATACTCAGTGCTGCATTCTGAACTAATCATTCAGGGAAAAGACCTGGCTGTCATTGTGGACAGCTCAGCAGAAACATTTCTCTGATGAAAAGTGGCAGCGAAAAAAAAAATCCAGCAATGTTTTAGATTGTATAAGGAATGGGATAGAGAACACTGAAAATATATACGGGGGAGGGATAGCTCAGTGGTTTGAGCATTGGCCTGCTAAACCCAGGGTTGTAAATTCAATTCTTGAGGGGGTCATTTAGGGATCTGGGGAAAAAAAAAAATAACACCCACTGTCAGGGACAGTACTTGGTCCTGCTAGTGAAGGTAGGGGACTGGACTCAACTCAATGACCTTTCAAGGTCCCTTCCAGCTCTATGAGATAGGTATATCTCCATATATTATATTATTATTATTCCACTATATCAGTAGTCCCCAAACTTGTTCCACCACTTGTGCAGAGAAAGCCCCTGGCAGGCCAGGCCAGTTTGTTTACCTGCCACATCCACAGGTTCGGCCAATCGCGGCTCCCAGTGGCCGCGGTTCACTGCTCCAGGCCAATGGGAGCTGCAGGAAGTGGCGCAGGCCGAGGGATGTGCTGGCCGTCGCTTCCAGCAGCTCCCATTGGCCTGGAGCAGCGAACCGCAGCCACTGGGAGCCGCAATCGGCTGAACCTGCGGAAGCGGTAGGTAAACAAACCGGCCCAGCCCGCCAGGGGCTTTCTCTGCACAAGTGGCAGAACAAGTCTGGGAACCACTGCACTATATAAACCAGTGGCAGGCCCTCACCTGGGATGCTGTGTATAGCGCTGATCAACCAATCTGTAAACAGATCCAGACGAATTAGGAAGACTTCAGAAATGGGCAACAAAAATGACTGGAGGTCGGGAAAAATCTCCATATGAAGAGAGACTGAAAAAGTGGGATTGGTTAGTTTGGAAAGCAGGCAAATAAAGCAGATATATCCTAGAGATGTACAAACTAACCAATGGGACAGGGAAGGTTAAATCAGGTGGCTCCTCAAGGTAAAAATGAAAGGTAGGTAGTTTGTGAGCGTTAAAAGAAATAATTTTTAAACACAAAATTAACCAGTGACACTCATTGCCACAGGATGCTATGGAGGGCTAAGATCTCTATAGAATTCAGAAAAGGATGAGAAATGTATCGGGATAAGAAGCAGATCTACACAAGCTGGGATTTAAAAAAAGCCCAGAAGGGGTTTAGATCTCCATGCTTCAGGCCATAGTGAACTATTAAATGACAGGGGGTAGGATTAGGAAGGACATTTCCTTATGGGCGAATTATTCCAGAATCATCTACTGCAGGGTTCCCTGCACCTTCCTTTGAGCAATCTGGGACTGGCCACTCTCAGAGGGCCCATTGGATTAGATGGATACACTGGTCTGTCTGATCCTGTGTGGCAATTCCTATTGCTAGTGTTTAAGGGCCCAATGTTGCAAGACATGGACCACTCTGGCCCCAATCCAACAAAGCACATAAGCATGTACGTATCAATGGGACTCCACCCAGGCTTCTGGGGGCCAGAATGCATAGCTCTTAGCAGGATCGGGCCCTAAATACTCACTCATTCCCTAATGATAAGGTGTTTTTCCCCCCCTAGATTATTCACTTGTATCCTTTCTAGAGTAGTTTCCAGAAAGGAGGGGAAAATATTCTTCCAAAGATGCTTGCATGGTGACAGGAGCTTTTGGAGACATACTGCCACCAACCTTTCTTTTAGTGTATCTCCCATTTGAAAGAAGCAACAGAAACCAAAAAGGATGCAGACAGAAACCAAAAAAACCCTGGGGGAGTTTGGGGGCGGGAAACTACCCCAAAACATGACTCAATAGTCTGTTAAATTCAAAGATTTAGAACAAAATAGTGCTATTTTAGAAGCATCAGAATTGAAAATGTTTTAAAAGGGTCTTTTTACTGCATTGTTATTTTACCGTGCTGCCCTTATGGAACAATCCTATTGAATTTGACAGGGATGAGAACAAATGGGGTTCCCAAAAAATGTAACTGGGTTTTAATCGAAATTAACAGAAAATGATACTTTTCACATTGGTATTTTCGAAACCACCCTTGAAAAAATCTTGTGCCAGGGCCAGATCAACAAAACAAAGAAAGTTAGATCACTGAAGATTCAGTTCTGAACACAGATCAGTTCCCTAGTTTGAAAATTCTGGCTAACTTCAGACGGACACCAATTTAGTCAAAGCCTCCAACCACCCTCCCTTCTAAACAGTTTTATACAAGCACTAAGCTCGAACATACAAAATCAAGCATGGCCACTCCTATGCTTGCCCGGTCTCCCTTTCTTGGCATCTTAACCGTGCAAGCCCCTTATCTCTCAACCCCAGGAGTAACCATCTCCATCCTAGTGTTATCCCCTGTCCCAAATTTTGCTGGACAGTCCCTACATTTAAGAGACTGTCCCATTACCATGTGCTCAAGGACATGGAAAATCCTGATTTTTCAGCAGTCTGGAGGGCAAGAAAGGAAAAGCAAAGACCTCTTCCCCCATAAAATAGCCCCGTAATAGATCCCCCTGTAGCCTTGGAAAAGGTACGTTAAGCTGAGAACCAGGAGACCACGATTAGAAGCTCCTCCCATGTACCAGAGACCATGAGTGCCAGTCTCACCTCTTCCATCGATTGCTCTTAATATTTATTTTTGTGCACTTCACAACCCTAATCTAACGGAAAAAGGGATAACGAGATCCAGTTGGTGAATCTGAATGGTTAGAAACTCAAGCTAAGCCAATTCACGCTAGAAAAAAAAATCAACATTTTTTTTTTTTTAACAGTGAGGGGAATTAACCATTGGAGCAACCTACCTAGGGACATGGTGGGTTCTCCATCCCTAGCAATCTTTAAGACAACACTGAATGTCTTTCTAAAAATATATGCTACAGTTCAAACAGAAATTATAGACTTAGTGCAGAAGTGACTGGGTGAAGTTCTTTGCCCTGTGTTATACCCGAGGTCAGACTACATGATCATAATAACAAGCAGGGCTGGCTCCAGGCACCAGCTTAACAAGCAGGTGCTTGGGGCGGCCAAGGGAGAGGGGCGGCACCTGCGGCAATTCGGGGGCGGCAGGTCCCTCACTCCCTCTAGGAGCGAAGGACCTGCCGCTGAACTGCCGCCGCCAATCGCGGCTTTTTTTTTTTTTTTTTTTGCTTGGGGCGGCAGAAATGCTGGAGCCGGCCCTGATAACAAGTATCACTCCCTGCAATAGACAGCTAAGGCAACCCATTTGAGGAAAGTGTATCCATTGCACATGGAGAAGAAAGGATCATGGTTGAAAAATGGAGAAGGCAAAGCTTGGCGTCTCTCTAATGTCTTGCAGAAATAAGACAATGGCTCCAAATTCACCACTGTAAGCCTGTGAAAATCAGAAACTTTTCACTTTGCTGCTAAAAGACTCAGAGGACCCAGCCGTCTTAATAGCTGTCAACAGAGAGCTCCATAGCTTGTGTGCGCTGTAAACAAGGGCACTTGACCTTGATGGATTCTACTGCACAGAAGGGACAACCTGAAAACAGACCAAGAGCAGCAAAGGGAGCAAGATAACATAGACGGGACAAAGCTCCCCACAAGCTAACAATAGCCCCAGCCCCCAACAGTCTGTGAAATCCATGCGCTCCCGGTGTCCCACAGACAACGCAATGAACAATGTGATTGGGGCAGAGGGTTAGCAGGCCGCAGAGATAATATAGAAAGCTGGGCACAGGATATCATTAGTGCTCATCAAAACAGCCATATAGACGGCTCTACAAGCTCAAGACCTCCACTGATCTACCCAATAGGGAAGGCTGCTGCAGGTCCGTAGGCCTTCAGCACTAAGGCTATTGGTCAGGGATAGTAGTACAGTGCATCACCATAGTGCAGCAGCCAAGGATGCCACCTAAGGACCTGGTAGGCCTGGGTTCAGCACTGGGACCCTGATGATGACTTAGACTGGGAAGACTCAGGCTTTGGGCCCAATTCACTACATGGCTACATAACACTGCTGGCTGCTTACCCAGTAAGGTCTCAGCCCACCACTTACACAGGGGAAATGTCTCGGCTGCATGGAATGACTGCAGCCCTGCTGTTCCTGAATGCACCATCAATGCAGCTTTCACAGCTAATTCCTGCACAGGACACAAATGGGTAGGTAGATAAAGTAGAAGTATCGGGCCCCGTGGGTTTGTAGTCTAAGCTGTACCAGCCCCAATGAGGGAATGAGGGAAATAACAGCCAGATACTACAGAAGCATGTAGATGCTATTGTGATGAGTGTTAGCCAAGATGGTCAGGGATGCAACCCCATGCTCTGGGTGTCCTAAGCCTCTAATTGCAAGCTGGGAGTGGATGACATGGATGGATGGATCACTTGACTGTTGTCCTTTTCTATTCATTCCCTCTGAAATATCGGGCACTGGCCACTGTCAGAAAACAAGCTACTGGGCTAGAAGAACCACAGGTCTGACCCAGTATGGCCATTCTTATTAACAACCCATACCAGAAAGAATATTCCAGCCTCAGAGCTCAGAGATGAATATGGAGAGAGAGAAAGAGACCCCAAGTGCAGTCGCAGGATGACAGAAACCCTCTCCAGCTGGTGGCAACTGGATGAAGAGCTGTGTCACTTCACTTGGGGTCACGATTTTGCCATAAACTGGCAGCATTTATTTTATCACTGTAAAATCAGAGTCCTCTTCCCATCCACGCCCATTTTGTTTTGTTTTCTCCACCTGTTGTATTCCACCTGTCTGACACCTAGACTGTAAACTCTATAGGGCAGGCACAGTCTTATTGGTGATATACTTGTCTTGGACCCTTGATACAAATATAAGCAATAATACCCTCACTGCAACACCACTCTGCAAGAATGGAAGTATTTCCCATCTTCCTATGATGAAGTCAGTATTGTGAGAACCATTTGTTCTTGGGAGTCATACCACTGCACGTGCCATCACTGGTGCTGCGACGGTCGATTGATATTTGTATTACTGCTTGTTCAGTATTCTCCTTACAGGTGCTACACATATTTTTAATTAACAATGACATCCAAACAGTTAAATTTGAACGAAAGCTGCCTCTCCCCAATTAACTCTCTTTCAATCTGGACTTTTTAATCTGCTCTGTCCTTGCTGAGCTGCAAGGAGAGGTTGGTGACCACTTAGCAAGTGAGATGTTTCTGTTTAATTCCAAGGTTGGAAGAGAGAGGAAACAAGAAATCTCCGTTAGCAGAGACAGCACAGCGTGGCTTCTGTGATTAAGATTCCAATGACTGCATAGCCAAAGCTTTCAGGGCATACTGTTCTCTCCTACTGAAAAACACAGAAGTCAGCACATCTGCCACATAGCCAAGATCAGTCCAGCCAGCAATAGCTACAACCTACACTAAAGAGCACCTGGGAAGTTACTGACAATGAAGCCATTATGGCCAGTCACTGTGGGAACCTTGTGAAATAGACCCTGCAAAGCCTCATGCTGAGAATGAATCCTGGGTGTTCTCAGTCACTGGTACCCAAGGGCGGAGTAGTGCAGATCCATGGATCTGGGCTCTGGGCTGGGACATGGGCCCCAGATGCTCAAAGTTTGATTACCCTGCCAGGAAGTGCTGGGGTCACCCTAGAGAGTGAGAAACATGAGGCAGCACCAGATATGCAATGAACTGGGGGCTTTGACACGTGGGGAGTCTTTGTTTGGATTGAATGTGCACCCTGTCTAGTCTTCATCCACCACTGTGCACCAGTACTGGCACTTCCAGCTTTCCCCATTGGCAAGGGTTCGACATCACCTCCCCGTCACATGATAGTGCCCACTGCACGCTACCACCCTACCTTAGCGGTGACCCTTGGGCTCAGCATCTGTGTTGAATCCCTGTGGTACTTCTGCTATCAACTTCCCATTCAACTGCACGTGCTCTGATGTGCCATCGCACCTCAAACTGCTGTAACCAAGCAGGGTCCAGGCCTGGGCAAACAACCCCTCTTAGAGGAAAGCCCAGCCAGCTCTGCCTGACCTTTCTCTGACAGCCTGTTCTGAAATCATACAGGACTATCCTGCAAGGGTTTGTGACATAAGCAGCTCATCACAGGTAAGTGACATCACAACCCCTAGGAAGGACTCAGACAAGGCCCAGTCACCACCTACAGGCACCTTTGCCCTCAATGAACCGCATCTCCCAAGGTGGCCTCCCACCACACTCAGGGAGCAGCAATGGGGGCTATGGGAAGTGGCACTGGCCGAGGGATGTGCTGGCCGCCGCTTCCTGCAGCCCCCATTGGCCTGGAGCAGCGAACCACGGCCAGTGGGAGCCGCGATCGGCCGAACCTGCGGACGCAGCAGATAAACAAACTGGCCCGGCCCGCCAGGGTGCTTACCCTGGGGGGCCGCGGGCCAAAAGTTGCCGATCCCTGCACTAACTCATCTGCTTATGGAAAGCTGGTCAAAATCTCCTGTGGCACATTCTTCTGACAGAGTGGGAATTTTCACCCAAAAAATCCATTTTCCTCACAAGTTTTCACATTTTCATCAAAAAAGACAAAACCTGAAAAAAACTAACATTTTTCAGCTGAAAACTGAATTTTAAAAATTCTTTTCACCAGTTGCAAATAAAATACAATAAAAAAAAAAATGAAAACTCCCAAAATTAAGAAAACAAGTAATTTTCATATTCTTCAACATCTGTTGTGGGTGGGAAATTTTTTCCAATCAGTTCTATTACTATGACTCAGTCCTTTGCTGCCTCTGCCCTTTCAGAGCCTCCCTGAGAAACATGCTGAGTACAGATACTGAGATTCAGTGAGTCCAGCTCCTTTGGGAAAAGACAGAGCTTGCAAGTGCAGAGGCAGTAGTACGTGGCAAGAACCAGATCCACCACAAAGGCTCCAATCAGGAACTAGCTGAACTACTGCAGAATCCTCCAGACTCCTGAGAACTGGAGACTTCAATGCCCACGCACAACAGAGCTCCGGCCTTGTGTCCAACATGGAAACAATGAGAGCGTCTCACCCCCGCGCGGGTTCTGAATGTCACTCTGGACGCAGCTGGCCCCTCTCTGTGACTGCCCCCCGCCTCCCACATGTAACTTACCACATGTTCCACATCAGCGAGGTTCCACTAAAGTAGCTCACACTCACTTTAACGTATACTAGTGAGCCAGAGGAAGGAATACGCCACACTTATTAAATCCACATATGCTGCTGTTATCGTGGCTGATATAAAGGGACCTGGAGCTATTAGAGAGAAGCTCATTTTACTTCCAGTTGGTGCTGCTGCCTGAGAGCTGCGTCGCCTGAACCTCGGCTCTACCCCTTTGGCCTGCCAGTTTGATTTCTGTAAGACTCCTGGCTTCCCTTGCTATCTCATTTTCAGCCTCATTCTCTTTCATACTTGGCTTATTTCCCTCACTCTTCAGACATACCCTATATCCCCAAACCCACACAGAAAGAAATCTTTGATCCAGCTTCTGCTGCAACTACCAGGCCAACTCCCTCTACCCTTTGCCTTCAAACTAGGTGACCATGTAGTCTACTCCCTCTGCCTTAATATCTTCTCTTCTCCTGGTCTCCTAGGTCCCCTGCAAACTAGTTTCCCCTGCTTCCCTTGGACACCACCAAAGCTGTCCTTACAATGTCATTGATCCCCTTTTTCAGTCCAAGACAAAGAACCTTTTTTTCTAAGATCAAGGAGGTTGAGACATCTGCTTGCTTTTTCTCACTCATTTCTCCTGATTTCTCTCATTCTTGCGCTGTAACCTGGGTTCTCCTCCCCCATTTCCAAACCCTCCTTCCAAGCCTTCTTTCATTAATGGCTCCTTTCCCTGTTTGGGGTCCCTCAGGAATCTCTGTCTTTGGCACATTCCTCTCCTCTTTCTGCACATTTTCCCTGGTGGCCTCTGCTCACACAGCATCTGTTCCCATCCTCCAAATGACTCCCAAAATCAATCTCCCTACCTCTGGGCAATCTCACATCTCTGACACCTCACTCTGGGTATCCTGTGTCTGACTCAAACATAACATAATGCAAACTGAACCCCTTCAGGACTGGTTCTCCGCTCTCTAGCACCTGGTGGAGTCATTTACATCTGTGTAGAGTGAGCTTGGCCCTGCCATGCTGAATTGGCAGCATTTTGCATGCATGTAAATGGCTATGCCAGAAATAAGACTATAACGTCAGGCTCTTCACTTGTACTCCCAAACTCTTCGTTCTCCGTGAACCAATTGTTCTTTCTCATAGACATGCTACAGCTCAGACAGAAATTATAGGCTTGATGCAGGAATTACTGGGTGAGGTTCAGTGGCTTGTATTATGCAGGTCAGACTAGCTGATCACAAAGGTCCCTACTGGCCTTAAAACTCTATGAACCCCACTCCTCCCTCTTCCTTGGCCTCACAGCTCAGTGAGGTGTTTGATTTCTCTCTCTCCTCCGTCTGTCACACCCAGGGCATCACCAAATCCTTCTGAATTCTTCCTCTGCCGCATCTCTAAAACAGCCATTCTCCATCTCACACACATGGACAGTCAACAATTTGTAAACACCAACCTTATTGCCACCTCCTCTTCTGTGACGGCCTGGATTCTCCCCTCACTCCCCTTTGCTGCCTTCAAAATGCTGCTGGGAAAGATTGCCCTTGCCCATCCTTTTGGGCTTTGAATCCCTTTACTGGCTTTCCCTCTGGCGCTTCAGGCTCAAGCTTCTCATCCTCTCCTCCCAGTGCCTGCCTACGTGTATTCCTACTCTCTGAGCCCCTCTCTCCTCCTGCAGGGCCACTCTTCCTTCACAGCTCTCTCCACTCTCCCCAAACCCCAGACTAACCACTCCCATTACACTCTTCTACTCTGACCTCTCTCATGTGCTGTCTTCTCTTAAACACAGAATTCCCTGCAGCAGGGATCCCTCTTCACTTCATACAAAACCCTCTTTAAAGCACATGAAATGTTCCCACAACTGAGCAGCATTAGTCCCCTAAATATTATATTTGTTTTGAAATAAAACTGAACTGCTTTGTGATTGAACCATGGTCACCACATGTGTTGTGGGGATGGATTCTATTTGCCAATTTTTAAACCTGGTGTCAAGGCTGATTCCCCACTCTGGCACTTCGAGCGCAGAAGGTGGGGGCCCGCAAGGACTCTAAAAATTAATACTTGCCACTCCGGGCTTGTATTACTCCCAAGGTTACAGCTTTTCTCTGACCTTGGATGGGTAGATGCTGCCACCACCCAAGTGCAGAACCCCTTTGAGAGCCCAGGAAGGTGCACTTGGGAATTCCTTCCTGTGGGGTACCCTCAAGCCCTTTCACCCCCCCCCTTCCAGGGAAGAGCTGAGAAAGAAAACAAAGAAATCAGCTATTGCCACCAGCTAATTAAGTAACATGTGCACAAACCTCTTAAGACACAAAAATGCAATCTTGTTCTTAAAAAAGGTAAATTTTATTTAAAAAAAGAAAGAAAATGCATCTGGGAACTCAGGCTATTGCTAGTTTTTAAAAGAGTAACTACAAGGATTAAACACCAAGAATAGCTTTCTTGAGTTCCTGCTTAAAGGTTACAAGCAAAACAAAAGCACCTGGGGTTAGCACAGAGGAGTCCACAAGCCATAAAGAAATAAAAAGAGATAAACCTAATCACATCTTCCTAGACATTTCCTGATCTACTTACATATCTGGGTTTTCAATTGAGTAGTTCTAGGTATGATACTGATGATTTTTCATACCTGGCCCCAAGCTTCTTACCGCATAGTTGCTGCCCCGTCTGCCTCTCTAACTGGGAGAACCATAACAGACAGACAAAAAGGAAGTTTTTTTTCTCAATTTTAAAAAGTTCTAGCCTTCCCATTGGCTCTTTTGTCCAGGTGCCCACTCACTTCCTTTTACCTATGCATAGCAGTGAGAATTTTTAACCCTTTACAGGTAAAACAAGTAGAGAACAGCTACTAAGAGGGATTTTATAGCTACTGGCTGGCTGAGTGTCCATAAAAGGGAGCTCCCCCCCTTCATTTATCACCCCTGGGCTCCAAAATCTGTATTTAGGCTCCTAAATAAAAGTGACCAGTAGTTCCCATTGGCTTGACCTTCCCAGGTGTTCAGCCCCTTTGGAAGCCAGGCCTGTCTATAAGTGAAATCGCTAGGTATTTGTTCTCATTTAAATGAAGGCTTAGAGTGTTCTTCTATTGCCATTTATAGCCCACAAACGGCAGCATACCCCAGGAGTTGCAATCACCACTTTTCATGTTATGCGCCTGTTTGTTTTCAGTTTAAGTTGTAATGGAAATTGATATGACACTGTAATTATGGTTTATGAAGATAAGTGACTAAGAGAACGTAGCACTTTCTCTACTAATTACATTAAATCATTTAATGATCCAAATGTCCTAAGTGATGTAAAGGTAAATCGTATTCTAGTTCCATTGCTTCAGAAGAATAGGTTTAGTTAGTCTGCATATAATCCACTAATACACCCACAACATCTCTGAGGCTTCAGATAATCTCCACTCTTCCCAACACCCTTCATTCCTAATGAACGCAGGAGAAAGCAGATGACTCCACTTATTTTTCCCTTTTATATAAACTTACATTAAACTGCTCCTTAATTATGTGCAACCTTCATTATGAGATGGGCTCTTAATACTGGCACTAACAACGGCTTCAGTTATAGTATGCTAAGGATGTAGGTACCTGAAGAAACAGCCAACAAAAGGAGTTATAATAATGCGTGGCGAAAAACTGTGCTCTGTAGTCCTTGGTGATACATTTATGGGGGTCTGTAGTGAGCCGGTGTGGCCCCCCTCCGTCTCCGACAGGGCCGACCTTCCTCCAATCCCAGCGTGGGCGGAGCCACCGGGTCCGGGGCCCGCCCCTCCGAGGTCACGGCCCCGACCCGGAAGTATAAAAGCCCGCCAGCAGAACTCAGTGAGGCCGAGACCGCCAGAGAGAGCAGACGTCCCGGGCCGAGCTCCCGCTTGGGAGACCGCCGCAGGCCAAGAGCCGCCTGCTACGCCCCCGCGCCGGTCAAGCCTACCTCTCGCCAGGTACCCCGAGGAGGACTGGCCCAGCCTGCCCCGGAGCCGTTACCCCGAGGAGGACTGGCCCAGCCTGCCCCGAAGCCGTTACCCCGAGGAGGACTGGCCCAGCCTGCCGCGTGCCAGCTACCCTGAGGAGGACTGGCCAAGCTTGCCCCGGACCAGCTGCCCCGAGGAGGAGTCAAGCCTGCCCCAGGCCAGCTACCCTGGGGGAGAGCTACCGGACCGGCCCCCAAGCCCCGCACCCGAAGAACCGATGCTCCTGGACTGGCCCGAACCCGGCATCGCCAAGGAGGTAGGCCCCGAGGGGGAACAAGGAAGTAGCCCGGGAATAGCCGACCCCGGTCAGGCTGCAGAGGCCTGTGAGCCGATGTCAGTGTGTTTCGGTCAGGATACCCCACTGACCGGCAGCGACAATAGCCGCTGCTAGGGCCCCGGGCTGGGACGCAGTGGAGCGTCCCCCCCTGCCACCCGCTCTCACGGGTGGCAGGCTTCCCCCTCACCCAACGCTCAGGTAGGAACCTGGGCCCCTTAACTGTTTGTTTGCTCAACCCCTGCCCCAAAGGGCTTGAGCTGTGACTGTTTGTGCCCCGCCCTGACCCATGGCCTGGGCGCCTTAACTGCTTGTTTGCTCAACCCCTGCCCCAAAGGGCTTGAGCTGTGACTGTTTGTGCCCCGCCCTGACCCAGGGCCTGGGCCCCTTAACTGTTTGTTTGCTCAACCCCTGCCCCAAAGGGCTTGAGCTGTGACTGTTTGTGCCCCGCCCTGACCCAGGGCCTGGGCCCCTTAACTGTTTGTTTGCTCAACCCCTGCCCCAAAGGGCTTGAGCTGTGACTGTTTGTGCCCCGCCCTGACCCAGGGCCTGGGCCCCTTAACTGCTTGTTTGCTCAACCCCTGCCCCAAAAGGGCTTGAGCTGTGACTGTTTGTGCCCCGCCCTGACCCAGGGCCTGGGCCTGCTTAGACGGTTAGTTAGCGGGCAGCCCCTACCTAAGGGCCTGAGCTCCGGGACTGTGAGCCACTCAGCCCTTGCGTAAAGGGAACTGAGGCTAGACTATCGGCAACTTAGTGAGCCGGTGTGGCACCCCTCCACCTCGGAGGGTAGAGCCCCGGCTCAACCCTACTACAGGGTCCCACTACACATTTAGGGCCTGACTTGCAGAAGTGCTGAGCGCTTGACAAGGTTCCCCTTGACTTCGATTGGAGCCAAGAGTTCTAAGCCGCCCCAAATCTTTCTGAGGTTGACTGACAGCCACACACCCAGCATCTCTCACCAGCTCTGTGCTGATGATTGACAGTTTTAATGGACAGGTCCCCACAAACCGAGACTTTCCCATTTACATACTAACATCCACTACACAGCCCGAAACTGCACCACACTCCCCTGCTTTGGTGTTTAATTTACACACTTGGAACTCTGGCCATGTTTATTATTCTTATTATTTTTGCATGCTAGATGCTTTATAGAACAAATAAAACAAGGGACCTGCTCTGAACAATTTACAATCCAGCTTTAGATGGAGACACAAAGATGGAGGAAACAAAGATTAATCTCATGGTTCTAACTAAATTTCTTTTTGAAATTTGGTGATTTTTGTACCTGAAACTGAAAGCAAACATGTAGAGAGGAGCAGAGAAAGTGCCAACCCATGTGGACTGAAATTGAAGAAAATGTCCCCATGAGCCTTTGCAAAAGGAAAGCTCTGAGATTTGCACATTTCTCCTAAGGGATGTGGTGGCCTCTCAGTCACTTGGAGTCTTTAGAACAATATTGGATCACTTTTTCTACACGATATGCTGTTCTAGATGGACTACAATAAACGGTGCAGGAATCACTGAGTAAAGATGGTCAGAAAATGGATTTTCTGTCCTGTGAAACATTTCAAGATCTTGGGACAAAAATGCAAAATATCACTTTGTTTCAGAAAATGAAATTTTGAAAAAAATAAAAAGACCACACACACGCACACACACACATAATTTGGGTCAATCAAAAGGTTAAATTTTTATTTTGACCCTTTATATATATATATATAAATAAAAGATGAATTTTGAAATGAAGCAATTTCAAAATGAAAAACAAACTTTTTGTTCTGAAAGTGTCAAACCAGGACTTTGACATTTCTAATCTTCTCCCCCAACCCCGTCAACTTTTATTTACACTAAATGTAGTTTAAATCAAAACAATTTCACCAAAAAAAATCTGATTTATCAAAGTGGCATTTTCTGATGGAAAACTTCTGATAAAAATGTTCTGACCAGCTCTACCATGGAAGGAAATTCTCTGTTCTGCAGGAGATCAGACTCGGTGATCACAATGGTCCCTTCTGGCCTTGGAATCTATAATTAATTACCCATTGTTTGCAATTTTTCTGCCAGTTTTCAGTCCCTGTTGGTGGTGACGGCAGTGGTGCATAAATCCCCGAATATGGATGAGCCCTGTGTCCACACTCACAACTAAGCCCATTCTAATTTAGATTTCCTGGGAACTTTTATCCATTTTTTGGGGTCTCTTTTAGGAATTTGCACTGGTGCCCATCAACATACGATCTATGCACCTCCTAGGTTCATTAGATTGGTCCATCAAAAGGTCTCTTGAGCCTTTGGCTCTCCTCCTTTTACTGCTTATGGGAAGGGATGGGGGTGGAGTGGTGTTTGGTGTTCTCACTGTGGTGGGGAAGAGTGATTGGATGTTCACCCCACACTGGAAAGGAAGGGGTTAAAAACAGCCTTGGGAGGCTGTGCGGGGAGCAGCCAGTTGGTGAGAGGCTGCATGGAGCAGTCAATCAGGGCCCGGTGGGCTTACTTAAAAGGAGCTGCAGGGCAATAGACAGCCAGTTGCTGCAGGAGCCCAAGAGAAGGTAGCACCATGGACAGAGCAGTTGCTGGCAGGGGCCAGGGAAGCGAACAGGCGCTCCTGGCTGCTGCCGGGACGTGCTGACTGGAGGCTCCGAGAAGAGGGCGAAGAAGGCGCTGGGGCTGTGGGGAAGTCACCCGGGGAATTGAAGCAGTGCTGGTGGAGAAGTTAAGGAGAGGCAGGAGTAGGCTGCTATCTACAGGGTCCATGGGTGGGGGCCCAGAGTAGTGTGCGGGCCTGGGTTCCCCCCCCCGCCTCCCCCAGCTCACCACTTGGGAAGTGGATGGATTGGATTGTGATACATCCCCACGCACCCCCAGAAGGGGGAAAACACAGATGGTGACATGGCCAGAAGACTGAGTCATGAAAAGGAAGCTGCGGTTCCTGGACTGAGGCGGCAGAAAAGGCATCAATTCAGCAGAAGAGCGTGTGCCAGCTGAGAAAGCTAGTCCTGGAGACAGCCAGCAGGAGATGCCACTCTGGTGAGTGCCCCCCAGTACACGAGGCTGGACCAGAAAGGTCATGAAGCAGGACTGAAAGGTGGGAGGATTCAGAATTACTCTCTTCGAGAAGTCTTTTCATTCTGCAGCCAGATCCCTTTAGCTGAGAATGCCTCAAAACTGGCTCTCCCGTGCTTTGCCCTGTATGCTGTGATTTACATTACCTTTTCCCAGAGTGCAGAACTATTACACCTGCTGCCCTCCTTCCTGCTAATAATTCGGCAGTATTATCCAATAAAGCAGTCTAGTCTGCCTGGCATCACTTTTTCCCTTATGAAGATGGCTGCTTAGGCAGTGTGGCCTAGTGGTTAGAGCACTGGATGGGGATTCAGGAGACCTGTGTTCAATTTCCTACTCTGCCATTACTTTACTGGGTGACCATAGTCAGTCACCTGCTTCTGTGCCTCAGTTTACCCACCTGTAAAATGGGGATAATGATACTAACCCTTGTAAAGCACTTTGAGATCAGTGGATGAAAAGCCCTAAATAAGAGCTAGGTTTGATTATCACTGCTCTACAGCCAAAATGCTTCTGAAATAAATGTAGTCAAACTTTACTAATTCTGGGTCACTGAGAACGAAAATGATGCTTAAAATTGTTGATTGGCTCTAGTTTTCAAGATATGCTATTGGGTCAGTATATATGACCCTTGACTTGGGAATGGCGGAGGATAAGTGAGTTATAAAGGGAAGGGATCTCAATTTAAACCAGAAATGACTAAAATACATGTTTGACTGGATCTATGAATAAATCTATGACTGGATTTGGACCGTACTTGCTTTTTAGGCAAAACAATGAATGATGCAATCTGAAGCTGGTATTGCGTCATACATGATATGAATTGCATCATATTATTCCTAGAAGTCATGGATGATGCAATCATAACGAAGCTTACATCACTCTGCTGAACAAATTGTCCTATATCAGCTCTAGAAATCATACAGTGTCGTGCTCTCTTATTTGTCAATGTTTGATTTTGCAAAGGGACACATTTCTGTTTAGCCAAAGTGAGCAGAGATGCCTCGTACTTGTGTGAACAGTGCAGATAACTTCTGCTATGTTTGTGGTGAAGTGACTTTTGCATCACAAAAGCGCAGTATAACCACTATGGTTAAGAAAGCCTATCACCTTTATTTTGGCTGCAAAATTGGAGATCAGGACAAGAGGGATTTGGAACTACCCAAGAGTAAGGCAGAGCTGTTGGACTCCAGACTACAGCAGTGGAATCTCCTGGCAGGTGATGTTAGGGTTTCCATGTTCCGTGACCGTCAAAAGGATCTTGTCCCATTCTTCTTCATGGAAGGTGATCTTGTAGCCTGCAACAACATCGATGGTGTGGTGGCAGCCCTCAACATCGTTCACGATCCAGATGAGTGGAGACTGTTCATTGATTCATCGAAGACGAGTCTTAAAGCTGTTTTACTGCATAATGGCAATGTTTTGCCATCAATTCCAGTTGGTCATGCAGTCCATATGAAGGAAACCTATGACAACATGAAACAACTTTTGAGGTGCATAAACTATGACCAACATCAGTGGCAGCTTTGTGGTGATTTGAAGGTTGTTGCTCTCTTGCTTGGTCTGCAGACTGGATATACAAAGTACTGCTGTTTTCTCTGCGAATGGGATAGTCGTGCAAGAGATTCCCACTACATCAAGAAAGACTGGCCACTCCGACAGTCATTGGAGCCTGGGAGGAAAAGTGTTCAGCATCCACCACTTGTTGAATCAAGGAAGATTTTGTTACCATCCTTACACATCAAGCTGGGTCTGATGAAGAACTTTGTCAAGGCCATTGACAAAACACAAGCAGCTTTCAAGTACCTCCGTGGAAAATTTCCAAGGTTAAGTGAAGCTAAGAGAAAGGAAGGTGTCTTTGTTGGTCCTCAGATTCGTGAACTTCTTCGAGATGATGCATTTGACCATGCACTGCATGGCAAGGAAAAGACGGCATGGAAAGCCTTCCAGTTAGTGGCAATAAATTTTCTCGGAAACAACAAGGCAGACAACTACAGGTTGTTGGTGGAAAACCTCCTCAAGGCATACAAAAGCCTTGGTTGCAACATGTCACTAAAGATACATTTTTTGCACTCTCATCTAGATTTTTTCCCACCGAACTGCGGAGCAGTGAGCGACGAGCATGGCGAGCGATTTCACCAGGACATTGCAACAATGGAGAAACGCTATCAGGGCAAATGGAGCCCATCAATGTTTGCAGACTATTGCTGGACAGTGACAAGAGATGCTCCATTTAATGAATACAAGAGACAAGCCAAGAAGCGCCGAGTAGACACTGAATAGGACTAAACTATGTACAGAATAGTTTTTTGCCTTTTGTTTCATCATAAATTTTATTTATATAACCCTTTTGCTGATTTTTAAAGTGTTACATAAACAGGACAGGTGAAATATTATCATGTAAAGCAACCATAAACACATGAAAAGACCTAGGTTTACAATTTATGATTAAAACTCTACTATCTACACAATATACATAGACATAAAATGTAAAAACTTAAATATCTTAGAAACAGTAGCCAATCAGGTGTTTTAATTGTCATATTTGAATTCAGCACATCAAAATACATAATAAATAGCACATTTTATCTCTGAAGCAGACGACTTCTCAAAAATTGTAGACCAGTGTTATTATTATTATTAGCTTTTCCACAATTTAAACACACAATTTGAAAAGCATCCCTCACTTCAATGAGTTAGCTTGGTCCTCAATTCACCAGCTAGGTAATCGCCTCATGGTGAGCATAGATGCCATGTCCCGCTGCGCTGAGGTTGACTGTAATAGGTGTCATGGAGTTTGGGGGAGACAAGGCCCTGCACCCCCGGCTTCCTGCAATTCACCATGACTCTCAGCCAGCCAGTAAAGCAGAAGGTTTATTTAGCCGACAGGAACACAGTCCAAGACAGGTCTTGCAGGTACAGACAACAGGACCCCCTCAGTTAGGTCCATCTTGGGGGGCCCCAGGGAGGCCAGAGCCCCATCTGGGCTCCCCTCCATTTTCCCAGCCAGCTCCAAACTGAGACTCTCCAGCCCCTCCTCTCTGGCCTTTGTCTCTTTCCCGGGCCAGGTCACCTGATCTCTTTGTTCTCCAACACCTTCAGTTGGCATCTTTGCAGAGGAGTGGCCCAGGCCATTAGTTGCCAGGAGACAGAGTGCCGGCCATTCTCTGTGCAGACTGTATCACAGGGCCCTTCTTGGGCTCTGCAACAATCATACACCCTGATCCCCCGACCTAGATATTTAAGAAAGGCATAGGGGAAACTGAGGCACCCACACAGCATTCAGAGAAAATATTAAGAACATTCCCACTTCATCACAATGGGGTTGGATGTCCCCTTTGAACAAAAGCCTGCAGTCATTGTACAGTCTGTTTTGAGAGAGCTGCAAGTATACACTTCTGACTAACACCCTGAACGTCAGTGTGGATCAGCCGGCCCCTTGCTGGAGAGGGGTGATGTTAAAACAGTAAATCAGCAGATACATCCAAAGCTTTAATGTTCCACTAGGCTCCTACCAAAGCTCTGGGGTCTGAGCAGAACTTGTCCACTGCTTCATAGAATCATCGACTATCAGGGTTGGAAGGGACCTCAGGAGGTCATCTAGTCCAACCTCCTGCTCAAAGCAGGACCAATCCCCAACTAAATCCCCAACTTCAGGTGTGATCAGACAGAGCTAGCTCCATCAAAATAGCCAAAGTAAAAAAAAAGCTTGGAAGTTCACGAAACCTTGCTCTCATTCTGTACGGCACAATCACCCCAATGCAGCCTGTAGGCCAAGCTCGGCTCCTCTACCATGCAAGTCTCCCACTTCCCAGTCCGTCCTATCTTTTTAATGAAGCCACGGAGACATGTTTTTATAGCTCTAATCCCACAGGGCAAATTCTGCTAATTAAGGTAAGTGCTTATTTCCGATTGACACCAGCATAACTGAGCACAGACTTTGGCCCTTCCTCTAATATCTCTGTAAACGCCTAGGGGGCAAGTGCATGTGGGGTTTTTCATAAGATTATTTTAAGGTTAAATTACTCTTGTTTGCTCGAAAGCCATCAGTGAGCATTAAACTGCAGGCTTGTTTGTGGGAACTCAGACCACAAGCAGCAGCAGAACAGCACTTCTCATCCTCCAGGCAGTACCTTCTGAGCAGGCCATAATTTACCAAGGGTTGGATTATCTGGCCAATAGGAGGGGCTCAGAGGAGAGGAAGGATGGTCCAGTTGTCCAGCACTGACCTGAAACCTGGGTTCAAGTCCCTGTTCTACCCCAGACTTCCTGTGTGACGTTGGACAAGTCATTTAGCCTCTCTGTTCCTCAGTTTCTCCTCTATCAAAAAGGCCCAGACTTGAGATGGCTGGGAGCCTAGCTCCCAAAAAACTGACAACAGTTAGGCCTACCCAGCCCTTGGTGATGAAAACAGCATCTGATTATTAGGGCTAGGGCCTCCTTAAGTGTAAACCTTCCTGCATGGAAGTGGGGAGGTCAGTTGCCTTCAAGACACTTTTGCCCAGGGTGAGGACCAGGGGAAAGTAGGCTTGGGCCAAGGTAACGTTTGTTTCTCCTCAACCCCCATATTTAACCCCCAAGGGAAAAGATAGAATTATAATACAGACTGGGGCTGTATTACCTCGTAATACAGGGGGAGTCCTACCTCCAGCCCTGTCCTGAAAGGGGATCCTGGAGTAAATTAAATTAATGGAGATATCCTATCTCCTAGAACTGGAAGGGACCTTGAAAGGTCATCGAGTCCAGCCCCCTGCCTTCACTAGCAGGACCAAGTACCAATTTTGCCCCAGATGGCCCCCTCAAGGATTGAACTCACAACCCTGGGTTTAGCAGGCCAATGCTCAAACCACTGAGCTATCCCTCCCCCCCTGTAGCTACCTAACATGAGCACAGCTCCACTGGAGAGGTACTCCAGACCCAACACACTCCATAGCTCACAAGTCAATTGCTTTTCCAAGGACTTATTTTAGCCCATTCGACTGGGAAATCCTGCTAGTTCCTGGTTTTCTGGTGCTAGGTCGTGAGCTCAGCTAGGGCGTATTTCCTAACAGACCAGAGAGTGATAGACAGTGTCAAGAAATAGCCCCGGCACAACAATATTTTAAAGTCTAGGTCTGCTCTGAAAAGCAGCTATTGAAAGTGGCATGTTCTTAGTCGTTGGCCCTGCTCTCTGTGCGTCGCCAGAGGCAGGCCTGCTGAGTTCAGGGAGTGACGTATTCTTCCTGCGTTTTTCACTCCTGCTAACCTGGCAGAGCCAGCACAGCCAAGAGAGAGATGGATTCTATTCCAGCCAGGCATCCGTGGAACTTGGCAAGCATTCTGCCTATTGGTCACACCCATGCAAGGGGACGGAATAGTGGCTGCACGAGTGTCACCATGGGCCTAAATTGACCTGCAGAATCTGGAACCCTGTGGTGATAATGCATCCCTTGCACGCTACAGAAATGATCTCCCTGCCTGCCTTGCATAGGCTGCTTTGGGGATGAGCCAGGGTAGTCTAGGAAGAGGCCCGGGAAGAAGTCATGGATCTACAATTAAAAGGCACTCACAGCCCAGTTCCCCATCCAATCGGTGCAGCCAGACTGTAGTTGCTATTCAAGTCCAGTCTGGAATAACAATTGAGGCTGGGGAAGGAAGAAGGATGTTGTGTGGCAACCCAGTCCCAGTGATGTAACTGAGAGGACATTCAGCCTAATGGATGGAGGATGGAGCGCTGAACAGCCCTCCTCTTCACTGGGCACTAATCCCGAACACTGAAGGCCCACTCCAAAGCTCATTGAAGTCAATTGAAAGACTCCTATGGATTTCTGTGGGCTTTGGATCAGTCCCTGAATGAGATAGGTCCCGCAAATAAAATTAGCATGTGATTATGTAAATGAAGGTCATGGTGGAGAATACACACAACAGTATAACCCACACCAACTTGCGGTGGCTCTATGTCCCCCTCTGGTGGTGGCTGGGAAACAATGGGTGATAAGCCTGCTATAAGTTTGGCTAGGAGGAATGGGTTGCTCAGGCACTAGAGGCTGACGCGTTAAGATGCAGAGATCCCTGGTTTGAGCTCTGCTGCCAACAACTCACCCAGGACACGGCGGAGCATAAGACTAGTTGGGCAATTTTTCCGTAGTCAATTCTTTCTTTTGGAGTTCTTCACTCCGCAACCTCCATATTATTGTAACAGTTGTTTGGATGGGCCAATAGTTACCAATAGTTAATAGCCAAGCTAGGTCCAGATAGTGCCTGGTCCTTGTGCTATGGGATGGCGGGGAAGGAGCATCCCATGCACACACACCCTTTGCATGTTCCGTGTAAGAGCCAGGTGCAGTTACAGTCCTTGTGCTCAGGGACTACTCCCTCCAAACATCCCTGAGGGCAGCAAGAAGCAGTGAGACCATGGACCTACCCTTACAGCATAGCAGACTTTGGGAATTGGATAGGTATGAAGGTGGAGTTTATGCCAAATCTCACAGAGGGGTTTAAACAGCGGGCATGCTCCCCCTGTGCCCCAAGGAGCTCTGAAATGTAAACACTAGACTGCACCTTCAAAGCACAACTGGCTCCCAAAGCAGCTTAAAGGTACAACCTCTGCTTCACATTGGGCTCCGTTCAGTCATTGTTCTCCCTAGATTTTGAGATCTATAACAAAGGTATTCAAGGTATCCCTGAAAACCAACTGCTCTCATCAAAATACCTATAAATAAAACAGCAGCAACAAGAAATACACGATAGCTTCCAGAAGCCTCTATCAGGATGGACAAGTGCCCCCAAAGCTCACGTATCTGAATACAAGCCATGGGTCTGTGCTGGCTCGAACTTAAACATAGCTTTTCAAAACAAACAAAAAAACTTATAATAGTGAAAACTGGGTAGCAATTTTTTTTTAAACTGGAACGACTGTGATAAAATCTACGTGACAAGGAAAAATTGTCTTGTTTCATCAAGATTTATAGATCACAACCTGGCTTTTAATTCATCTTCCTTCTCTAATTAATAGACCATGTCAATGGAAGAGAAGAACATCAATGACACAGGACAACAATGTCATCTCTACTACAAAATAAATCTTGAGGGGAAAAAAATCAAGGCAGTTATTGAAAATAAATCAACGGCCTCTTTGGTGTTTGCCTTCGGAGTGGCAGTTATTTTTTGTGTCACTGGATCCTGGCGGAATAAGCGCCAGTCAGGAATGCCAACTGGCCAAATACAAATTAAAATAGAGGGAACGGGACAGAGGCAGATGCTCACTGCGTATCACACTCTTTTTTGTTCTTGCTTCAGGGTGAAACACTCTTCTATTCAGAGAGGCAGGATGAGGCTTTTGTTCTATGTAAGCCCCATTGCACAGCGGTGAATTTCACCCTAAGTCAATAGTAGTGCTACTTCTCCAAAGTATATGGACTCCTGCAGATTGAGGCTAATATTTTAAATAAGTGACCAGTGATTATGGGTGCCTCCATTTTTCTAGGCCCAACTTGAGACCCAATTTTCAGAGGGCGGGTGTACTCAGCACTTTCTGAAAATTGGGCCGTTGTAAGGAGTCTAAAGCTGGGCACCCAAAGTTACTAGTCATTTACAAACCTTGGCATGAAGTCCTTCCTTTACCTACAGGTTTAGCTGCAGTACAGATGGCAACAGCTCAAGCTGCTCCCCACTGATCTCAAAGGCATTTCAACCTGGTTCCAGCAGTGCTACTACTAGGAAAAGGAGTGAGTCAATGACTTCACTTCCTCCAGATCAAAGGTCCATCCACTACTGAGCTGAGGCCCAATCCTGTGAGGTGCTCAGAACTACATTCTGAGCAACAAATTACCCCCCTATGCTCCTTGAAGGCAACGGAAGTCGTAGGAGACACTCAACGTTTTGCAGGATCAGACCCCTGGAACGGCTTTTGAACCTGTGGCCTAGCGACAAAGGGTTCTGTATCTTATGTACCATCCCCTGAGTTAGCGGATTCCCCTTGACAGCTGCATTATCATTAGCATTGCAATCAAAACTGTTTTGGTCTACAGCCATCAGACGCCAAACTCAAACCCATAAATTCTCAGGCTTGCTATTTACAGTTCACTGTGTTTTAACCAGTAAGGTGGTTCCATTTGCTGTGTTTTATTTTTACATCAGTTAAAAAACAAAAACAAACAAAAAAACAGGTCAGCAATCCTGAAAACTGTTGAGCTAAAGAAGTAATTTCAATTGGTATAAAAGTCAGTTCACAGCTAAACTTAAACCTGAAGTTACTAGCAATCAGTGTGGCATGGCAATCACCTTTACTGGCTGAAAGACTGAAGAGGGAGTGTCAGTTCTGTGATTAGCAGAGGGGACTGGGAGTCAGGACTCCTGGGTTCTATTCCCTGGCTCTGCCACAGACTTGCTATGTGATTCCATAGACATTAAGGATAGAAGGAAGCACTAGTCTGAACTCCTACATGACACAAGCCAGAGAATCTCACTTTAGTAATAGTAGTATAAGGGGCCTACCATCAATCAAATGTAGCCCTGCCCCCCTGACCCATAGGCCCCTTCCATCCGTCACACTAAGACCCACCCCTGGGGGTATTACTTCCGGGGTCATGACGGACACATGATCGGAAGCAAAGGGTGTCATGTGACCCCTCTAAGAACTCCTCCCATCACCCTCTACCAATCAGGATGTGTTTCACCCCACGTAGGACCGCCCCGAGAGATTTGATCAATCAGAGGGTGTTCCAGGGCAGGGTGATCCAGCCGGAAGTGGGTCATGTGACCCCTCTAAGAGCTCTCCCTACCACCCTGTAGCAATCAGAGTGCAACACCACCCCCAGAAGTTCCAGTGCCATGCAGAAGAGGACATTTCATTCCAACAATGCGTGTTTTGGAAATCGTGGAAATGCTGAGAGGAAACATGGACTCCTCCACCACCCCCGTGAGAACTTTGGACTTTGTTTTAGCTCCAAGGGTCTTCAACCACCTGTGGAGGAAGCACTACATCAGTGACAGTTCCGAGGAGGAGGAGGGAGAGGCCATGATAGGTCCTTTGGCCCAGCAGTTGATGGATATGCTGGAACCCAATCCTGAAACCCAAGCACTCGTGAGGCAGCCCGACGAGTGTGATGGCCTCTCGTTGTCCACCCCTATGGAAGAACGCAACCATGGCTCATGGGAGTTACCGGTGGACAAGTTGAACGGAAAAGATGTCGCTCAGGTAAATGTACGATTAAGAAGTGACGGTCGAGGATGGGGTGTAATGGGGTTAGGAACCGACTCGGGGTTGTGGAAATCTAAAAACAAGCAGTTGGGGGCTTACACTGTTTCTTTTCTTAAAATCTCTCGACTGCTCAACAATATCTTTCTAGAGGCCTTTAAAAACTTACACATTGGTAGCCCTGTGGGAATAAATCTATCATGCATCAGCTGTTTTTGCTGGTTTCTAAGACACAGATCTGAAAAGGAAAATCCAGAAAAGGACAAAATGGAAGAATGAACCAGCTCAGACTACCTAATGGTAGGGGTCATGGCATCCATTTTCACAGGTGGCTGTAAAAGGGCATGTTAAACCAGGCGATTAATAACACTTGTTTAAATTTGTCAATATGAATGTGTCCCCTCCATACTCATGTTAGTAAAAGACAGTACAAGTAATCATCAGGTCTACGCAGACGGCTCAGTTAAAGAAAATATATTACACCTCTGGGGAAGTTGGGAGCTTTGGCGGGGTGAACCCTCTCTTTCAAGCAGCCAAAAAGCATAGTAAAACTTTGAATAGAAGACAGGTAACAGCTTGGCTTTCAGACCAGGACGCTTACGCTTTACACATACCAGCTCCAATACATTTAAAAAGAAACAAGACCATTGTTTCAGATGTGGATGCGCAATGGCAGGCAGATTTGGTGGATATGCACCAGTTCTCCAAACACAACAGTGGTTTTAATTACATCTTAACAGTGATAGACATTCTATCTAAATATGCCTGGGCCTAAAAGACAAGACGGGTGCTGAGGTATTCCACCATTGAAATAAAGTCATATCAGAACAGACATGTCTCATTCGCTTCGGCAAGGTGATCATCAAGCTGCACCTGCCTTCCCGGAGAGAGCGAGGTTTCTAAAAAGCAAAGCACTATGGTGACCCTAAAAAATTATGGTGACCCCACCATCTACAAAGCTCAGGCTGGACACACCCTTCCTGGATATCATGCAGCCCCCCGTGATGTACGGGGATGGCGTGGGTGGAATATTCCATAGCCTCTTTCAAAAAGCCGTACCGCTTTTGAGGAGGGGGCTAGAGATTATTAAACCCCACATAAAAACCGCCACTCAAAACATAGCACTGTTCTGGAGAAGGAGGGGGATCCAGCTGCACAGGAGAGATCGGGGCTGATGTACACTAGAAGGAGGAAGAGAAAGAGAAATGTGTCATACACACAACGCACGGGTCCCCCGAAACCCTTTAAAAGAAGGGCTTTGACGCACAGGGCCGGCCATAAGTGTAAGTTCAAGAGGAAGCCTGGGTGAAAGAGGAGACACTCTCTACTTGGTAAAAGAGATATATTTTAATCAACATGGCTTTTGTTCACTGCGGGTCTGAAAAGTGCACCAAATGTGAACTAGACTTGTTCCAAATAGCCCCTATGCAGACCGGGACGCCGAGGTTGGCCTGGTGAATTACCCCATGGCCTCTATTTTCAGTCAGTTGGATGTCACGCTGGGAGACTGCCTCGTAAGCCAAAGCAACAACTGTTACCCTTACAGGGCCTTTATAGACTCGGTGCTCAATTACCGCGACCACACCCTCGCCACACAATTTTCCGCCGGCCTGTTTTACAAAGACACGCCTGGACAACACAAAGAAACAGAGCTGGATGGCAGGAATCTAGGGTTTGTGAGGCGGGCAAAGCTGACGGCCCTGAGCAGAATGATAGAGCTGTTGGGTCATCTACACAGCGACCTGTTTTTTCAAAAAAAAAATTTGTTGAACGGCATGGATGTGAACATTAAACTGACGCACAGTAAAGACGCCGTCTGTTTAATGGGCAGTGCAGCCTAAGGTGTTAAACTGAGCACTGTATCAGCGTTCCTTTTTGTGAAGAAAGTACGGGTGGCCCCGGGCATCCCTCTGGGGCACGCGGAGGCCCTGCTTACCACTAATGCTAAATACCCCATGGACCATGTGGGAATTAAAGTGTTTAGCATCCCTGTGGACAGCACGGTCAGTAACCAGGAGAACCTGTTCTTGGGACAGTTACCCAAAATGCTTGTCCTAGGGTTTGTGGATAATGATGCCTTTAGCGGAAGTTACGCTAAAAACCCCTTTCATTTTAAACATTACAATATTAATTTTGTGGCCTTGTATGGGGATGGTAAACAGATACCGACCAAGCCTCTGCAACCAGACTTCAAGGCCAGATGCTGAGTGAGAGAATACATGAATCTGGTACAGACGGCTGGTAAACACATGAAAGATCATTCTCTGTTAATCGACCGTGAGGAGTTTGCACAGGGTTACACCTTGTTTGCCTTTGACCTGTCTCCTGACCAGGAATGCACCAATTACTATTCCCTGATGAAAACTGGGAACCTGAGAGCAGAAATACATTTTGGGAAGGCTTTGATGGTCACCGTCAATATGATCGTTTATGGGTTTTTTGAGAACATCACAGAGATAAATCAGAGGAGAAACGTTCTGTTTGACTACATGTGAATATGGACACAGTGCAGCTCTCATGTGTCTTAGCAGCAGACCCTTACACAAAAGAGAATTTCTTAGATGTGTTCCCCTGTGATTGGCTCCTTGGTGGCAATCTGTCTCAGAGACCGCTAGGTGTGGTGGTCAACATGCATCTGCACAACCAACCGGGTGAACAGCGGCTCGCCTTGTATCTGGCGAAGCATAATCGTGGAGAGTTTTTTGACTCATATGGGCATCCCCCAAACAGTGTGTTGTTTCCTAGAAGCATTATGAAATTTTTAAACAAAAACACCACCGACATTGCGTTTCACACTAGACAATTACAAGACCCCCACTCCGTTGCCTGTGTCTATCACTGTGTGTTTTTCTTACGTCACTGTAGCAAGGGTTTATCTTTTGACCAGATTTTTAAATTGTATTCTAACGACTTAGTGCAAAACGACCGGATGGTACGTTTCCTTTTAAGGTATCGAGTGCTATTTCTGAGATGGCCGCTACTAAATCGTCAGAGGCCGAACACAGTATAGCCCTCCTTTGCTGTGGGGACGATTTGCTAAGTAATTTTAAGAGGACCAGGTTTCTCTTCACGCAGCTAGACATGTTTTCGGTCAGCAACGCCAGCTGTTAAAAAGGGCCTGCCGATAATTCATCTCTTTTTATACCTGGCTGTTGTTCTTTTCAAAGTATAAACCCCCGGCCAGTCTGGAGGGAAAAGACTGGTTCTTAGTCTATAAGCTTCTGGTGTAGAAGCATTTAAATCCACCACCAGGTAGTCATAAGGTCTTTTGGTGGCATCCTCAAAAGCTTCTAGAAAGAACTGCGCTTTGCCGGGGTAAATTTGCTGAGTGAGCATAATGATTTGTAATTTATCCCTGGGGTTTTTGAACAGAACCATGTACTTTGTGTTTAGATTAACTGTGCGACTCTTTTATCCCTGACAAAATACATTCTGAACTATATACATAATGCTCAGGTTCCTGTGATGCACGTACTTGGTAAAGGCTTTCTCAATTTCATCACTTTTACAAGCAGAGTTCATCAGATCGTCTACGATAATCATATTTACTTTATTGGTAGGAAACAAATGGTCATCGTCAAAAGCATCGGGCAGCCACTCCACAAAAATCGATAAAGGGATATTTACCGAGCAGTTCTTTATACAGAGGTTGCCAGCAACTGTAACACCACACAATGTTCATTGGGCATTATCCAACACATTTTTTATAAAATAACTTTTCCCGCAGTTGCTAGGCCCTGCGAGAATTACAGAAAAGGGGTGTTTCCACCTCATATCCATTTCCAAAAGCCGCAGGGCAGGGTTTTAAACCCTTCTCTGAGGACCCTCTTGTTGTAAATGACTTTCTGCGTTTTCTTAAGGGTCTTTGTCTCTATTTGCCACTGATTTTTGTTCGTTGCGATAGAGGGCTGCTGCTATATAGTCCTGGACCATGCTATAGTCCAGGACTAGATCTTTCAAACTGTCAAAGTTGATCTTTTCCCAGTTTGCTACATTCAGGGTAATCCCTTTGACTTGCATACAGGCCTTTCCTCCCGACAGCTTGTACCCATATGTTTTCAGGCTGGCTGACACAAACTTAGTGATGTGTTGATCCGGCAGAATCTTGCTTGTGAGGTCCCCTAAATAATCCCCCAGAGAAGGGTTCCAGTCACCCTTCCTTTTCACAAATATCACTGAGTCAGTTTCGTGGTACAGGCACCTCTCTTGCAGCCTGTCTAGCAGGTTGTATAGTTCTAAGCGGGCATAAGCGGTGGTGAAACAGGCTATGAAGACGTTGGTATTGCCAGAGACCGAGTAGTGGTCTTTTGCGTGCTTCCAAGATGCACGCTGTTACACCATTGATAAACTCGCAGGATAAAACCTTGTAATTGGGGGGAAACAGGTAATGAAAGAGTTTGTCAGGGTCTCTCACGATGCTGGTATTGGGAGGTTTGATCTTTGGCCAAATTTACCCCACAGAGAATTAAAAACAGTTTAGTGATTTGGCGCTTAGCGGGGTTCAACGTGATCTTGTGTTAGCGTAAACGCATGCCTTCTTTCCGGTAGAAATTGTTAACATACTTCTTTTGTTTTTCTTCGCCTGTGCACCAGCTGGGATACCCTGAAGCCTCTTGTTTCTGGCGGAGGTGTAATTTTATATACTCTGAAAAGAGTCTGTCAGATTTTTCTTCAAAATGCAAGATATAATAGATTTTAGCCACCACATATCCCTTCGCTACGGCCACGTTCAATTCCACCATGCACCAAGTCCCCAGGATGGCCCTCTCCTCATCAGTATGGGTGCACGTCTCCCACTGCTCTGTTTCTGCACAAGTTCGGCATAGTGGGAACATAAGTTTGCCACCCACTCTGAGAGGTAACAATGGGAAAAAGAGGCCTCGCGGGGGGTACACTTTAACTTTCGCAATTCCAAAATAATTTGTGAGGGGTCCATATTTGTCATGAACTATATCAGGGTGTCCGATAGGGTATTCTTTGGTTTTGTTTACAAAAGGGTACAGGCTGGTAAAATCATAATAGTGGATTTTTTCACCAGGGTTAGGTTTGTAATATAGGTGGATAGCATTAGTCCTCCCCCCAGAAAGAGCATCCCTAGGCATGAGAGGCTGAGGCAGCTGGGCTTTAAGAAATCTGCAAGGTCCCTGTCTGTTTCATTAATCACCTCCTACTCATGCTCCCAGAGGGCCCTCACTACATAACCAAGTCTTTTCAGATAGTCAGTCTTGAGCTGCGTCTTCTAATAAAGAAACCCAAAAGTTGTCCCCGTCATAGGGTTCTGTGCTTTTTCACAATAACAGGTGACACAGCCATGGAAAAAACATTTGTTAAACTCAAAGGCTGTGTGTACTCCGTCAACGACGGCGTAACCGTCTAGAAAGTAGGGGCCTACCTGTAATTCCCCACCCCGAAAAGCATGCCGTATCTGTATATTGTCTTTGTGAGTGGTATACAACAGCCACTGAATAGAGGGGGGTCGAATCTCTCTTTTTCTGCCTGTGATAGTCATCTGGAGGGAGAAGAGCTATTGTGTTAGGCTGTAAAAACATAAACCTGTACATAGCCATGCAGACAGATGCCAGCGTTATGTACCGGAAAGGATCTATACACAATTTTACCTCTGTGAATTTACCAGGGCCTCTCTCTACAATATCTCCAGTCTCTGTCATTTTCATGAACTCTTCTCTGTAGAGGATACAGGCCTGTCTCAAAATGTTGACATCCTGCTGACAATAATACACAAGCTCTTTCCGCAAGTCAACACCTCATATCTGATACCAGTCAAGAAATTCTGCTTTCTCCCTGGGCATCATGCTATCTACTCCATAGTGCTTCACCCCAGGCACAGGGCCCTCGTAATTTTGGTTTTCTAAAGTGTTAAAAATATGTGGGAAATACCCTTTGCAACCCTCAAACCCCATCATCTGCAGGAGTTTGCTAAGCTTCCTGGGCAAGAAGTTTAAAGAGTCTATAAAACGAATGCCCAGGGCCTTAACTTCCACACACATTAGTTTATTACCCTGAGTTATCAGTTCTATGCACATCTTTTCCTTCAGTAACTGTCTAACGATGAAGTATGCATCGTAACCTTGGGAATTGCGTGCTTCGAATGTGTAGTCCCAAAACTTTTTGCCAATAAAGGTCTTAACAAAGGTAGAAAGACACTCACCACCCTTAAATTCCCAGGACTTTTCTGGCTTTAGGGACATAGCAAAAATGTAATTGGGCACATGCAACCCCGTCTCCTGCGTGCATTCAAAATTGTAAAAAATATGCTTTTCCGATGATTCGGGCATTTCTAATGCTATCCATAAAACACAAGTGGCTGTCTACATCACCAGCGATCAAACCCTGACACTGCTTACAACGCCTCCCTTTACACCTGTGCCCCTTGTCCACGTAAGACTGACACTGATCACATAAAGTTTTAGACAGGCATCCGACTTGTTTTTTCGATGCACAGTTGATGTGTCTGTCTAAACACTCTTTGGAGAGACAATACAGTCTAGAGCTAGGACACCTCAGCTGCACACCCACGCTGTCTGAGCATGTCGCACTCAAGCAGAGGCGGCAACGATACCTGCAAGAGTGGTCGTGACTGGACACTGGGTGGCAAAACTCACAATCATTTTTCGCACCGAACAATTTTTTTCGCATCCAGAACCCCATAATAATGCTTATTGTGCAACAGGATGAAAAAAGTCTTGGGATACACTGGGCCCCCCATTAAAAAAAAAAAACACCTGCCTTTCGCCGCATACAGCGCCACCTGTATGTTGACTCCTAAATGCTGTTCAAACACCGCTACGTCGCCGAGCATCTAGACATTAAGGATAGCAGGAACCACTAGTCTGAACTTCTGCATGACACAAACCAGAGAATCTCACTTTAGTAATCTCTGCAGTGGAGTGTTACATTTCAACTGTAGAATCCAGTGACCTGTCATTGAGCTAGGTCATATCTTGATCAAACTTCAGACTTCACATTGGACGTAAGAGACAAATTCTTAACAGTGAGGATAACTAACCCTGGGAACAGCTACACAAAGCATACGACAAATTCTCCTTCATTTGAATTCTCGCTGTGGATTTTGGACACATCAGCAAGGCATTTTCAATCATAGGCATCGAGGTTTTAAATTTTGACAATGAAGCCCAATTCTGTCTTTGTAATCAAGGACAAAACTCCCTTTGACTTCAGTGGATCAGAGGCAGGCTCATCACCTTTTTATTCCCAGAATCAAATGTCCATCAACAACATGGGTAGAAAATTTACCACCTCATCTTAATCACCGAGGGGCTTTTTCTGCCACCCCTATCCATGTTGTACTTGCTATGAGTAATCCCGCTGCAGTGAAGGAGGCTACCTGCTACATATGGTGCTTGTGAGAGCTTGTCAAAAAATGTTCATGATTTTTCCTGAGGATTTTTGTTTGTTTTTGTTTTCTTAGAAATTTCATGTGTAAATATTTCAGGTTTTCACTGAAATCCATTTTTAGTTAAAAAAAGGTTTCCAGGAAACATGTTCCATTTTCAAAAAGCAAAACCCAGCAGGTTTTTTTAATAGAAAGATATTGTGGGTTTGGTTCTTTCATGAAAATGAAATTTTGAGTAAAAAAAATTCAGCTTTGATCATTCCCCCCACCCTTCCCCCTAAATGTTTTCATCTAGTTCTAGTATCACTAAATACAAGGATAATACAATGAGTATTTGTAAAGTGCTTTGAGATCCTTTAATGAAAGAGCCTATGCAAATATAAAATAATAATAATTATATTTATTGGGCTCCATCCTAGAAAAAGATAATGGATACATTCCATTATTTTTTTATCCAAGGTACTTATATAATATCAGGGTTGGAAGGGACCTCAGGAAGTCATCTAGTCCAAACCCCTGCTCAAAGCAGGACCAATCCCCAGACATATTTTTTTTTTTTGCCTCAGATCCCTAAACAGCCCCTTCAAGGATTGAACTCACAACCCTGGGTTTAGGAGGGTTTAGCATCCTATGAGGCAGGGAAGTGCTATTAGCCCCATTTTGGGATGAGGAACTGAAGCACTGAGAGACTATGGGTACGTTTACACAGCAAAAATGGAAAAGCAGCAGCAAGTCACAGAGCCTGGGTCAACTGACTGAGGCTTGCACTATGGATCTAAAAATAACAGTGGAGACATTCCCACTCAGGCTGGAGCCTGGACTCTGAGACCCACCCCCTGCCCAGACTCCAGCCCAAGTGAGAATGTCTACACTGCTATTTTTAGCCCCATGGCACAAGCCAGTCCCAGGCTCTGAGACTCACGGCCATGGGGTTGTTGGGGTTTTTTTTTTTTTGGTGTAAACATACTTTAAGTGACTTGCCAAAGCTCATGCAAGAAGCCTGTGGCAGAGCTTGGGAACCCGACACTCATGAGTACCAGCCTACTGCACTGACTGCTGGATCATCCCGCCTCTCCAAGCTCTGGAAGCCAGCAGTGGCTGTGGGAATCAAGCAGAATCAAATTTGAACCTGGAGCTGAAAGAGTATTTCAACTGAAATTCCAGTTAGTTTCTCCTTTTGGCTTTGTATGTCTTTTGTTCTCCCTCTCTTTGATATGCAGTGTCGTGGAGGAACCGCTGACAGTCATGGCTTCAGATGCCGGGTTGTATCACAGAGGGATTTGTTAAGTCTCCAAGGCCGTGCATATGCAGCATCACCCCCGGTTTCCATTCACATCCCAGAGGCAGATGGCTACAAGAAATGGTTCTGCTCCTATTGTTCAAATTCATGCTTTTTCATCTGTGGGGAGGATTTTGGCTCTAGGCCAAGGAGGGGGAACTCCATTTCAGGGATTACAATGTAAAAGAAGAAAGGGAGTTACATCAAAAAGCAATAGATGCTCAGAGTTTGCTGGGAACAGACCCTTTCTTTTAACTGGCTGGCCAGACCTGCTTTCACTGAGAACATACCACCTTGCTAAGGACATGTCTGTATTACAAAGTTAAGTCAACATAAGGCAGCTTACACCAATCTAACAATGGAGGTGTACACACCGCAATGCGCCTCCTGGTGCTTTAACTTGCCGACCTCATAAAACCACCTGGACAAGTGGCATGGAGCTTTTTGCAACGTAATTAGAGTGATGCTGCCTCACTGATGTTGCCCTAAGTGGCCTCCAGGAGGTGTTCCACAATGCCCACCGTGACCACTCTGGTCACGGTTTTCAACTCCACTGCCCTGCAGCCGGGCACACAGGAGAACACCTCTCCCCCTTTAAAGCCCTGGGAAGTTTTGAAATTGTTCTTCCTGTTTGCTCCGTGTGGAGCCCAACTGCCCAAATGAGCATGCCAGCTCCATGCAGCAAATGCTCTCCTGCCTGGAGTCCATGGTCCACTGCTTTTGCGAACAGGGGCTGCTAACAGGGAGTTTCGCAAGGGAGTTCTCCAGGTGAAGGAGGAGCAATACAGCACCCTTTTGGGCGGACAGGGGGCTGCAGACGGGAGTTTGACAGAGGGAGGCTTACAATGGTTAGGAAGACCCGCAACACCTGTGCCAGCACTGCTTCTGTCTCCTCCACCTGCGCCTGTAGCCAGACAGAGCGCCTGAGCATGGATGCTTCTACCCAGATCCTGGTGTGGTTTTGCAGAGACTGTAACTTGCAATTTCCACTTACTGATATCCAGGCTGGGGGGACCATCCAATGTGAAAGGTGCCTGCTGGTGGAATCTCTCAGGCAGCAGGTGGGAGAGCTACAGGAGGAGGTGGCTAGGTTGAGAAGAATCCGAATCCACGAGCAATTCCTGGACAGTGTCCATGTGGGGACAGCTGAGGTAGCTGTCCCAGTACACAGGACTGCTGATACACCACTGGTGAAGGAGGAGATGGCTCAGGGTGGACACTGGCAGCTGGTTACTTCTGGCAGCAGGCAGTGCTCCACCCCTGCTCCGAACCCTCCCGCTGTGGTAATAGGTAACCGTTATGCTCTTCTTGATACAGGAAAGAAGGCATCACCCCCTACAGTAAAGGAGGAGAAGCCTCGTACCCCTAAGGCTGGGAGGTCTGCTGCCACCACTGCGAATAGGAAACGTAGGGTAGTGGTGGTCGGAGACTCTCTGCTGAGGGGGACGGAGGCGCCCATCTGTCGCCCTGACATTTCATCTCGGGAGGTATGCTGCCTGCCGGGAGCCCGTATCCGAGATGTTACGGAGGCATTGTCGAGGATTATCCAGCCCTCTGACTACTACCCCATGCTACTCATCCATGTGGGCACAAATGATACTGCGCAGTGTGACACTGAGCGGATCAAGAGTGACTACAGGGCTCTGGGAGTACGGGTGAAGGAGTTTGGAGCGCAGGTGGTATTCTCTTCGATTCTTCCTGTCAAAGGTAGGGGCCCGGGCAGAGACAGATGCATCATGGAGGTGAATGCCTGGCTGCGAAGATGGTGTCGCCAGGAGGGCTTTGGCTTCCTAGACCACGGGATGCTATTTGAGGAAGGACTGCTAGGCAGAGATGGCGTTCACCTTTCGAGGAGGGGAAAGACCCTATTTGGACACAGACTGGCTAACCTAGTGAGGAGGGCTTTAAACTAGATTCGACGGGGACAGGTGAGCAAAGCCCGCAGGTAAGTGGGGAACATGGAGACCTGGGAGATGGGTCGGAAATGAGAGGGAGTGTGGGCTATATTGGCAGACAGAAAGGAGGGTCAGGACAAAACTGGGAGGAAAGATCAAACCAGTATCTTAGATGCCTATATACAAATGCGAGAAGTATGGGTAATAAGCAGGAAGAACTGGAAGTGCTAATAAATAAATACAACTATGACATTGTTGGCATCACTGAAACTTGGTGGGATAATACACATGATTGGAATGTTGGTGTGGATGGATACAGCTTGCTCAGGAAGGATAGACAGGGGGAAAAGGGAGGAGGTGTTGCCTTATTTATTAAAAATGTACACACTTGGACTGAGGTAGAGATGGACATAGGAGATGGAAGTGTTGAGAGTCTCTGGGTTAGGCTAAAAGGGGTAAAAAACAAGGGTGATGTCATGCTAGGAGTCTACTACAGGCCACCTAACCAGGTGGAAGAGGTGGATGAGGCTTTTTTTAAACAACTAACAAAATCATCCAAAGCCCAAGATTTGGTGGTGATGGGGGACTTCAACTATCCGGATATATGTTGGGAAAATAACACAGCGGGGCACAGACTATCCAACAAATTCTTGGACTGCATTGCAGACAACTTTTTATTTCAGAAGGTTGAAAAAGCTACTAGGGGGGAAGCTGTTCTAGACTTGATTTTAACAAATAGGGAGGAACTCGTTGAGAATTTGAAAGTAGAAGGCAGCTTGGGTGAAAGTGATCATGAAATCATAGAGTTTGCAATTCTAAGGAAGGGTAGAAGGGAGAACAGCAAAATAGAGACAATGAATTTCAGGAAGGCGGATTTTGGTAAGCTCAGAGAGCTGATAGGTAAGGTCCCATGGGAATCAAGACTGAGGGGAAAAACAACTGAGGAGAGTTGGCAGTTTTTCAAAGGGACACTATTAAGGGCCCAAAAGCAAGCTATTCCGCTGGTTAGGAAAGATAGAAAATGTGGCAAAAGACCACCTTGGCTTAACCACGAGATCTTGCATGATCTAAAAAATAAAAAGGAGTCATATAAAAAATGGAAACTAGGACAGATTACAAAGGATGAATATAGGCAAACAACACAGGAATGCAGGGGCAAGATTAGAAAGGCAAAGGCACAAAATGAGCTCAAACTAGCTACGGGAATAAAGGGGAACAAGAAGACTTTTTATCAATACATTAGAAGCAAGAGGAAGACCAAAGACAGGGTAGGCCCACTGCTTAGTGAAGAGGGAGAAACAGTAACAGAAAACTTGTAAATGGCAGAGATGCTTAATGACTTCTATGTTTCGGTCGTCACCGAGAAGTCTGAAGGAAAGCCTAACATAGTGAATGCTAATGGGAAGGGGGTAGGTTTAGCAGATAAAATAAAAAAAAGAACAAGTTAAAAATCACTTAGAAAAGTTAGATGCCTGCAAGTCACCAGGGCCTGATGAAATGCATCCTAGAATACTCAAGGAGCTAATAGAGGAGGTATCTGAGCCTCTAGCTATTATCTTTGGAAAATCATGGGAGACGGGAGAGATTCCAGAAGACTGGAAAAGGGCAAATATAGTGCCCATCTATAAAAAGGGAAATAAAAACAACCCAGGAAACTACAGACCAGTTAGTTTAACTTCTGTGCCAGGGAAGATAATGGAGCAAGTAATTAAGGAAATCATCTGCAAACACTTGGAAGGTGGTAAGGTGATAGGGAACAGCCAGCATGGATTTGTAAAGAACAAATCATGTCAAACCAATCTGATAGCTTTCTTCGATTGGATAACGAGTCTTGTGGATAAGGGAGAAGCTGTCGATGTGGTATACCTAGACTTTAGTAAGGCATTTGATACGGTCTCGCATGATATTCTTATCGACAAACTAGGCAAATACAATTTAGATGGGGCTACTATAAGGTGGGTGCATAACTGGCTGGATAACCGTACTCAGAGAGTTGTTATTAATGGTTCCCAATCCTGCTGGAAAGGCATAACGAGTGGGGTTCCGCAGGGGTCTGTTTTGGGACCGGCTCTGTTCAATATCTTCATTAACGACTTAGATATTGGCATAGAAAGTACGCTTATTAAGTTTGCGGATGATACCAAACTGGGAGGGATTGCAACTGCTTTGGAGGACAGGGTCATAATTCAAAATGATCTGGACAAATTGGAGAAATGGTCTGAGTTAAACAGGATGAAGTTTAACAAAGACAAATGCAAAGTGCTCCACTTAGGAAGAAAAAATCAGTTTCACACATACAGAATGGGAAGAGACTGTCTAGGAAGGAGTACGGCAGAAAGGGATCTAGGGGTTATAGTGGACCACAAGCTAAATATGAGTCAACAGTGTGATGCTGTTGCAAAAAAAGCAAACATGATTCTGGGATGTATTAACAGGTGTGTTGTGAGCAAGACACGAGAAGTCATTCTTCCGCTCTACTCTGCTCTGGTTAGGCCTCAGCTGGAGTATTGTGTCCAGTTCTGGGCACCGCATTTCAAGAAAGATGTGGAGAAATTGGAAAGGGTCCAGAGAAGAGCAACAAGAATGATTAAAGGTCTTGAGAACATGACCTATGAAGGAAGGCTGAAAGAATTGGGTTTGTTTAGTTTGGAAAAGAGAAGACTGAGAGGGGACATGATAGCAGTTTTCAGGTATCTAAAAGGGTGTCATAAGGAGGAGGGAGAAAACTTGTTCACCTTAGCCTCTAAGGATAGAGCAAGAAGCAATGGGCTTAAACTGCAGCAAGGGAGGTCTAGGTTGGACATTAGGAAAAAGTTCCTAACTGTCAGGGTGGTTAAACACTGGAATAAATTGCCTAGGGAGGTTGTGGAATCTCCATCTCTGGAGATATTTAAGAGTAGGTTAGATAAATGTCTATCAGGGATGGTCTAGACAGTATTTGGTCCTGCCGTGCGGGCAGGGGACTGGACTCGATGACCTCTCGAGGTCCCTTCCAGTCCTAGAATCTATGAATCTATGGGAGGTGGTGGATCTCCTGGGTCTGTGGGGAGAGGAGGGTGTAGAGTCATAGCTCCACTCCAGCCACAGGAAAGTTGACATCTACGGCCAGATTGCTCGGGGCATAGTAGAGAAGGGGTATGACAGGGACGTGCTGCAGTGCCATGTAAAAATCCAGGCGCTGAGGCAGGCATACCAGAAGGCAAGGGAGGCAAATAGCCGCACTGAGGCAGAGCTGCAAATGTGCTGCTTCCACAAGGAGCTGCATGCCATCCACTTCCACCGCCAAGAGCTCCAGGGATACTTCTGGGGGGGGGGGGGGGCTGGAGTCACTGGCCACTGGAGGGAACCCTGAGGATGACATTCTGGCAGGGCCGGCTCGGGGCACCAGCGGATGAAGCACGTGCCTGGAGCGGCACATGCTAAGGGGCGGCACAGTCCGGGGTTTTGTTTTTTTTTCCCCCTTCGGTAGTTCGGGAGGCAGAGTCCGAGCGGTTTATTTATTTATTTTTTTGCTTCGGCAGTTTGGGTGGCAGAGTCCAAGCAGTTTTGTGGGTTTTTTTTGCTTGGGGCGGCAAAACTGGCAGAGCCGGCCCTGCATACTGGACAAGGAAGTAGAGGCAGAGGAGGATGGGGGACAGGCAACAGGGAGATCCAGCGGTGTGATGAGCCAGGACCCTTTTTGACTCCAGAGCAGTCTAGCCAGTCCCAGCAGTCCAGCTCTGGCGAGCCGGATGCAGGGGAGGGAACCTCTGGTAAGTTCTCATTCTGCTTCAGTACTGCAGGGACACATCTGGTCTCGTACTGCTTTTTTAATCGGGCTACGGGAGGTAATGAAATAACCAACACAGGAACAGTTTCTATCTGCTTCTCATTCCCTTGTACAGCGAGGCAGAGGGGGGCCTGCGGAAAAGTTTGTTGATGCACACCGGGATGTCCCGCGAATCCTCCGTAGAGATCTCTAGGAAACTTTTCTGGAGGTTCTCTGCAATCCTTTGCCGAAGATTTCTTGGGAGGGCGGCTTTGTTTCTTCCCCCATGGTAGGAAACTCTGCCATGCCACTCGGCAATTACTTCAGCAGGCACCATAGCAGAACACAGGGCAGCAGCATACGGTCCTGGTCTGCAGTCAGACACATGCAGGAGCTGGAACCTTGCAGCCTCGGTTTACCTCAGGAGTGAGATATCAGCTGCAATCACCCCCGCCTGTGGAAAATGGTGCCAGTATTCAGTACAGTAGCCCTATGCGCTGGCACTGATGGCTGGTACCCCATCTCCTCTGTCCCAACTCCCCCCGCAACCTCCCCAAGTCATGCTCACCATGGCTGGGGCTACCACCACGCTTTGCAAGTGCCAAGGGAAAGTGAGAAAGATGTGTTTGTTACTTGTTTGGATCAAGGGTGTAAGTGCACTGACAATAACACCTCTATTGTTCCTTTAGCAGCTGCAGATGTGCCCTTGATGGTCTCCCGCACACCAGCAGAGCACCTCTCTCAGATAAGGAAAAGAAACTGGAGGAGTAAAGCCGACAAGTTCAAGGAGGTGCTGCATTCGTCTGGTGCTTCGGATTGCGAGCAGAGTGCATGGAGGGAGGCAATCAGTGAGAAAATGCAGAGGGGTAGTCAGGATAGAAAACAGGGGCCAGAGCAGCTGATAAAGCTGCTTAGGGAACAAACAGACATGTGGTCCCTGATTGAACTTCAGGCACATCTGTGCCCACCTCCCCCAGCAGCCCATACAGAACTGCCTTCCTGCACCTCCCCACACATTCTTTATTTCCTCAGGGGCCTCAGCAGTACCCCAGGCCCTCCACACCGTGGGACAATTCGTAGAATGACAGCTGGACATACACGGAGCTGTTGTGAGCCTCATTGGCAAATGTGCTTGTGAATTTCCTGTTCTTTCCCCTTTAAAGATACTTTTCCCTGTATGTATGAAGTTTTGGTTACCAATACATAATTATGTTCACATGGGTGTGGAATAAAACTGAACTTATGGAAAGTGAACGAATCTTTATGATTCTCCAATATATAGTGACTACTGCTAACATTCAGAGACCGTACTATTAGCTGCATTTGCGGTGTTATAGAAGCACACACAGTAACCATTACAAGGTTCATAACAGGGGGCAAAAAAAAAAAAATTAAAAAAAATAAAAAGCCTGGCTCAACACATTATAGCAACACACATTACTACCACCTATTGTTAAAATGCTCCTTCAAAGCCTCCCTGATCTGAATAGCTCCCCGGCCTGGTATCTGGCTGCTCAAACGCCAGACAACCAACCGCTCCACCTCCAGGCGCCAGCCATGGGGAAACGTATCCCCTTTGACTCACATATATTATGAAGAGCACAGCAGGCAGCTATAACCATGGGGATATTTTTCTCACTGAAGTTTAACCCCTTTAAGCAGCCAAAGGCACATTTAACAGGCATTCTGCACCTGCTGAGCCTTTTGTAGAAATGCTCCTTGCTGCTGTCAAGGTGGCCAGTGTTATGCTTCATGAGGCATGGGAGCAAAGGGTAGGCTGGGTCTCTCAGGATCACTATGGGCATTTCAACATCCCCAGTGGTAATCCTCTGGTCTGGAAAGAAAGTCCCTGCCTTCAGTTTTCTGGACAGGCCAGTGTTCCTAAAGATGCATGTGTCATGCACCTTCCCTGACCAGCCGCCGTTGCTATTGGTGAAATGACCCTGGTGATCCATTAGCACTTGCAATACCATAGAAAAGTAGCCCTTGCTGTTGATGCACTCTGTCACAAGGTGGTCTGGGGCCAAAATGGGGATATGCACTCCATCTATCGCCCACCACAGTTAGGGAATCCCATTGCTGCAAAACCATCCCCTATTTCACACACGTTGTCCAGAGTCACAGTCCTTTGTAGCAGGAGGCAATTAATGGCCCTGCACACTTGTATCACTGCAACCCACAGGGTGGATTTCCCCACTCCAAACCCTTCCCAGAACACCTTGTGGCAGATGGTGGCCAGCTGCACAGGGGTTAGCTACCCACAGTGCACTTCTCTCTGTATTGATGCAAAAGCTGCTACTGTGGACATGCGCTGCCGACACAAGGATCATAGTGTGGACATGCAGCAGCAGTATAATTAAAATGGTGGCTGTAAGTCTATGTAACTTAAGATTGCAGTGTAGACATGCCCTTTGAGATAGGGTTGAATGACAGAATCCATGGACATACACTATTGCAGCTCCAAACATGGGCACCCGTTGCTCTGCCTGTTCCATTAACCTTTTCCAGCTCTCCAGCATGGAGATGTCAGTGGGTAAAACCCTCTGTGGCCCCTTTTCCTTCAGCCCCATCCAACCCTCCAGCTTGGAAGCTAGCAGGCAACTCCCTCTGCTGCTTCTTTGCCTTCAGCCATCCCCAGCTTTCTGGCCCTGGCTCTCTGGCTTGGGGACATCAGCCAGGAAACCCTCTGTTGCTCTCCTGCCTTCAGCCTTTCCCCAAGAACCTCCTCCAGCCTCCTTCAGAGACCTGCTCCACTCAACTGGTCCCTGGCCACTCATCTGCTGCTCTCCTCTCAGGCAGTTCTCACCCACCTTTCTCCTGACTGACTCCTCTTTTAAGCCCAACTGGAGTCAGCTGATGAGTGACGGGTGCACCGGGCACTTCCTTCTTAAAGCGTCACTGTCACCCTATGACACTTGGGAACTGACACAAGCTGCGCTGTCCCAGTCAAACAACCCCATGTACATTTCTGAGCATTCCTTCCTTTAATGTTTCTTGATTCTTATCTACTCCAGCATCCTGTCTTCTTTGTAATGTCTCCACAAGGGACTGAGCCTTCACTCATTCTGTGTATCATCCTGCAAAGCCAAGACACTGCATTATTACTACTAAATAACAGTGGCATCTGCATTCCAGTTTCTCTCAGTCTGGGACAGTGGGGATGTGCACAGCAGAGTCTGGAGGCCTGCACAGAAGCTCAGGTGTATTTCATTTCCCTCATAGAGAAAATTTATAAGATATTCTTCTCTGTTTATGACGACTCCCTCTGCTGACCTCAGAGGCATGTTTTGTTGAGCTACTTTACGGTTATCACTCTCCTAATGACAGAAGCATTAGTTACCTGGGGGGAAAAACCCCACCACAGTGTACACATCACATACAGATGAACTGGCAGAATGGAAAGCAGCACAGAGATAGAGTCTGTGGGCTCAATTCACAGTTGGTCAGCCCAGCTCTGTTGAATTAAAGCTGCTACGCTGATTTACCCCAGCTGTGGATCTGGCGTTTTCAGGAGATCTAGTGGCACATTCCGCACACCTCCCAGGGGCTGCATTTTGTGTGGTTCATCTTCACAAACATGCAGACAGACCGATGGGCCTAACCCAGATGGGCCCGGCTCTAGATTTTGCCAATATCAGAGATGCGTTGCACTCATTGCCACAGTTCAGATCCAGCTTCTAATGGTGGGCCTGACCTGGATAATGGCTTCCCCGGAGTAGGAAGGGGCTCTAAGCCAGCGTTCTGGGCCCGTCTCTAAAATCCCTTCAAAACAGGATGGGTGACAGCATACACATTTCAATAGACTGGGAATATGCTGGTGTCTCAACACCATTTCTGCCTTCCATGACCCTCCACCCCAAGCCTCCACATCTTCCCTGCCTTCAGCACTGTTGAGAAGTTCATCTCTTATGGAAAAGCAGCACTGTATACATCCCTCTCTACTATTATTTTAATTGGAGGTGCACCCAAGACATGCTAGGGGCTTTCCAAACACAGGAAGTCACAGACCCATGCTAGAGAGCACACACAGGCAGACAAAGGGCAGGGAAATGAATGTAACATACAATCAAAGGGATCAGAATGAATGAGAGACATGCATGGCTTGTCAGGTTCACTTTTGCTTATTATTGTTGCCGTTGTCTTAAGTCAAATGCTCTAAATTCCCCTCCACCCATCCTCTTTCTACCATCATCCATTTTTCTTGTCTCCCCAGCTTCAGTTCTAGTGCCCTTATGCTCCTCCCTCCCAAAATTCAACCCCTTCCCTAAGCAAAAGTGAGTAGCCAACTCAGGGGATAAATAAATGGGACAGGTAAGTAGATGACTTAGGCACCTTGCTTCTTGTAGGTACAGGGAAAGATGTGGATCTTCAGAAGGGGCTTGAATGAGGACAGGACAGTGGCCTTGTGGCCCGCCTCAGACAGGGGTATTCCAGGTTTGGAGGGTAGCATGAAAGAAAACGCAGGAATGGTCATTGGGCGAAGTGGACAAATGGACCAACAAGGTTGGCGTCACTGTCAGAGTGGAGTAAAGGGTGTGGCAAGATAAAAGCCTTGTCCAGGCTAGGATTTAAAGCCTCAGTTTTAGAACATTTTAGCTAACACATTCAAGTCCAGAGAGGCAAAGGTGGAGAAGTAGGGAGGAGCAGAGTTACCAAGGGCCTTGAATGTGAATCGTTGTTGGAACGTGATCCAATGGTCAGAGCACAGGACCGGGAGTCTGGACTCCTAGCTCTGCCTTGCTGTGTGCAAGTCATTTACACTTATTATGGCTCTCTTTACCCATTGACACACACTTCGAGCCCCAGAGAGCTTCTTCTCTATAGGCCTTTCAAGACTACTGTCCCCCTTGCAGGAGTCTAATTTGTCTTGTGTACCCTAAGTTCAGGGCCGGCTCCAGGGTTTTGGCCGCCCCAAGCAGCCAAACAAACAAACAAACAAAAGCCGCGATCGCAATCTCGATCTGCAGCGGCAATTCGGCGGGAGGTCCTTCGCTCCGAGCAGGAGTGAGGGACCATCCGCCGAATTGCCGCCGAACAGCTGGACGTGCCGCCCCTCTCGGAAGTGGCCGCCCCAAGCACCTGCTTGGTAAGCTGGTGCCTGGAGCCGGCCCTGCCTAAGTTTCACGTCACTTAAAAACTATGTGCTTACAAAATGAGACATAAAAATACAAGAGTCACAGCATGCTATTACTGAAAAATTGTTTACTTTCTCATTTTTACCATATAATTATAAAATAAATCAACTGGAATATAAATATTGCACTTATATTTCAGGGTCTAGTATATAGAGCAGTATAAACAAGTAATTGTATGAAATTTTAGTTTGTACTGACTTCGCTAGTGCTTTTTATGTAGCCTGTTGTAAAACGAGGCAAATATCTAGATGAGTAGATGTACCCCCTGGAAGATTTCTGGAAGATGTACCCCTGGTTGAGAACCACTGCTCTAGGATATCTACTTCTCCTGGATTGTGTGAGGCTTAATTCATATTTCTAATAATTATGCTTTGCATTCTATGCACCTTTCTTCCCAGCATGGCAAAGCACTTTGCAAATATTAATTAATCCTCAGAACACCCCTGTGGGGTAGGCAGGTTGGGGTTTCACAATGACACAGACTATTTAAGTGACTCGCTCAAGATCACACAATGGGTAAACTGCAGGGACAGGACCATGATGCAGAAAACCCAGCTCCTGCTTTCTGGTCTAACCCCCAGACAATGCTGTGAGGCGTATGGTGCTGGGAAGCTATCTAAGCATGGAGTAGCAGTTGTGTTTACAGAGCTGTGGGGGAAGTTGGAGTAGCTTTTGGTTTGGAATCACTCCTCGGGAACGGCCTCTATATCACAGACATTAAAAGCCAGGGGATGCCTGGTCCTTGAACACAGGCACAGATGGGCAGGAGGGTATGAGAAGACATCGGATCCCAGTGCAGAGGCTGTGCACAATTATAGTCCCTGTGCTCTGCTGAGTAGCGGGAATGCTCTTTTCTACTGCCCCTGGGGGCCTATGGCATCCCAAAAGAGGTGCAGAGGAGACGGAGCCATCATCCTGCCCTGATGGGCTGCAGTTCTGCACTGGCCCCCTTGCCCCTCTCCACGATGGAACTGTCCATAAAGATAGAGACAATGGAACAAAAACAAAAGGGAGGGACTAAGGTTATACAAGCATGCGCCATACTGACCTTTCAACCAACTGGCTAATGAAATGGAAATGGAGATTTTTTAAGATGACTAGGGGATTTAGCCACAAGTCCCATTGGATGCTGCATGGTTAAATCCTTAGGTCAGGTTTGAAAGTCTCCTCCCTGCTAACTCAGGACTCTGTTTCCTTTGGTTGTGAAAGAAATGCAGTGACCCATGGTCAACAAGCTTCTCAGCCCCTATGGGGCCACTCAAAATGTTGTTAAACATTTCCAGGTGGCTCTTTTGCAGCCTTGTTTGAAGGTTAGACTAGTGGACAGGGCACTCACGAGATCTGGTTTCAATTCCCAACTCAGCCATAGACATCTTGTGTGACCTTGGCCAAGTCACTTAGTCCACCCTAGGCCTCAATCTATAAAATGGGGATAACAGCACTGCCCTGGAGCACCAGGGTGTTGTGAGGATACATACACTAATAATGGACTGTGAGATGCTCAGATACTGCAGTGATGAGACATGTATAAGTACCTTAGACAGAGATACAGAGAATCCTGCCTGTGACACTGAATCCTTCTGTTGTCCTGGCCGGAACCTCTGTGCCTCAGTGTCCCCATCTATATAGTGGTGATGAGAGAGCTCACCTGCCTCATAGTGGTGATAGGACAAAGAGTTACTGTTTACTACGTTCTTTGGAAATGTTCAGCAGTCTGATTTGCACCAGAAACTGACAAGCATCCCCCTCATTTTTTTAAACTTACCCCTTTCCTTCCTTCCTCCTGTTGCAAGGTAAATGTAATTGGTATATACATATCTGTAAAAATGACCTGTGCACAGAGGCTAATTAGCCAAGTCACTTAACCTGTCTCTTTCAGTTTCACCACAGGGAAAACAGGGTTATGAGACCTAATTAATTACAGTACTGTTTACAAAGAGGATGGAGAGCCTCTGGTGAAATGAACTACCACAGGTTTTTTCTCTATTTTATTATTTGTTGCTATTGTCTGTGGCTATGGAAAGAGAAGCAATGGGAGAAAACAGGTAACAGAATCCCAGAGCTTTCCAGACAAGTGCCCATATTCTATCCTACTCTTCCTGAAGATGTATTTCAGAGCTGTGTTCATTGTAGACTCCAGGGTTGTAAATCACTTTAAATGCACTACTGCGGAATCTACCTCTCAGAAGTAAACATATTAACTAACATTATAGGGATGACCAGGCGTGGAGATGGTTTTTGAACAAACCTACGGAGCATTTTATAGGAATCATGAAAAATATTCTAACTGGTCTTGAGATCCTTCTGCCGTTCCTCCCCTTCTGATTATGAGAACAAACTGCAAGCAATTTGGCTAATGTGTTGCATTTAGAGAAAACCAGGAACAGCCAAGTGAAAAGCCACAATAAGTTGCTTTGCTGTCATTTCTTAAAAGCCCCAATCTGCTTCATCATGATCATATTTCCTAAGAGCATGCCTTGATGTTTCCAAAGAAGATTTATAGTGGCTTCGCTAACTGCACTAGAGGAAATTGGTTAAAACAATTAATAGTCATTTACGACAGCCTGGCTCCTCTCCCAGCCAGGAGGTTTTTAGAGGTACCGAGCACCTGCAACTCCCACTGAAGATTGCTCTAAACCTTTGGAATTCCACCAGTCTCCAGAATAAAACCTGAACACAGTTTCGACCACCCATGTACAGGTCGAAAGGGGTCAAAGTGCAAGGAGAATCTGATTCCCGCATACACAGCCGTGCAACCCAGACCAGGGTTGGCCAGAAACTTTTATCTCCCTGCTACCATTTGCCTGGGCATTAACTTTTAGGGATTGGGGGAAATTAGGGACATAGTCTTGTCCAGCACTTAGCACCAACCTGCAGAGCTTTCATTGAAGCCAATGGGAGCTGCAGGTGTTCACCATCTTTGAAAAATCAGACCTAAGATGGAGCAAGTTGGCCACTCAAAAATAAAGGCAGGCAAATGCATGGCCACTTTTGAAAATTTGACAGCATGGACCCCGAGCAAGCCTGGTGGCTTAGCTCTCCAGCTGAAAGTTTTCATCTCTTCCCAGAAGTGATCTATGCATCGCCACCCTACAGGATTCTGCAATATTACAAAGTATACCTTATAATACGCAAATGAGGAAGGGAAGACACAGTGCCCGATTCTCCTCTCACCTCATCGGCTTTAATGGAGCCACTCCTGATATACACTGATGTAGGGGAGAAGACAATTAGGCCCATTTAACATAATATGGAACCCGCTGGGCAACAACCTCATTGGGTGTAAATCGACATAGTTCCACTCATTTCAGCTGGGATTGGAAGAGGAAATGACAAAATACTGTCAAAAAGCTGACCCTGGGGAACTTAAGATTTGAAAGCCCACACACGTCTGCAAGCATATACGTCTCTGGGAGACTGTTTTGTGGGAGCTCCTTGGCAGCAAATCCCCAAAACCTCTTGAGTGCGCTTTGTCAAATTCTTGGGAGACTCCTAACTCATGTCTGCAGACCCTTGAAGTTCAGATACTTTGGATGAGTCTTATACCGGTTTAAATCCAGAGTAACTCTATGGTAGTCTATGGGGCCAGGTCCTTAACTGGTGTCAATCAGCAAAGTTCCATTATCTTTGGGAGTCAGATCAATCAAAATGTAGTAACCACATTGGTCATCAGTGGTTCAATGGGGGCATTGCCATGTTGTTTTCATCCTCCTCATGGAGGTGACACAATCATCTTTCCAGGGGCAGCTTAATATTTTTGCTGCCCATGCTCCCCTATAGAGTAAACTACAGCAAAATTATGGAGTGTCTCCATCAGCAAAGCCCACTGGTTAATCCAGCAAGACTGCCTTACCCCAACCCCACAGAAAGCAGGGGAGATGGAATACTTGTGTGGTTTTTGTTCTCTAATCTGATTGCAAGCTTTGTGGACCAGGAACAGGAAAGCTTCTATCTCTTTTCTATAAAGCACCGTGTATCCCCAGGCTATGATACGCATGCCTCATTATAAACCACACGGGGCCTGTTTCTGATGTAAAGTGTAAACTCCATGGAGCAGGGACTGTCTCCCCCTCTGGGTTTATACAGTGGGGGCACTCTGGGGGCAAACAATGGGTCTTGATTGTTCCCTTAATAGGCAGAACTTCAAGGGGAGCCTTGCCCGGAAAAGGACTGAGAACGGCGGGATTTAGCCCGGTGGAAGCAATAACTAATTATTCTAAATGAGCCCAGTTCTGAAGTCTCCCTGTTTTATGTATTACTTTGTCAACAATCAGCAGCAGTCTGGACAAGTCCAATACCCAGTGGACACCGTAAAGCTATAGGCTATTATATCCTGCAGGTGACCAAGCACTGGGAGTTACCTCAAGACAAGCTGGGACCAGTTTCTGCTCTCATGTGTCAATCTAGAAGAAACCCATTCAAGTCAATACTCTGGGTTTACATCAGTGTAACTGGCCACAGAATCTGCCCCCTTTCTCCTTAGAGTTGATAGAAAGTACCATGAGTAATGCACTGCACTTTAACGCCCCCTAGTGTCTGTTAAGCAGTGTTGCATCTTCCTTCCCTCCTGCTTCCACAGCTCTTGGGTCAAGCACCTTATTGAAATTTGCTACAGCAGACGGGATTACCAGTTTGGCCAGAAAAAAAGGCTGGATTAAATCTTTAAAAGATAAATCTATGCTCCAATCACTGCCTGTGGGGAAAGGAGAGCCATCTGACATGCAGGGAGAAACACTGAGGGAAAGAAGGCTCCAAAATTCAGCCTCGTGAGTCTCAGCTGGGCAAGGGGAGTGGAAAGGATTTTACACCGTGAGTAACAGAAAGTGGAATGCATATCATACTAAATAACCAATCTCGAGATCCCGGAGAGAAGTGACCTCACATCACAGCCCTAGGGTTGACTGGCTCCTGGAGACATGGAGAAGTTACAATGAGAATTCTCTCCTGCAATTTATAACCAGCTAGAGACATTCTGACTTGACTCATTTTTAACATTCCCCCCCCCCCTTTAAAAATCTCAGCTGCAGACATCACGGGGACAAACGCTCCTTTCAGGATGTCAGTGTGAAACAGGCTTTTAAACACACTTACTTTGTTTGGAGATCATATGTAAAAAGGGGGAACATGTCAGCTGATCCTCTTTCCTTCTAACCCATGTCTTCCCGAACAGATACTGCCAGTATTTGAGGCCATTTGTCAATGCCACATGGACTCCTCCTCAGAGAGAAGAGAGCACCACATCCTTGCAGATGGTTTATAACCCCCTGATATCAGCATCAAGTAACCTTTGGAGGGAGACTGACAGATAGGACTGAGAGTGGGACAGGAGGCTGAGTGACAGCCTGAGGATGAACAAAGGGGGAGGCATGGAATTAGCTGGGTAGGGGCTCATTGAACTACAGAAGAGGGAAGATTGACGGGTAGGTTGGCGACGCAAGTGTGTGTGGGCGGGGGTATGGAAAGAAGGACTTTGGGTTTGGCAACAGTTAAGGAACATTTACACATCTCATTTGCACTAAGGCCCTGACAGTGCAAAGGGGCCTTAAAGTAATAATGTGCATCCATTTTAAGGCCCATCTACAATGTTGGAGGGGTGTAAAGGAGCCTTAAGGTAAATGAGAATCAAGGCCTCAATGACTACACATGGCAGTGGATACTGAGGTCCTGCGAATAAACAATACCCGACAATCACCCTCAAATAACTGTCCCTTCCTACAGAATCACGTAGGGAGGGTTTGCAAATTCTGCAGAACCCTCGGTCACTCTCCATGAAAACACACTGGCTTTGCTCTCTGAGGACCTACGCTATAGAACTGGTCACAACATGGTGCTTTTTGTGACAAATCCTGCCCCAGGATTTATCATACATTTCTCTGAAATTATTTGAAAGTTAGTAAAGTTCAAAGGGGGGAGGGGGGGGAAATCGCTCTTGCACTTTTATACTGTTCCCCTCCTTTTAAACAAATAAAAAAGGAGAAAGAAGGTGTTTTTCATTAAAAGAAAAAAAATCAAAATTTTTCTTTTTGGTTTAAAACCCCTTTTTTCCATTGCAAAAACTTTCAGACCAAACATTTTGGCCTTTGCAAAATTAAGACATTGCCCTGCTGGAAATATGAGCATGTTCCAAGTCATCTCAACAGTGTACACTGTACACAGGCAAAAATCCCATAAACCACAAATCCCATAAACCACAAAATATAAACCCGGTGTGAAATGTTACTGGAAATCTCCACTGGAAATGAGAGAAGATGGGGTTCTTATCAACAATGCTGCTCGGGAACTGAGTCCGCTCTCAAACTGGTATAAGTCAAGACTGGCCTCAATGGGTGATAGTCTGGCCTCACTGAACTCAATGGGAATATTCGCATTGACTTCAGTGGGGCCAGGATTTCACCCAATGGATTTAAACTGGTATAAACTTAGTGTAAGAGAATATCAAGCCCTTAAATTATATTCACTCCCTTAAAGAAAGTGGGCCTCATTCTCATCTCCCACTGAAGTAATTCCAGTGGGGTTATTCCTGATTTACACTGGCTTATGTGCGATCAGAATCAAAGCCTGGAGTGACTTCAAAAGAGCAGAGGAAAGAGCCACTCATGTACAGAGTTACTGGTATTCCCTGTTAACTTTATCTCCAGATTCACTAGCATCACCGAGAACAAAGGTGGAGTTGAATATTAAAAGATTCCTTATTAAGTGAACATGGGAGAATGATCTTCCCCAACAAATAAGTCAGCCTGGGATTTAACAAGCTTTAATACAATCTTTTATCACATCTGAGGAGTTCCTAATTAAACAAACTAGAGAGAGCAGCACTAAATGGATCTGTGAATAATTATCAGCAGGAGAGGGTAAGGCCATTAGGAAACAACCACTGTAGTAGGAAGTGAGCTTGAGACATAAGACCTTGTATTAGAGGTCTGGTATGAGGCAGGACCTGCTCACAGAATCTGGCAAGCACAGGGTGGATATTGCAAAAATGTGCATTCCTAAGAAGTGCTAAGCACAGAGTACATACGCAAACACATCCTGATATTAAGTGGTACCAGAACGTCCCTATATCAAGGGTGATACAAAAACATTCCCCAAGGATAATAGGAACACATTGACCCCTCCTAAAAGATAAAGTCAGGATGACAGTACATAATCAAGATGTTTTGACTGAACCAACATGTACAAGGTGATGGTTAATAACTAGCCTCGTCAGTGGACAGTAACTAACTGTGTCAGAGGGGCAGTACATAACTTGTTTGTATTAGGGTATAAAGATGTATTTTAGAGAGAGTATTTTTGTCCAGCTGAGGGGGGAATGGAAAGTCCCGCCATTCACTGAGCTGATCCATTGTCACAGGCATACATGCCGTAGAGTCTGCCATGTGCTATTACTGTGCTTGGTTAATAATAAGCCTGGCCTGGCGCCTTCGTACCTTAACGGATCTCGTGGTCATTGGGCAGTTCGCTCGAGGTCTGCTGTGCCGGCTGTCTGTGCAGAGCTGGGGCAGTGTGCAGGGAAAACATACACATGCAGCCGAACATCTAACCACAACCACCAGGAAGGTTTGATCTCCAAAGGAGGCACTGAGAGGAGCAGAGCAAGACCAGAACTGCCAAAATACAGCCTGACCTCATCATCTCAACAACGGCGCTCCCATCAAAGGTCACATACATACCCAATGCCCCTACAAAAGCATCGATCTCGTTAGCCCTTCCACTGCTATCCTTAATACAATATAGGCTCACCTCCTTAATAATATCAGTAACTGACAAGTTGTTACACACACTTAAGGCAATTTAGGATACAAGTTGTTGTGTTGTGAATTGTTGAAAGTAGGTGATCCGTTGTAGATTGAGCTGCAAACTTGCACAGGACCAGATGACGCCGATGCTTACACATGAGAGCATCACTGAGGCCAAGGGCTTAGCAGGATTCAGAAAAGAATGAATAACAAGAAAATACAGTTATAATAGTGAGGATTTAAAAAAAAAAAAAAAAAAAAAGCACCCGATTCTCCAGTCCATTACATAAGCAGGACACTACTGAGTTTAGTAGAGCTGCACCAGTCTAGAACTGATATAAGGGAGTGGAGAATTAGGTTGGTACACTTTTGGAAGGGATATAAAGCATTAAGCTTCAGGTCATAAACCAATTTCTAGCCAGTGAGGATCAGGAGGAAACTTTCCCTGTAGGCAGGTGTAGTCCATTGAGGGGGGTGGCTCCTCCCACTCCAGATCTGTGGGAAGCCAATCCGCCCCACTACGTCTCTGGGGGATTGCCTGACATGGGGAATCAGCGGGGAGATGTGAGCTCGGGCCTGTGGTCAGGGCCGAACAACAAATACAGTTACAGAGCCCCAGCCCCTGGTCGAAGCGGGGCAGCAAAGAGTCTCTGGCTCAGGCCTGCACTCAGGCTGGGCAGCAACCAGTCAGTTAGCCCTGGGTCAGGGCGGGGCAGTAGAGAGTCTGAGGGCTCAGGCCTGCACGCAGGCTGGGCAGCAACCAGTCAGTCAGTCCAGGCCCTGGATCAGGGTGGGGCAGTAGAGAGTCTGAGGCTCAGGTCTGCAGTCAGGCTGAGCCACAAACAGTCGGGCCTCCTAGCTCTGGTAGAGGGCCGACAAGTGCAGGCTTCTTGCCTAAGAGAGGGGGAGACTGCCCTCCATGGACTGGGCTGGCAGGGGGGGGATGCAGGCCCACCCACTCCACTGCGTCCCGGCCCAGGGCCCTAGCAGTGGCAGAGGATGGAAAGTAATTTTACAGGGTAATAAGATTCAAAACACAGAGGATTCCCCTCTAGGCAAAACTTTAAAGTTACCAAAAAAACAGGAATAAACCTCCCTCTTAGCACAGGGACAATTCACAAGCTAAAACAAAAGATAATCTAACGCATTGCCTTCCTATTACTTACAATTTGTAATCTTAGATGCTTAGTTCAGGTATGGCTTTGGGAGATGTATTTTTCCCTGCCCTGATTCCTCGCTGACCCGGAGAGAACACACAGAGAGAGACAAAACAAAAACCTTCCCCCACAGATTTGAAAGTATCTTCTCCCCTTATTGGTCCTTGTGGTCAGGTGCCAACCAGGTTATTTGAGCTTCTTAACCCTTTACAGGTAAAGGAGGGATTTTATGCTACCCTTAGCTGTATGTTCATGACACACCCAATCAGTGAGAATGGAACCCAGGAGTCCTGACTCCCAGTCCTGAAAGTAAAACCATAAACAGTCTGTGCATTTTAGTATTGCTTAGCTTTTTTTTTTTTTTAATAGAAGAGGTACTTAGAATTTTGCTGTACTTGGAAACAGTTGTAGGAACAGATGTGTTTGTAGCTGTGCCTAGAGAAACTGTTAACGATACAGAAAATTAGGAAGGAAAACCCTGAGCTGTCTTCACAGCTCAGAATTGGGGGCCAGACTGAATGAAAGTACGAGTGGCTGGTTTAGACATGGAGCTGCTGCATAATTATATGCATAAAGAACAAGAGAATGCATCAGGAGAAAGTCACATTGTCCTGGAAAGGAGCAGCTGAGAGGATCAATGTTTTCACATCACCTTGTTAACACAGGCAGGTTCGTGTCAGGTGCTATCTTATTTCAGGGATGGAGAGAGAACTGCTGTGTGCCGTTCTGTCACAGTGAGTCTATTTTTGTCCCGGCCTGGATATAAATAGGAGGTTTATGAGCTTTATTAGAAAATACTGCTGTTGGTAGATATTAGCACATCTCCCTGCCTTGAGAAGGGCTAGTATCAACCCTGCACTCAGGATTCATGTACAACACACAAGGCATATGTGGCTTTTATTACAACATTTGGTTAGAGATCAAGTGAGAGCACATGAAATAAAACAGAAGAACCATAACACGGACATGACAGGCCTGATTTTCAGAGCTACCAAGTATCCACAGCGCCCACTGACTTTAACAGGAGCTCTGTGTTGTCCTCAGCTTCTCTGAACCTGAGGTCTGAAATACAGACACACAGGAAAATGACTTTGGCCATCCCAAAGAAAATAATATTCAACTTTAAAGCACTGCCCCACCCCAGCACTAACCCAGACCTGGCTACCATCGTAACCAGAGCTTTGTGTTTGTGTGTATATAGGGCCTTAGCCCTGCCCTCAATTAGCATAACCCAGCTCTTGGGTGGAGCTTCTTCTGCAAATGGACTGTTGTCCTTATTGCATTTTCTTCCAAAACCACCTGGTGCAGAAAGATGAAAGAAGCTGGTAAATTTTAAACACCCAAAGAAAAAGGGAATGAGGAAAGAAAACATGGCTGAGTGGGCAGAGAGGTAACAAATGCTATCTCAGATGAGAAAGGAAGGGAGTCGGGAGAAAAAGAGGGCAGGAAATGAAAGCAAACAAATGGTATCTTTCAGGGCTGCTCTCTGAGGAACAGGCTTTTCAGGTCTCCTGGCTGCATATCACACCTGGATATGAATTTATTATTAAGCAAATATGTGTTGATTTTCCTTTGGGAAAATTCAGTGCACTGCTGATAAAGAACTGGCAATAAATTCCAGCCTCTACAGGGTACCAATATCAGATTTCAAAAGGGAGCTCTAAAGCAGCTGAAATATTGTATGGGATGTAATCCCATTACAGGTGTTGTCATCTCCATTGTGATTGCGTTATAGCCTCACAAACGGAATAGTTTAGTTATCTGACCCACATCAAGGTAATAGTTACGGTATCTGCTGATAAAATACGTGGAATCAGCAATGTAAGGCGCTCGGAGAAAAATTACCTCCCACCTGCTTTATGGGAAAATTGGGCTGTTAGTCTCTCTGAACTCTCCCTGGAGATCACAATGCATTAGTATCCAAAATGATGCATTAATGTCCATGTTGAAAGCTATTTCTCAAACAGAGTGAGATGGTTCAACTGCTGATTTGCATGCCAGTGCCCAGCATGGCTTTGCAGCTTAGGGACCTGTACAGGGCCCTCCTATAAGGTATGTACTTACGCACACATACAGACGCACAATGTAACCCAGTGGTGATGTAGCTGTTTTTTCAATAGGAGACTCCACTCCAAGTGGAAGGTCATTGTATCTTGACTGACAATAACCATACCTTATCCTGGGTAAAACAGCGGAGCTGCCAATGGTTCCCATCAGAACTTATTCCACAGTCTAATAGCTCTTGAAGTTAGGGAGCTCTCCCTGGTATTCAGGCTAAATTTTCCATTCCTCAAGTGCCTTCCTTTACTTCACGTTATAGCCCCTTGGACCATCTGAAACAATTCTTCTCTCCCTTCCTGCTGTTTACATCACACTTAGGGACACTGGAAATGCCATACTGGTGATCCATCTTGTCTAGCATCCAGTCTAACAGTGCCCACTAGTATCAGATACAGCAGAGGAAGGAGAAAGAAAGCTTGTACAAGGCAGTTTGGAATAACCTGCTGTAGTGGGGCGGTGAATTGGCCGCCCACAGACCTGGAGGGGGAGGACCCCCTCATTGAACCCTGGTGGACTGAGCCATGCCACGCTCAATCCTCCCACCGGGAGTCAGTGGGCGGGACCGGAAGTATAAAAGGCGTGCCGGAGAACTCAGTTGGGAGACAGCCACCGGAGGAGCCAGACTATTAAAGCAAGGAGCAGACCTAATGTGAGGCGCGGATTATCCTAAATCTGCCTATTGCGGGATTCTCTTCCTCTGAAGTATCTAGTGCTGGCCCTTGTTGGAGAGAGGCTACTGAACTAGGTGGACCTCAGGTGTGATCCCATTGACTGTTATGGGAGTTATACAGCTACTGTCCCATGCAACTCTGAAATACTGCACCAAGCTGTGGAAGTGTTGGCAGTAAGTGTACATACACTCCCTGAATACGTATGTCTGCCCTATGGATGATGAGCATCATTTATCGTCAAATTAATGGCCTAATATTTCCCACTGGTTATTCATCAACTCCCACATTTTGGGCCTAGTTCTGGGGACAGTTAGTGAATCTCTGTGTTGCTTAAAAAAATAAAAAAATACTATTGCAGCTCGTTTCAATAAACTTCTCATTGATCATGTCAAATGGATGTGTATTGTTTTTCTACATACAAAGCTCCATATAAGAAAACTGACCAGTCTATTATTATTTCTACTGAGGTAGTACCTAGGAACCCGAATCAAGGACCAAGGCCCCACTGTGCTAGGAGATGCACACATAAGTAACAAAGAAGACAGGCCCTGCCCCACAGAGTTCACACTATTTCTATTGTATCAATCACAGTGGTACCTAAGTGTACAATGGGCTTAGTTCATCCCAACGGGGGCAAGGATGTATAGATTCTACCTCCCTGCTCTACCAAGGCCTACTGAAGCTTACGGAGTGGGGAAGTCACCCCTAGGGAATGGCAGGCAATGCTCATCCTGTCACCTGCCTTCTGGTGACAAAGTGAGGGAAGTGGCCAGGGAAGAACTGAACCATACACGCAGGCCTAGCAGTAGCAGTATCAAGCTGTGAAAAGGCAGCCAACAGATGATGGCTGACATTCTCAGAGAAAGAGCTCAACAGACAGGATCACTCACTCGAGACCAATCAATGAGAGTTAGGTACCTAAATACCTCAGAGAATATGGGCCTTAGACTCCCAACTCCAACTGAATTTAAGTGGGTGTTGAGCATCTAACTCTCCTAGACTCCGTTGAAGCTCCCAGACTAGATTATTAAATCTATAGTGTGTATATCACATCCATCAACAGTGCCTGAGCCCCTCACGCAATTAGAGCACATGAAGAGCCAGACTCATGTTAAGTAGTGCAGTCCATTACTCCGCACAGATGCCAGACCAAGCTACCAATAAGGTGGTTTAATATCAAATTTGAGTCTCTCGTTCTGTCCCCTCCTCGGATATACTGAGTCTCTTTAATTCTTAACACTTTTCTGTTTATCCTTAGCTTGGTATTGACTCTGCAAAGGATTTTCTCAGGCTGTATATCATGGAGAACACAATTAGCAAATACTACAGCAATTAGCACAGAAATATTCATAGAATCATAGAAATGTAGGACTGGAAGGGACCTCGAGAGGTCATCTAGTCCAGTCCCCTGCACCGAGGCAGGAGTAAATATTATCTTGATCATCCCTGACAGGTGTTTGTCTAACCTGCTCTTAAAAATCTCCAATGACGGAGATTCCACAACCTCCCTAGGCAATTTATTCCAGTGCTTAACTACACTTATAGTTACAAAACTTTTTCCTAATGTCTAATCTCCCTTGCTGCAATTTAAGGCAATTACTTCCTGTCCTGTCCTCACTGGTTAAGAAGAACAATTTATCACCCTTCTCTTTATATCAACCTATTATGTACTTGAAGACTGAGGGGGGACATATAGCAGTCCTCTGTCCTCCAGAGCAAACAAACACAGTTGTTTCAATCTTTCCTCAGAGGTCATGTTTTCTAGACCTTTAATCATTTTTGTTGCTCTCCTCTGGACTTTCTCCAATTTGTCCACTTCTTTCCCAAAGTGTGGTGCCCAGAACTGGACACAGTACTTCAGCTGAGGCCTTATCAGTGCTGCTAATACATCCCAGAATGATGTTCACTTTTTTGCAACAGTACTGAATTGTTGAATATTTAGTTTGTGATCCACTATAATGCCCAGATCCCTTTCTGCAGTACTCCTGCCTAGGCAGTCATTTCCCGTTTTGTATTGACACAATTGGTTATTCCTTCATAAGCATAGTAGTACTTTGCATTTGTCCTTATTGGATTTCATACTATTTAATTCAGACCATTTCTCAAGATCATTCTGAATTCTAAATTGTTCTCCAAAATTCCGGCAACCCCTCCCTGCTTGGTATCATCCGCAAACTTTATAAGTGCACTCTCTATGCCATTATCCAAATCATTTACAAGGATATTGAATAGAACCGGACCCATGACAAACCCCTGTAGGACCCCACTCGATATGCCCTTCCAGCTTAACAGTGAATTGTTGATAACTACTCTCTGAGTATGCTTTTCCAACAAGTTGTGCACCTTCCTTATAGTAGGTTCATCTAAATGATATTTCTCGAGTTTGTTTATGAGAAGGTCATGTGAGACAGTATCAGTACTAAAATCAAGATATATCACATCTGCTGCTTTTCCCCTATACACAAGGCTTGTTACCCTCTCAAAGGATATTAGGTTGGTTTGACATGATTTGTTCTTGACAAATCCATGTTGACTGTTACTTATCACCTTATTTTCTTCTAGGTGCTTGCAAACTGATTGATTGATTATTTGCTCCATTATCTTTCCAGATACCAAAGTTAAGCTGACAGGTCTATAATTCCCTGAGTTGTCCTTATGCCCCTTTTTATAGATTGGCACTATATTTGCCCTTTTCCAGTCCTCTAAGATGTCTCTCATCCTCCACAAGTTCTCAAAGTTCATCGCTAATGGCTCAAAGATCTCTTCAGCCAGTTCATTAAATATCCTAGGATGCGTTTAATCAGGCCCTGCCAATTTGAAGACATCTAACTTGTTTAGGCAATTCTTAACTTGGTCTTTCCCTATCTGAGCCTTAGATCCTACCCCTGTACATTGATGTTCACTATGTTAGTCATACAATCACTGCTAACTTTTTTTTGGTGAAAACTGGGAGAAAAAAGGCAGTTAATGCAGCAATGGCTGAAGTGTTTTGTTATTGTCTTTCTCTCCTCATTAAGTAACATGTATACCCTCTCGTTACTCATGTATTTGTAAAATGTTTTCTTGTTACCTTTTATGTCCTAGCTAGTTTAATCTCATTTAGTGCCTTGGCCTTTCTAATTTTGTCCCTACATGCTTGTGTTGTTGTTTTTTTATATATATTCATCCTTCGTAATTTGACTTAGTTTCCACTTTTTGTAAGACTCTATTCTGAATTTCAGATTATTGAAGATCTCCTGGTCAAGCCAGGGTGATCTCTTACCACACTTCCTATCTTTCTGGTGCAGTGGGATAGTTAGCTCTTGTGCCCTTAATCATGTCTTAAAAAAACTGCCAACTCTCCTGAACTCTTTTTCCCCTTAGACTTGCTTCCCACGGGATCTTACCTATCAATATTGTCTTTTACTTGATCAACTCTCTAAAACAGGAGAAAGGGTTCCCATCCCAACTGTGTGTTGCATTTGATGATGCTAATTTAAAGGTATTTTTCAGTATCCTCCAGTAACTGCTTAGGCTAATGATTTTAGCATTCAGATCAATAGTCCTTTGAAAACAAATTGAAATGAACTTACTGCACCACCTTTTCCCTTGAATTAAGTCCCTTGAGATTCACTCTGTCTATCCTCCAAACAGATACATCATAGGCAACTCAGTCAGCACCCCTTACACTGCTCTACTAATGGGCCCCAGCCTTAACCTGGGAAGATCTAAGAGAACAAACAGTTTATGTTCCAGGCCCCTTCAATCTTTTTGCTTCTTTGCAGAGGGTGTCAATGAGCAGCAACTGTGATTTGGACATCTGTGAACTAGGAAATCAATGAGGATTTTGAACACAATCCCTCGGGTAGAACAAAGAGTTTCATTTCCTCATAGAAAATAATCTCATCTAGTTAAGTCACTATTAAAAATATGAAACCATATTACTGCACTGAATTGTACTGTTTGTTTAAAATAAAAAATACACCCATTCAGTGGATACATTTCCCCAGTTTCTATAACAGATCAATGTGACAGGGCATTCTGTCCCTTAAGGGCAGTAGGGCTTAGGGGTCAGCCCACCCTTGTTCCCTGCCATGGCTCTAAGATTTTAGGAAGTCTTATTGTATACAAGGACCGAACAAACAAGAGATATGGACAGAGATGAAGCAGATCCAGGAATAGGTAGTGTTAAGGGGGAAAACCCATTCTTGTTTTTTTAAGGGCCCAGGACTAGGAGTCTTGCAGAGTGGGTGTTAGGTACCAGTATGTGGGCATAGTGCCTAGATGTCAGAGTCGGTAGCCAGATGCCAGAGCCAAGGGTCACAACCGGAGTCAGAAACTAGGAGTTGGAGCCCAGGGTCAGAACCAGAGGCCACAGCTGAAGTCAGGAATCAGAGCTGTGTGTCAGAACCTGGTTACCTGGAGTGAGGCAGGAGCAGGGCTGCGTGCAAGGCAGGTACAGGGCTGGTGCAAGCAGGCACTATCACAGCCCTGGGCAAATGCCTTGAGCAGCCAGCAAACTGCTGCTGCTGCTGCGGGGTTTAAGAGCAAGCCTGCTAGCTTCTTCAGCCAATCGGGTGGGGCGTTCCGTCAGCCTGTCTGGTTGATGCAGCCCAGCTGTGCTCATTAGGCTGTCAGGGACTGAGCAGTTGCAGCTAGAGGGCCTTATTCCTGAGAATGGGCAGGGGAAGGCTCCCTTCCTTCCCAGCCAGTTGGGATGAGCTCTGGGAGGGCGATCAGCATGTAGCCTGCCTCCTCCCTTACAGAGTAAATGCAATGCAATGCAATGGCAGCCGTCCCCTCAAAAGATGATGGTGTAAGTGCCCAGGCAGTTCAGTTACCATATATCATGCTGCAGCATCACGAGTGGCAAAAAAAGCCCAATTCTTGAGCGACTGTCTTAGCCACACAGATGATACAGGCATAAGGCACAGGGCCAAAGGATGACACTGGCGCACTACTAGTGCTTGTGGCCTGCTGTGTTTTCCTCTTTGCTCTCCTCTCTCCCAACCACCTCTCTTCAGCCTCTCTAGTTCCCTGGTTCAGCACAACCCTCCAGTGTAGCTTGTGGCTAGCTGCATCTTCCCAGCTTGTGGTGTCAATGTTGAAAGACTTCAAGAGTCCCTCTTGCAAATGTCCCTGAACCTGAGCCAGATCAGCCTAGTGACCTTGGTGCATCCACATCCATACAGGAGATCCTTTGGAGTGCATCCATCATCCATCCAGTGCAGATAACCAAACCAATAGAGACATCTGTGCTTGAGAACAATGATAAGAAAAAGCAAAATTGCCCAGTCAAGTACTCCAGCATCAGGAACTTTGGTTTCCCACTTGATATTTAGCAAGAGAAACTAAAGTCTCCATTGAAAGTACAACCTAGATCAAGGAAGAAAGCTGGGGGCTCCTAATTTAGGAGAGAGAGAGAGAGAGAGAGACTCCCCAAGCCAGCTCTGGGACTTCCTGAGCAGAGGAAAGGAAACGTACCAGGATTCTTATATGGACCCAGAGCGGGCGTGAACTGAAGAGACTAAAGCTATGGCTACACTACAGAGCTTGCAGCTGCGCCACTGTAAATTCTCTAGTGTAGCCGCTCTAAGCTGACAGGAGAGAGCGACTTAATTAATCCACCCCCAACAAGTGGCGGCAGATATGTCGGTGGGGGAAGCTCTCCTGCTGACATAGTGCTGTCCACACTGGCACTTAGGTTGGTGTAACTTAAGTTGCTCAGGAGGTGGCTTATTCACATCCCTGAGTGACATAAATTATACCAGCATAAGTGATAGTGTAGACATAAGCTAACAGAAGTGATTTGTACCTTTTTCTTTAAAACAGAGTTAATAAACCAGACCCCATGAAAGGGGTATTTTGTTTGACGTAATCTGGTCTGGGTAACTGCTGGGAAGAACTGCGCAGGCGCTGAGGGCAGCTCATTGACAGGACCATGAGGGGCCACCAAGGGCTGTGCTTGAGGGCAGCACCCCATCACAAGCAACCTCAGAGATTGTTTGAAGTCATTACGTCGTCCAGTAGGTTCGATGGGTTCTCTCTTATGGTGTGAGTTCGATAGCTGTGTCTTTCATTTAGACAGCGGGCTTTGATCCGAATGGATAATAAAGCAATGCGTAACTCTCTCTCCAGATAGCCCAACCATTAGAGTGCAGGGCTGCACGCGGCATATCACACCACAGCAGGGGGAGAAGAATCTATTTGGGCATGGCCATTTGGCCAAACATCTGCTCTTATAAACGCGCTTTAACGTCCACGCAGTGCAAACTGGGCACCCTTTTAAAATGTCCCCTATGAAAGACCCACTCACAATAAACTGCATGCCACTAGATATTATCCGCCTGGCAAGGGACCTAGAGCTGGTTTGACCCTGTATTTCCAGAGGATCTAAAGTTACACCTACACAGCAGCTGGGTAGTGTAATTCTCAGCTTGGGTAGACGTATGCACACTAGCGCTGCTCAAATTAGCGTGCTAAAATTAGCAGTGTGGCTGTGGCCGCATTGGCGGTGGCTTGGGTAACCAGCTGAGTTTGTACCTGTGATCTCAGATGAGGCTGTATACATCAAGTAGTCCAGGTATGGTTTAGAGAAGCATTGGAAGGGCAGCTAACTTGGTTTACTTTCACTCTGGAGTGCTGTCCCAAATGGACACGTGATCTATATTTCTCAGCTGATTTGGATGCTTGGGATTTTATTGATTGCTTACAGGGGGCGACGGTCTTTTCTGCATTGCTCTGTTCTGTCCACACTGGGGTTTTTCTGACAATCTAGTTCTTTTTCCAGCTGATTAGAAGCTTCCCTCTCCACCCTGGCTATCACATGCTACAAAGTGCCAGCTGCTATAGCATTTAGCCTGTTCATTAAGATTCTGTTATTGAAGGGTAGGCAGTGCTGGAGGGGCTGCCTTCTCCGTAAGAGAGAGCAAAGATCCCATTGCTCTTTTTGCAACAATAGGGACATTAATTCCCACGTGCTGGGGAAATTCACCTGGCCAATTACATTCTCCACTTAACCACACTCTACATTTCTGCTGCAGTTTCATAGGCCAGAAGGGACCATTACAGTCATTTAGTCTGACCTCATTTGTCTCTGTCCACATAGCTAAAACTCACCCAAGTCCCCTTCCTTTCCGCCCTAGGCTACTGTAGCCTTGCTCTCATCAAGGCCACGCAAAATGCTATTGCTAAGATCATCTTCCCAGCCCGTTGCTCTAACCAAAACCTCCTTTGAGCCCCTCCGCTGGCTCCTCCTTCACCTCCGTGTCAGACACAAGCCACTTGCTTTTACCTTTAATTCCCTCCATAACTGAGCCTCACCCTACCTCGCTGACGCAGTAATCTATCGCAATGTTGCCTGCTCCAGCATTCCCAGCCTTTGTCACCCCCGCAGTCAGCATCTCTGTGCTCCCTGATAAAATCCACACACCACTACCAAATCTGCCTTTAAGATTCACCTCTCCTGTGATGCCAGCACACTCTGACTGCTGATCATGGCTGGGCAGGTGATGTGCTGTGTTTTTGCCTCTTCCCTGTTCACTTAGTCCAGCTCCTGCAACTCAGGGTTTAAGTGTTGCTCTGGCCGGTCTCCATGCCTGCTCAGCATCAAGCCCACAGGGTGTGATCCAAAGCCCAGTGAAGTCAATAGGAGACTTCCACAGACCTCAGTTTTTGCAAGTCTCTGGAACCGCTGTGAGGGTTGTAGAAGGTTCCAAATCAATATAATCGATATTAGGCAGATTGAGTATTTCCTGGCCCATTTCTAGTGTGATCATAGCTCTGTCCCCATGTCCTGATGAAGTGTGAAAACAGACAGAGAGAGAGGGTCATAAAACATACCCGATTTCCATGGAAATTTTAAATTTTTCATTGAAAAATCAAATGCCCTCAAAATGAAATATATATGCCGAAATAGTTTGATTTGGCTATGCCACTGGAGTACCTCATGGCTGTTGTGGTTCAATTTCCTCATTCTAGTGTATGGGCCATGCTCCCCAGCTAGACTACATCTCTCATCATGCACCACAGGGCCTCCCATGATGCAGCTGTCTCCCCTCAAAATGAGGTGAGGTCATAGTGCATCATGGGAGATGTAGTATGAATAGGGACACCAGCCTATAATGGAGAATAGGAGAATGAAGCACCCAAACTACAACTCACATTCATAGATTTCACAGATAATGGGCTCGTCAATTTAGCTGAGAAAGGTATAACATAATCCAAAGGCTAGAAGTTGAAGGTGGACAAATTCAGACCAGAAATAAGGCATACATTTTTAACAGTCAGAGTGATTAACCACTGGAACAACTTACCAAGGATTGTGGTGGATTCTTCATAATTGACTATTTAAAAATAGAGATTGGATGTTGTTCTAAAAGACGTGCTCTAGGAATTATTTTAGGGAAAAGTCCTATGGCCTATGTTACAGAGAAGGCCAAACTCGATGATCACAATGATTCCTTCTGCTCTTGGAATCTCTGAAAAAAATGTTCTTCAGTAGACTATGCACATTTTACGATGATGATAAATAAAGCCAAGCCCTAGAAATGGGGTAAGTTTGGACTATGTACAGTATCTGAACAGAATATACAGAGCAGAGTGGAGGTTCACACTCTTTTAAAAACGTCCATATTTGGGATGGTTATCTGAGGCCCCTATTCAGAAAAAAAAACACAGAAGGACTTATAAAGTTTGCAGACAATACCAAGCTGGGAGGGGTTGCAAGTGCTTTAGAGGATAGGATTAAAATTCTAAATCATCTGGACAAACTGGAGAAATGGTCTGCAGTAAATAGGATGAAATTCAATAAGAACAAATGCAAAGTACTCCACTTGGGAAGGAACAATCAGTTTCACACATACAATATGGGAAATGACTGCCTAGGAAGAAGTACTGCAGGAAGGGATCTGGGGGTCATAGTGGATCACAAGCTAAATATGAGTCAACAGTGTAACACTGTTGCAAAAAAAAAAAAAAAGGATTCATCATTCTGGGATGTATTAGCAGGAGTGTTGTAAGCAAGACACGAGAAGTAACTCTTCCATTCTACTCCAAACTGATTAGGCCTCAGCTGGAGTATTGTGTAGGGTTACCATACGTCCGGATTTCCCCGGACATGTCCGGCTTTTTGGTGCTCAAATCCTCGTCCGGGGGGAATTTCCAAAGAGCCGGACATGTCCGGGGAAATAGGGAGGCATAAGCCAGGGTCCGCCCAGCACGATCAGCCGGGTCCGCAGCGCAGCCCAGCTGCCCCAGCTACAATGCTCAGGTGGGGCTCGGGCTTCCCTCGCGGGCGGGGACCCCCCCGGCCACTGGGGGACCTTTCCTGTGGCCCCGTTGCCCCGTGCAGCTCGGAACCCGGCGCCGCGGGAGCTGTTTCCCGCGGGGACAGACAGGCCGGGGAACGTGCTCGGCGGCAGGAAGGAAGCTGCGGCCGGGGCTGCAGGGACCCGCGCTGCCGAGCGTCTGAAGCCCTCAGCAGGCAGAGGCTTCCGGGTGAGCGGGGGAGCAGGGCAGGCTGGGGCATAGAGGCTGCAGGGGCAGGGGGGTGCAGGGGCTGCAGGGCGAGTAGGGAGCAGGGGGCACAGAGGCAGCAGGGGCGGAGGGTGCAGGGGCTGCAGGGCGAGGAGGAGCAGTGCAGGCAGGGGCATAGAGGCTGCAGGGGCAGGGCAGGCGGGGGGGTGCAGGGGCTGCAGGGCGAGTGGGGAGCAGGGGTCTCAGAGGCTGCAGGGGCGGGGGGGTGCAGGGCCAGGGCAGGCGGGGGGCGCAGAGGCTGCAGGGGCAGGGCAGGCGGGGGGGTGCAGGGGCTGCAGGGTGAGTGGGGAGCAGGGGTCTCAGAGGCTGCAGGAGCGGGGGGGGTGCAGGGGCAGGGCAGGCGGGGGCGCAGAGGCTGCAGGGGCAGGGGGGTGCAGGGGCTGCAGGGCGAGTGGGGAGCAGGGGTCTCTGAGGCTGCAGGGGCGGGGGGGTGCAGGGCAAGTGAGGAGCAGGGGTCACAGAGGCTGCAGGGGCAGGGCAGGCGGGGGGCGCAGAGGCTGCAGGGGTAGGGGGTGCAGGGGCTCCAGGGCGAGTGGGGAGCAGGGGTCTCAGAGGCTGCAGGGGTGGGGGGTGCAGGGCAAGTGAGGAGCAGGGGTCACAGAGGCTGCAGGGGCGGGGGGTGCAGGGGCAGGGCAGGCAGGGGGCGCAGAGGCTGCAGGGGCAGGGGGGTGCAGGGGCTGCAGGGCAAGTGGGGAGCACAGGTCACAGAGGCTGCAGGGGCGGGGGGTGCAGGGGCAGGGCAGGCAGGGGGCGCAGAGGCTGCAGGGGCAGGGGGGTGCAGGGGCTGCAGGGCAAGTGGGGAGCACAGGTCACAGAGGCTGCAGGGGCGGGGGCGTGCAGGGGCAGGGCAGGTGGGGGGCGCAGAGGCTGCAGGGCGAGTGGGGAGCAGGGAAGCACTTAGCAACCCCCAACCAAGATCAGAGAGGGAGGGAGGAGGGGGAATGCAGGGTGCTCAGAGGAGGGGGCAGAGTTGGGGCAGGGGCTTTGGGGAAGGGGCGGGGCTGGGGCGGAGTTGGGGCGGGGGTGGGGTGGGGAAGGGGCGGAGTTGGGGTAGGGCCAGGCCCCCGTGGAGTGTCCTCTTTTTTCAGTGTTGAAATATGGTAACCCTAGTATTGTGTCCAGTTCTGGATACCACATTTTAGGAAAGATGTGGACAAATTGGAGATTAAGGTTTCAGAGTGGTAGCCATGTTAGTCTGTATCAGCAAAAAACAATGAGGAGTACCTGTAGCACCTTAGAGACTAACACATTTATTTAAGCATAAGCTTTTGTGGGCTAAAACCCACTTTATCGCTCTGCCGTGTACATTGGCCAAACCGGACTGTCTCTACGCAAAAGAATAAATGGACACAAATCTGACATCAGGAATTATAACATTCAAAAACCAATAGGAGAACACTTCAATCTCCCTGGATACTCAATAACAGACTTAAAAGTGGCAATTCTTCAACAAAAAAACTTCAAAAACAGACTCCAATGAGAAACTGTAGAACTGGAATTAATTTGCAAATTGTATACCATCAAATTAGGCCTGAATAAAGACTGGGATTGGATGGGTCACTACAAAAACTAATTTTCCCCTGCTGATACTCAGACCTTCTTGTCAACTGTTTGAAATGGGCCACCTTGATTACATTGGCTTCATTAGCACTACAAAAGTGATTTCCACTCCTTCTTGTCAACTGTTGAGAATAGCCCACTTCCACCTCAATTGAATTGGCTCGTTAGCACTGATCCCCCACTTTGTAAGGCAACTCCCATCTTTTCATATGCTGTGTATTTATACCTCCCTACTGTATGTTCCACTCCATGCATATGATGAAGTGGGTTTTAGCCCATGAAAGCTTATACCCAAATAAATTTGTTAGTCTCTAAGGTGCCACAAGGACGCCTCGTTGTTGTTTTTTTAAATGATTAAAAAGGTCTAGAAAACATGACCTATGAGGGAAGATAGAAACAATGGATTTGTTTTGTCTGGAGAAGAGAAGACTTAGGGGAGACATGATTACAGTTTTCAAGTACATACAAGGATGTTACAAGGAGGAGGGAGAAAAATTGTTCTCCTTAACCTCTGAGGATAGGACAAGAAGCAATGGGCTTAAATTGCAGCAAGGGCGGTTTAGGTTGGACATTAGGAAAAACTTCCTGTCAGGGTGGTTAAGCACAGGGATAAATTGCCTCGGGAGGTGGTGGGATCTCCATCATTGGAAATTTTTAACAGCAGGTTAGACAGACACCTGTCAGGGATGGTCTAGACCAGGGATTGGCAATCTTTGGCACGTGACCTGTCAAGGAAATCCGCTGGCGGGCCGGGATGGTTTGTTTACCTGCAGTCTCTGCAGGTTCGGCTGATCGCAGCTCCCACTGGACGCTGTTCGCCATTCCAGGCCAATGAGGACTGCGGGAAGTGACGGCCAGCACATCTCTTGGCCCATGCTGCTTCCCGCAGCTCCCATTGGCCTGGAACGGTGAACCGCGGCCAGTGGGAGCTGCAATCGGCCGAACCTGTGGATGCTACAGGTAAACAAACTGTCCCGGCCTGCCAGCGGATTTCCCTGAGAGGCCGCATGTCAAAGGTTGCCGATCCCTGGTCTAGATAATACTTAGTCTTGCCATGAGTGCAGGGCACTGGACCAGACCTCTAAAGGTCCCTTCCAGTCCTACGATTCTATGATTTAAACTTTTAGCACGTGCTTAACTCTTACTGAAGTCAATGAGGCACTTAATCACTAAAACATGCTTTCCAGAATCAGGGCCTACACTTCATGACATATATATTAATTTATTTCCCAATTGTTTTTTCCCCCCTGAAATAAGAGCTATGTTGCTGGAAAACAACCATTTCTTTATTTTACTTTTGCTTTAGTTCATTTCTATGCAGGTTCCATGAATGAATTTTGAATTCATTTACTTCATTGTGCATTTAATTTACAATACATTTACCATGCACTTACTTTATAATGTGTTTTGTGGATCGCTTCTGTAGTTACACCTGCCTTTTCTTTTTTGTTATGTCTTTATAATGTTATACAAATCGATAAAAATAAAAAGTTAAACATTTTGAGTGACTGTTCCCCAAGATGGAAGGAAATGTCTCCAGAGGAAAGTACAAGTTGTGGCCTCATAAGTCTTATATTTATAGCCAGCCAGAGTGCCAGCTCTAGCCATTTTGTTTGTTTGTCGGCTGATAGCTTTGTTTTTTAGAGCTTCCTCGACAGAAACAAATGAAAGATGTGAGCAAGTGATGTGTGCAGAGAGCACACTGATCATTTTCTTCACTCCAGTGCATCCAATTGAGAGATAAGTGAACAGAAGACCCAGGTCACTAGTGAACTAAATTAATCACCACTGAAGGCTGCTCAGTAGCCCATATGAAATGATTTGATGGTCTCAGTCCAGTTCCCACACAACTGGGCCTAATCAGCACCTTTGTTGGCTGCTTTAGCAAAGAGTAAATGAGCTGAGAGACTAGACTCTCCTTTCAAGCCAAGGTCCCTCAACGTACAGGGAAGAGGCGTTCTGGTGATTTTATATGAGAGAGAAAGAGAGAGAGTTCTTGCATGACAGCGGATGTGCTCTACGTGTCCCAGAGAGGGAGGGCTTCACTCTATAGGGGCTGTCACAACCCAACACCTCTCATGAGCATTAAACTCAATTCAGAATTTAATGCAAAGACCATATCCAAAATAATTAGTGGGCTCAGCTATAAGAGAAGCAACACTGTGCTGGCTTTTTAATGAAGGGGGTACCCTTGAGTGATTTCAGTTTGAGCTTTGTTCTGATCAGAGCACAGCGACAGTTTCCCTGGACAATCAATTATTACCGGCTCTTTGTTGCTGATGAAGACTTCTTCCTTAATAACCTCCTTGATCTTATTGCAGCCTTTAACACTGTGCACTAGTGCAGTGGTTCTCAAACTAGGGCCGCCGCTTGTTCAGGGAAAGCCCCTGGCAGGCTGGGCCAGTTTGTTTACCTGCAGCGTCCGCAGGTTCGGCCGATCACAGCTCCCAGTGGCCAGGGTTCACTGCTCCAAGCCAATGGGGGCTGCGGGAAGCAGCGGCCAGTACGTCCCTCGGCCCGCGCCGCTTCCTGCAGCTCCCATTGGCCTGGAGCGGCAAACTGTGGCCATTGGTAGCTGCGATCAGCCGAACCTGCGGATGTAGCAGGTAAATAAACCATCCCGGGCCGGCCCTCCAGGGGCTTTCCCTGAACAAGCAGCAGCCCTAGTTTGAGAACCACTGCACTAGTACACCTTCCTAGCTTGCTCTCTCTGGGGGACTGTCTCCCCTGTGCCAAGACATTTCCTCCATGGAGTTTCAGTGCTTGTCTTTCTGCTCTTATCTAGCTTTCAGTCACCTTAGGTCCAACCCTTCACTGCCCTCAACTGTGTAGAATCATTTACCCCGGTGCAAAGTGGGTATAAAAGGCTACCACATCAGAACCGGGATGTTTCACAGCCACAAGGCAGAAGGTGAAGGTCAGTGGAGAGTCAGGCCCCTTATCTCTATTTTAAAACTGGGACTGAGATTAAAAAAAAACAAAAACAGGAGCCCGATATTCGGCTCCTAAATCCAAACATAGGTGTCTCATCCAACCACAGGTACACAGATTTTAAGTAGGACTGTCGATTAATCACAGTTAACTCAAAAAAAATTCATCACGATTAAAAAAATTAATAGCAAGCTGGGATTAATAGCAAGCTGGGATGGGCTTCCACATGCCCGCCCGGTAGGGCTGATAACTGTCTAATTGCGCAAACCCAAAGACCCTTGCCCCGCCCCTGACCCACCCCTTCCCTGAGGCCACGCCTCTGTCCTGCCCCTTCTCCGAGGCCCCAGCCCTGCTCACTCCAGCCCCCCTCCCTCTGTCGCTTGCTATCCCCCACCCTTACTCATTTTCACCAGACTGGGGCAGGGGATTGGGGTGCGGGAGGGGGTGCGGGCTCTGGGAGGGAGTTTGGGTGCGGGATCTAGGCTGGGGCAGGGGGTTGGGGTGCAGGAGAGTGTCAGGGGGTCATCGGTTACCTCAGGTAGCTCCCAAAAGCGACCCCTCTGGCAGCAGCTCCTAGGCGGGGGGGGGGGGGAGGGGGGCAGGGGTTCTCCACGCACTGCTGCCTGCAGGCACCACCCCTGCAGCTCCCATTGGCTGCAGTTCCCCCTCCTCCCCCAGGGGCCGTAGGGCCGTTCCAGACGCTTCCGGGAGTGGCGCGGAGTGAGGGCGGGCAGGAAGCCTGCCTTAGTTCTGCTGCAGTGGCGGCCGGGGGCCTCCGCCCCCTTTTAAATCACCTGGGCCCCTGGGCAATTATCCCCTTTGCCCCCTCCCTCCATTGGTGGGCCTGGGAGAAGAGAGGAGGGATTTATTGGGACATGTCCTAAGAAAGGAAGGAGACAGCTGGCAAAAACTCCATTACGCTGAGAACGTGATGATCTACCTCATGAGCTTGACTCTTCTGTCATGCCACTGTAAATCAGGAGTCAGTCCATGGAGTGACGCTGGTTTTATACCAGTGCTAAGAAAGAGGAGTCAGGTTCTCTATACAAAGAAGAATTCAAGAAGCCACTTGCTGAGCCAGTGAAAGCTCAGAGCATCCAGCTGGCAAATGCAGCACCTGCCTCACTAACTTTTCACCACTCCATCAGCTAATTCTCCTTCCCTTTGATGCTCAAGAGGCTCTCATCTGTGACATTACATCCCAAGAGCAGCCAGGGGCATAAAAATAGAAGGGACATGAAAAAGAAACATTAGTAGGAGCTACTCTATATTTACTGCCACAGGCTGTGATCTCACTAGATTGCACTAGTTTATGATTGGGCCTGGTCATAAGGGGCCTCCATACAATCCCTAAATGCTGCAAGGAGTGATATTAGGAGTTAGTTTTGTTCTTGCTCCATTGAGTCACTAGGAGGCATTGCGCTGCTGAGGGTGCTGTCTGTGGGCCATCCCACTGACATTACATCAGAGTACAGGTGTTGGCCTTGGCACCGCAGTTGAATTCAAATGAGGTCATTCATATTCTGCTTATGAAAGTTCTCCCTGTATTTTTCATAGGATCAATTATTCTCCACTTTCTGTCCTAAGTGCCTGTGTAGTTTTGCTGTGTGCAAGTCTAACCAATCACCCCCAGGAGCCGGCAAACAGGGCTGCTAACAGGGGAGTTTAAGTGGGAGTTTACAGGGGGAGGTGGAAGGGGAGGCCGGGGGCACGGAGGTTGGTCTGCTCTGTATCCCCAGAAGCGGTGGGCTGGGACCATGGCGGCCATGAGCCAAGCAGCGGGGGACACAATGCAGATGATCGCATGTGGCAGCTGCGGTATGTACATGATACTAGCTGGGGCGTCTGACCAGAGGTATGTCTGCATGAAATGTCGCCTAATTGACCTGTTAGAGGAAAAGGTTCGGGGGTTGGAGATGCAGGTAGAGACCCTGGTGGAGTTTAGAAGGGGATTCGAGCAGCTGATGGAGCAAACGCAGGGAGTGGCAGAAGGGGAATGCTCGGGGGTGCAGGTAGAAGTGGGGGCTATGGTCTGTGAGGGGGGAATGTCGGGGGGAGAACAGGAGCAGTGGAAGCATGTGACCGTAAGAAGCAGGCCAAGGAAAAGGAGGGCTAGTGAGGGGGAAATAGAACTCAGGAACAGGTTTGGGTGTTTGGATAACGAGGAGGGAACGTAGCAGGTGGTAACTGATGGTGGGAGGCAGAGGAAGAAAAGAAGGGCAGCTAGTCCAATAGAGAGAGGGGAGGAGTTGATGGAGACAGCATCAATACTCAGCCCCAGGAGGATACAGGATGGCACTAGGGGGACTATAAGGGAAAATAGAGACAGACAGGAGTTACGACTGCAGGGAACAGGGGATAGATTGGTAGATCACACTGTCACCAGGCAAAGGCAGGTTTATGTGATTGGAGACTCCTTACTGAGGAGGTTAGACAGGCCTGTGACCAAGGCGGACCCAGAAAACAGAAGGGTGTGCTGTCTGCCGGGCGCTAAGATACGGGATGTGGACCTGCGGTTGAAAAGGATCCTAAAAGGAGCAGGTAAGAACCCCTTGATCGTCCTTCACGTAGGAACGAATGACATGGCTAGGTTCTCGCTAGAGAGAATCAAGGGAGATTATGCCAGGCTGGGGAAGACGCTTAAGGAAGTTGAGGCTCAGATTATCTTCAGTGGGATTCTGCCTGTTCCTAGAGAAGGACAGCAAAGGGCTGACAGAATTCTGAGGATAAATAGCTGGCTAAGGGAGTGGTGCTATAAGGAGGGCTTTGGGATGTATGGCCACTGGGAGGCTTTCGGGGACAGACAGCTGTTCTCACGGGATGGACTTCACCTGAGTAGGGAAGGAAATAGACTTCTGGGAGGGAGGCTGGCTCATCTCATCAAAAGGGCTTTAAACTAGGAAATTGGGGAAGACGGTTGGGAGATGTCCAGTTAATCTCCACGCCAGATTCCAACACTGAAAAGGAGGGTGAAGAGATAAGCACAGATATAGGTAGGGGTAGGGGATTGGACATGAGAAGGAGGGGGCGGTTGGACAGTACGGGGTCCATACCAAATTGCATAACTAATGGGAGAAAGGATAGACAGCATACGGTAAGATGTTTATACACCAATGCGAGAAGCCTAGGTAACAAAATGGAGGAATTGGAGCTCCTGGTCCAAAAAATGAAACCAGATATCGTAGGAATAACCGAAACGTGGTGGAACGGTAGTCATGACTGGAGTACAGGTATGGAAGGGTATGTGCTGTTTAGGAATGACCGGAAGAAAGGTAAAGGTGGGGGAGTGGCATTGTATGTCAATAATGAGGTTAAATGTAAAGAAATAATAAGTGATGGAATGGATAAGACGGAGTCTGTCTGGGCAATAATTACACTGGGAAAAAGAACTACTAGAGCCTCCCCTGAGATAGTGCTTGGGGTGTGCTATAGACCGCCGGGATCTAGCCTGGATGCGGACAGAGAACTATTTAATGTTTTTAGGGAAGTAAAAACTAATAAGAACTATTTAATCATGGGAGACTTTAACTTCCCAGATATAGACTGGGGAACAAATGCTAGTAACAATAATAGGGCTCAGATGTTCCTAGACGTGCTAGCAGATGAATTCCTTCATCTAGTAGTAACTGAACCGACGAGGGGGGATGCCATTTTAGATCTGGTGCTGGTGAGTAGTGAGGACCTCGTTGAGGAAATGGTTGTAGGGGACAACCTTGGCTCGAGTGACCATGAGCTAATTCGGTTTAAACTAAATGGAAGGATTAACAGAAATAAAACTGTGACTAAGGTTTACGATTTCAAAAAGGCCAACTTTAATAAATTAAGGCGACTACTTAGGGAAGTGCATTGGGCTAACATACTTAGGGATCTAAAGGCAGATGACGCCTGGGATTATTTCAAGTTGAAGTTGCACGAGCTGTCCGAGGCCTGTATCCCGAGAAAGGGAAAATGGTTAGTGGGCAGGAGATTTAGACCTAGCTGGATGAGCGGGCGTCTCAAAGGGGCGATTAAGAAAAAACAGAAAGCGTACAAAGAATGGAAGAGGGAAGGGATCAGCAAGGAAACCTACCTTATTGAGGTCAGAGCATGTAGGGATGCAGTGAGAAAGGCCAAAAGCCGTGTAGAGTTGGACCTTGCGAGGGGAATTAAATCCAATAGTAAGAGGTTTTATAGCCATATAAATAGGAAGAAAACAAAGAAAGAGGAAGTGGGACCGCTGAAGAATGTAGATGGAGTGGAGATTAAGGATAATCTAGGCATGGCACAATATCTAAATGAATATTTTGCGTCGGTCTTTAATAAGGCTAATGAAGGACTTAGAAATAGAGTGAGCAGGACAGAGGGGAATAAAGGAGGGGGGATTGACATTACAGCATCAGAGGTGGAAGCCAAACTTGACCAGCTAAACGGGACTAAATCGGGCGGACCGGATGATCTCCATCCTAGAATATTGAAGGAACTGGCGCAAGAAATTGCAAGCCCCTTAACGATAATTTTTAATGAATCTGTAAACTCGGGGGTGGTACCGTTGGACTGGAAAATAGCTAATGTGGTTCCTATTTTCAAGAAGGGGGGAAAAAGTGACCCGGGTAACTACAGGCCTGTTAGTTTAACATCTGTAGTATGCAAGGTCTTGGAAAAATTTTTGAAGGAGAAAGTAGTTAAGGACCTTGAGGCGAATGGCAATTGGGACAAATTACAACATGGGTTTACGAAAGGCAGATCGTGCCAAACCAACCTGATCTCCTTCTTTGAGAAAGTAACAGACCTTCTAGATAAAGGAAATGCAGTGGATCTAATATACCTCGATTTTAGTAAAGCGTTTGATACTGTGCCGCATGAGGAATTATTGGTTAAATTGGAAAAAATGGGGATCGATATGAAAATCCAGAGGTGGATAAAGAACTGGTTAAAGGGGAGACTGCAGCGGGTAGTACTGAAAGATGAACTGTCAGGTTGGAGGGAGGTCACCAGTGGGGTTCCTCAAGGTTCGGTTTTGGGTCCGATTTTATTTAATCTATTCATTACTGACCTCGGAACCGAATGTAGGAGTGGGCTGATAAAGTTTGCGGATGACACAAAGTTGGGAGGTATTGCCAATTCGGAGAAGGATCGGGATATTCTGCAGGGAGACTTGGATGACCTTGTAAATTGGAGTAATAATAATAGGATGAGATTTAATAGTGAGAAGTGTAAGGTGATGCATTTAGGGATGACTAACAAGAATTTTAGTTATAGGCTGGGGACGCATCGGTTGGAAGTGACGGAGGAGGAGAAGGACCTCGGAGTCCTGGTTGATCGCAGGATGACTATGAGTCGGCAATGTGACGTGGCTGTGAAAAAAGCTAATGCGATCTTGGGATGCGTTAGGCGAGGTATTTCTAGTAGGGACAAGGAGGTGCTGCTTCCGTTATACAAGGCGCTGGTGAGACCTCATTTGAAGTACTGTGTGCAGTTCTGGTCTCCTATGTTTCAAAAGGACGAACTCAAACTGGAACGGGTACAGAGAAGGGCCACTAGGATGATCCGAGGAATGGAAAACCTTTCCTATGAAAGGAGACTCGAGGAGCTCGGTTTGTTTAGCCTAACCAAAAGAAGGCTGAGGGGGGATATGATTGCTCTCTTTAAATATATCAAAGGGATAAATACCAAGGAGGGAGGGGAATTATTTCAGCTCAGTACTAATGTGGACACAAGAACAAATGGATATAAACTGGCCGTGGGGAAGTTTAGGCTTGAAATTAGACGAAGGTTTCTAACCGTCAGAGGGGTGAAATTTTGGAACAGCCTTCCGAGGGAAACGGTGGGGGCGAAAGACCTCCCTGGCTTCAAGATTAGGCTAGATAAGTTCATGGAGGGAATGGTTTGATGGAATAACGTGATTTTAGTCAATTAGGCAATAACGTGCCATCGCTGGTAAAATGAGGGTCCGGCTGGAGATTCTTGCCTGTATGCTCGGGGTTCTACTGATCGCCATATTTGGGGTCGGGAAGGAATTTTCCTCCAGGGTAGATTGGCAGAGGCCCTGGAGGTTTTTCGCCTTCCTCCGCAGCATAGGGCAGGGGTCGCAAGCTGGAGGATTCTCTGCGACTTGAAGTCTTTAAATCACCATCTGGAGACTTCAACAGCTGAGTTAAGGGAAAGTGGGTGGGTCAGCTTTTGTGGCCTGCATCATGTGGGAGGTCAGACTAGATGACCACAATGGTCCCTTCTGACCTTAAAGTCTATGAGTCTATGAGTCTACTGTGGTTGCATTTCACTGGCGGGTGAAATGATCTTTCCATGCTGTAGCTTGTACTCAGTTTGCAAAGCAATCCAAACTCAGATTACAATATAATGGGCTTGATTCTGATCTCAGGTACACCTGTATCAATCTCAATTAAAATCAGTGGGGTCATTCCAGATTGATACTGGTGTGTAAATGAGATCAGATTATGGCCCTATGTTGTATTATTCATTAGAAATTCCAATCTATACGCAGATCTTGAACAATTTAAATGTTGGCACTAGTCAGAGGTTTCAGTTTGGTTCCGTCTCTCTCCTTTACTTTAACTCCCTCTCACGCCTACCATCATCCCCATAACGTGTTATCACTGTCCCAAAAATCTGCTTGGTGCAACTAATGGAATGCTAATAAATTCCGTTCTGCATCTACTCCGTATTTAACATGCGGTTCAGAACCACATGCTAGAGAATGCAATGGGGCCACACTATAATATCCTTGCAAGAGATTCAACTAGCTCCCACTTTGAAGAATAGTGTGAGCCCAGAGTACCTGCTCCTAGCTCCCCCTGTAAGGGGGAAGATTGGATCTATACCTGCTAATGGCTTCTATCATCCCACATTTTGCCAGGCTCTTGATTCAAATCCGAACAATAAAGGCACTGCCGTTTTAAAATAGCGGGACTACAAAGCAGCCCAGCAAAGGGATAAGACGGCTGGGACATATGTCGTAGCAAGAGACATTAAAGGAACTCAACTTACCTCGTTTAAATGAAGAGAAGGAGAGGTAGGGTGGGTGGAATATGAGAATGCTGTGACTGTTTTTGAGTGGGAATAAGTTAAAGGGAAGAAAATACAAAGTAATGCACACTGGAAAACATAATCCTAACTATACATCTGCAATGATGGGGTCTAAATTAGCTGTTACCACTCAAGAAAGAGATCTTGGAGTCATTGTGGATAGTTCTCTGAAATCATCCACTCAATGTGCAGCAGCAGTCAAAAAAGCAAACAGAATGTTGGGAATCATCAAGAAAGGGATAGATAAGAAGACAAAAAATATCATATTGCCTCTATATAAATCCATGGTATGCCCACACCTTGAATACTGCGTGCGGATGTGGTCGCCCCATCTCAAAAAAGATATATTGGAATTGGAAAAGATTCAGAAAAGGGCAACAAAAAATGATTGGGGTATAGAACGGCTTCTGTATGAGGAGAGATTAATAAGACTGGGACTTTTCAGGTTGGAAAAGAGGTGCCTAAGGGGGTATATGATAGAGGTCTATAAAATCATGAGTGGTATAGAGAAAGTAAATAAGGAAGTGTTATTTACTCCTTCTCATAATACAAGAACAAGGGGCCACCAAATGAAATTAATAGGTAGCAGGTTTAAAACAAACACAAGAAAGTATTTTTTTCACGCAAAGCACTGTCAACCTCTGGAACTTCTTGCCAGAGGTTGTTGTGAAGGCCAATATTATAATGGGGTTCAAAAGGGAGCTAGATAGATTCATGGAAGATAGGTCCATCAATGGTTATTAGCCAGTATGGGCAGGAATGGTGTCCCTAGCCTCTGTTTGCCATAAGCTGGGATTGGGTGACAGGGCATGGATCACTTGATGATAACCTGTCTGTTCATTCCCTTTGGGGCACCTTCCATTGGCCACTGTCAGAGGACAGGATACTGGGCTTGATGGACCTTTGGTCTGACCCAGTATGGCCGTTCTTATGTTCTTAATAGCTCTTCTAGGCCAACAGTGCTAGGATGAATTCCAGAAAGTAATGGCCTTAATCTTAAAAGGAAGAAAAAATTTACATAACAAAGGAAATCTTTGAAAACAATTTAATCCCCTAGCAGGCAGCAAGAGAGATGACGGAAGCTGTCGGGGTGGAAAGTTCAAAGGGATTTTCCATAATGTAGTTGTCAGAACAGTGTAGGGGGAACAATGGAATAGCACATGGGGACTGAAGCGGTGCAGACCCACTGCCGCGGCATCTCCTGCTGCTGTGTTGGGAATTAGTTCTCTTGGACCACCAGTGCGCCTTTTACTAGCGGTGTCTCACTCGCCGTTACTTCCACTTCCTCCACCGTCTCCACCATCTGGACCTGCGTCACTCCCGGACCGCGGCATCCTCTTCGGGACACGGCCCTTTGGCTGTGCCCTAGCCTGCTGTCTCCCCCATTTCGGGGGACAGGCGGTCCTCAGTCCCTCCACTTGCCTCAGCGGCCAACTGCAGTCTCTAGCCTAGCCCCGGGCTTCAGAGGCAAACTGCACTCTGGATTTAGGCCACTCTCCTCATTGGCAAGTAGGAGTAAAAGAAGGGGGACCCAGGCCAACCCGCTACTCTGGGTCCCGGCCCAGGGACCCTAAAGCTGGCAGCCATTTACTGCCCCTCCTTCCTGCTGCCTACTTTCCCCAGGCCACTTCCCCCATAGCCCTAGCACCTTCCCTGCCCTTGCTTCAGGGCCTCAGTCTGGCCATGGTCAGTCAAGAGCTCCCCTATTGCTTCACTACCCTGCCTAGCACTGCAGAATCTCTGGTGGTCCTCGGCAGACCATCCTTCCCCATTGCCCTCCAGGAAGAGACTGCCCCTTGCTCTGCTGAGCAGCCCTTTATATATGGGCTGTTCCAGCAAGCCTTCTCTTGACTGGCTCTGCCAATGAGCCCTTTCCTGATTGGCAGGGTTCTGTGCAGCCTCTCCAAGGCTGCCTTAACCCTTCTCCTACCGGTGTGGGTCAGCTGCCCCACCACAAGGACAGAGTATGCCCAGGGTGAGGAAAGGGGAAATAGCGTGAGGGCCACCATCTTGGACTGAACCGGGGACCTCAGCAGTTACATGTGTGGAGTCTCAACAGCTTGAGCTGAAGAGGCAGGCTCTGTAGCTGGGACTGTAACGGACTTGTGGCTTCTGTGAATTGGACACAGACAGGGACTGGTGGGTTATATAACAGCACCAGAGATGACAAACAGTGGGGGGAACATGGAGGAGAACCCATGAGGGGAAGAGAATGATTTGTGCCAAAAGGTACTTGGTGACCTAGAGGGTCTCTTCCACCTTAACTTCTATCAACGCTGGTTGCAAGTTCTTTTATCGTCCCCTGCTTGCACACGTCCATCACATAGGAAAGGCTGGACAAAGGAGATCACCCAGGGCCTCAGCCTGCCTGCTCTCTGTGCATGAACTCCCAGTGAGTGTCAATGGGAAGAAAAAGGAAGACTCCTGCTGTGACAGTGTACCCCATAAGGCTTTATGGGGAGGGGGTGCTTATAAATGTATGTATGACATAACTGGAATATGTTTTGTGCTGCCTGTGCCAGGTAACATATCTCCGTAAAGGTTATGGTCTACTATATCTATTCATCCTATTTGTACATATATATATCATTTTCTACTTGAGGTTAAGAATATGGGCTGTATGCTTGCTTGGTTTCTAAGTAAGCTTTGGGAGGCATTTGGTCAGCTTCTTTAGGAAGGAATTCGCCAGGTTAAGTACCTGATCAGGAAACACTTGGAGAACAATGCATCTTGGAATGCTCCAATCCACATAAGAAGTCTTCCTGGAGACATGCAAGATACCATGTGGACAATGGCTCCAGCCTGTAAAGACTGAGTCATGCAGGGACATGTGACTTGTCCAGGTGACTCCAGGACTCCATCTTGGAGCTGGACTTTGCATAGGAGGGAGGAGGGGGGTCTCCTCCCACAAGAGAGAGTCTATTTAAACCTGGGGGAGACCCCTCCATCTGGTCTTCAGCTGGCTAAAGAAGGAGCCTCTCCACCCCCCCAGGATACTTGAAAGAAACTGAAACAAAAGACAGAGACTACAGGGGTTGTGAGAGATTGCTGGACCCAGGCTAAAGGGAGATTAGCCTGTAAAAGGGAGCATTCTGGAACTGGTGAGGAACTTATCTGTATTTAGTTTGATTAGGCATAGATTTGCGCATTTTATTTTATTTTGCTTGTGACTTACTTTGTTCTGTCTGTTACTACTTGGAACTACTTAAATCCTACTGTCTGTATTTAATAAAATCACTTTTTATTTAGTAACTTACTCAGAGTATGTATTAATACCTGGGGGAGCAAACAACTGTGCATATCTCTCTATCAGTGTTATAGAGGGCGAACAATTTATGAGTTTACTCTGCATAAGCTTTATGCAGGGTAAAACGGATTTATCTGGGTTTAGACCCCATTGGGAGTTGGGCATCTGAGTGCTAAAGACAAGCACACTCCTGTGAGCTGTTTTCAGGTAAACTTGCAGCTTTGGGACAAGTGATTCAAACCCTGGGTCTGTGTTGAAGTGGACTGGAGTGTCTAATTCAGCAAGACAGGGTGCTGGAGTCCTGAGCTGGCAGGGAAAACAGAAGCAGGAGTAGTCTTGGTACATTGGGTGGCAGCTCCCAAGGGGGTTTCTGTGATCCAACCCGTCACACCTGCCCCTAGCTTTCTCAGCTTTCCTTTGCCTCAAAATCTACCCCTTTCATGAAAGACATCAGGGTGTGTCTAAGCCTCTCCCAAATAATTAGGGACTCAGGAACAGTAATAATAGAACAATACTTGGAATCTTGATTGATCAATGGAGTTGAACACTAGCAGTGGGGGAGAGATCTCAGTGTTCAGAAACAGAACAGCACATGTTCCCTCTATGAATTTATTCTAATTATACCCTAATTATGGTACCTTGAGAGAATCCCTCAAGAGCTCTACATTGAGGCCTCAGGCTTGAAATGTTGCCAAACACCTGCAAATTGCTATTAATGTCACTAAAATCACTGAGAGAATGAGATCAACTTGTTTTATATAGCACCTTTACTTTCCCTGGGGCTTGTAGGGAGGGTGGTGTAGGAGCCAACTACACGAGCCAGGCATGGCATTTGTTGACATACTGCTTTGATATCTCACCAACAATTTCACTATAAAAGAACGGCCCCTTACATATCATAGCTCTATTTGGAGCTGACATTTTGTATACATAAAAACACTCAATAATAGAGATTTGTTATAGTGCGGTTGAAAAAAAATGTAACGATGCAAAACCAGGAGTCAAAGACCAGAACGGTGAAGGTGAAAACTAATTGCCTTCATTGATTTGCTTCCTGGCTTCTGTACATCATTCTCAGAGAGATAGAGCAGGCAGTCACTGTATACAAGAGAACAAAGCAGGGATAGCCAATATGCAGCTCTATTGGATATGAAAGGTTGGACTAGGCCTAGTCATGGTGTGGATGCCTTTCTTCCCTGCAGCATCCTGCCCAAAGGACAGATGCAATAGCAGCCCTATGTCCCTGCAAGCATCTCTGGGCAATCAAATCATACCAAAGGGAGCAGAAAGGGGACAGCCACAGGGGCGGCAGAGCATGCTGTGGGGGTGCAGGGGAGCAGCCTTGCTAATGGATGCCTGAGCCTACCCGGCACAGTTAGTTAATGGGGCATCAGGGACCCTCTTCTTTTCACAGATTCCAAGGCCAGAAGGGACCATTGTGATCTAGTCTGACCTCCGGGATAACACAGGCCACAGAGCTTCCCCCAAAGAATCCCTAGAGCACGTCTTTTAGAAAAAACATCCCGTCTTGATTTTAAAATTGTCAGTGATGGAGAATCCACCAGAATCCTGAATAAATTGTTCCAATGGCTAATTACTCTCACTTAAAAATTTACCTTATTACCAGTCTGAATTTGTCTAACTTCAACTTCCAGCCACTGGATCATGGTAGACCAGGGGTCGGCAACCTTTCAGAAGTGTTGTGCCGAGTCTTCATTTATTCACTCTAATTTAAGGTTTCGCGTGCCAGTCATACATTTTAACGTTTTTAGAAGGTCTCTTTCTACAAGTCTATAATATAGAACTAAACTATTGTATGTAAAGTAAATAAGGTTTTTAAAATGTTTAAGAAGCTTCATTTAAAATTAAATTAAAATGCCGAGCCCCTCGGACTGGTGGCCAGGACCCGGGCAGTGTGAGTGCCACTGAAAAATCAGCTCGGGTGCCGCCTTTGGCACGCGTGCCATAGGTTGCCTACCCCTGTGTTAGACCTTGCTCTGCTAGACTGAAGAGCCGGTTATTAAATATTTGTTCCCGATGTAGGTACTTACCAGAGGTGGCCAAACCACAGCTTCTGAGCCGCATGAGACTCTTTTACAATTAAAATGTGGCTCGTGCACACCCCCTCTCCATTCTCCACCTACCAGACTGGGGTGGGGAGCTCAGGACTTCTGCCCTGAGGCGGGGTAGTGGGGCTAGGGGCTTCTGCCCAGGAGTCTCAGGGATTCAGCAGGAGTGGGGCTGAAGCCCCAAGCTCCAGTAGGCACCTCCCGCAGGGCAGAAGCCCCGAGCCCCACCACCCCCCGCAGGGCAGAAGCCCCGAGCCCCAGCAGGTGCGCCCAGTTTTCAAACTTCTGAAGATTATCATATGCAGCTCGGAGGGTCAGTACGTTTGGCCACCCCTAATGTATTACATAAACACTGTTACCTTTAGCAACCAAACTTGCAATCTCAAAAAAAAAAAAAAAAAAAGATATCAAGTTAGTTTCTCAGGATCTAATTTTCCATAAACCTATCTTGACTTGCATTAATTTCACCACCCTCCTTTAATTCTTTATTAATCAAGACCTGTATCAGCCACTCCATTTTCTTGCCCAGGATCAATATCAGGCCAACAGACCTATAATTACCTGGGTCACCCCAATTATCCTTTTCAAAAATTGGCACAACATTAGCTTTCTTCCAGTCTTCTGGTACTTCCCCAGTGCTCCAAGACTCACTGAAAATCAGCATTAACAAGCCAGTGAGTCCACAGCCAGCTCTTTAAAAAAAAAAAAAACCTCTTGGATGCAGGTTATCTGGACCTGCTGATTTTAAAAGGTCTAGCTTTAGTAGCTTGTGTTTAACATCCTCCAGAGATACTATTGGAATGGAAAGTGTATCATCACCATATGATGAAGCCTATATCATCTGTTTTTCCCCCACAAACCACAACAAAAATATTTATTGAACACATGGTTTGCACTGGGTTTTTTTTGAGGGGGCCAGGGATGGACCCATATAAAAATGTCACCATACCCATACAGCTGTCCCCAAGCTGACTTAGGAGAAGTGACAGTTTGGTTTCTCCTAGGCAGTGCTACAACTACAGTTACAATTGATGCTCGTTGTTGACAGCCTCCGCAGAGGCTAAATATTTTGAGCTAGTCTGTGTTCATAGCACATAGCCCATAGTAAGTGGCAGTGGAAAGAGGACCATCTCCAGGGGACCCAGGCAGAGGTACTCTGCCCCAGGAGAGCAGAATACCTTTCAGAGCTCCCCAGGGCAAGAGGAACACACAGGGTATGTCTACACAGCATTTTGGGGAGAGCCTCCCTGCCCAGGTTGACAGATTTGGGCTAGCAGAGTTCGTGCTAACACTGAAGTTGTAGCTCAGCCTGGAGCTCGGGCTCTAGGTTTCAGGACAGAGCACCAGCCCAAACCGCAACATCAAAGCACTGTCTATACAGCTATTTTCAGAGCACTAGCGCAAGCTCCGCTAGCCCAAGTCTATTGATCCAGATTGGGCGTCTCACTCCAAAATGCCAAGTAGACATACCCACTGACAGCTGTCTAAATACACTTCACCCTAGAGCCAGGGAAGAGGAGTCAGCGTTCCAGGATTCCATTCCTAACTCTGCCACTGAAGTGATAGGAGACACTGGGCCAATCACTGACTAGCTCTGTGTCACCATTTACCAAGTTTCATGGCAATGCTCATACAGATGCCTACAGAAAATCCATCTGACTTCAATTGACATGTACAGTTAACCTATACCTTCCCCTTACTTTGCCAAGATGTGGCTAACCACCACCTTGACCACTTGTATGTACTACTGCTGCCCTCCAGCCTATGCCTGTGTGTCCGTCTTTCTGTCCTTAGATTGCAGCTCCTCAAGGCAGAGGCAGCATCTTCTTGTCTGTACACTCTAGTTGCTACCAGAAAAACAATAACTAATGATTATTACAGATGAGTGTACCAAACAAATACCTGTGCTCCCAGAGATGGCCTGATTCTTAATTAAACAATACTTTAAACTCTTTAAGGTCTTAAACCAGGGGTAGCCAATTACTTTCTGTCAAAGTCCAAATGTCTTGGTCAAAGGTATAGTCAAGATCCAGACTCCAGAGAAACATTATTCACACTGCAATAACAACAATGATAATAATAAGTAAATAAAAAGATTTCATGATCCGTTCAAAAGCGTCTGGCGGCCCGGATTTGGCCCTCAGTCCACCTATTGACTACCCCGTCTTAAACTGAAAGGAGCATATGAATGTAAAGTTGTAGCAGATTGTGAAGCTGGTATAAATAACGAGAGCTCCATTACGCCAAGCCAATTTACACCATTATTAGTAGAAGTAGTCCACTTGTGCAGTTGTCCCTTTTCTAGAGTTAACAGTTCTGTGGTTTGTTTGTTTGTTTGTCTGGGGGGAGGGATAGCTCAGTGGTTTGAGCATTGGCCTGCTAAACCCAGGGTTGTGAGTTCAATCCTTGAGGGGGCCACGTAGGGATCTGGGGCAAAATCAGTACTTGGTCCTGCTAGTGAACGCAGGGGGCTGGACTTGATGACCTTTCAAGGTCCCTTCCAGTTCTAGGAGATGGGATATCTCCATTAATTTAATTTATTTATAATTTAATAATAGCAATTAGTTCCCAGAACTGAGTAATGCCCCCGAATTTCGATTTAACAGAAAAGCCATTTTTCCAGCAAGGAGGACGCACATCTCCCCAGAATGGAATGATGTTTTCTGTCTAACAAAAATAATGCAACCACCTCCACTCGGAGAGCTTGTTACCTAGTGTAGCGAGGCGGTGGGATACCCCACAGCCCCGCTGAGGGCCGAACCTCGGCAGAGACTACTACACCTAGTTAGTGTCTTCAGGCTCTGTTTACAGTCGTGTTATTATTGGGTTCAATCATCCACAGCTCCCGCTGGATGAGAAGAGAAGATTACACACAGCGAGGCTGATTCTAATCTTGCTCCAGCTGGTATAAATCAGGAGTAACTCCTCTAGTCAATGGAGTAGGATTTCTCATGTACTGAACTGATGCAGCAGGGGACTAAGGAAACCAGGTAAGGCTCCCACATTCTCTGTCTACCCCCAAGGCAGGTTACAACAGCCTGGAGGGGCCACCCAGTAGCCGAGGGTAAATGGAGCAGAGTGCATTCCTCCAAGCACTGGGGCTTGTAGGGGAGGGTGGTGTAGGCGCCAACTACACTAGTTCTGTGCTCCTGAGGGACTCCCCCATGCCGATAGGAGTAGCAGGGAGAGACCCTGCCAAATTTCAAGTCACTGCTTCAAAGCACGGGGGGTGCAAGAGCTTCTCAAAGGAAAGGTCGCCAGGATTTTTTCCAATTGGCAACACGGTATATTTTTTTCCTACACTCGCTTTCAGAAATGGTTGAACTGTTTGGTTGAAACCTCCTCCAAAATTCTCCCACGGTGAATAATAATGGGAAGTGCCAGACAACGCTAACTCTAGGCAACTCTACCATCGCCCCTAGAATAACAAACTTTTCTTTTTCCTCCACTAGCACCACACACATCTTCTCTTTTCTCCTCTTACATCTTTCCCTCTATATTCACTGACTTCTGTGGGAGACGGGTTCCTGTTCTCCACGGCTGCTCTTTATTTCTATGATAATCTGTTTGTTTTGGTTGCTAGAGGGAGATAAAAGATCCAGTTCTCCTCTCACTTCCAGCGTAGTTCAGCTGAGCTCCCCTCTGTTTACTTTGGAGTGAGCTAAAGGAGAAACAGGCCCAAAATCCTGTATTCTTGCTCTATCTCTCATGCCGATCAATACTATCTCATTGTTTTCTTGTACTCCATTGTCTGTCTGTCGGTCTATATCCATCTGTTGTCTGTTGTCCATACTTACACTGAAAGCTCTCTGGGGCAGAAACCATCATTTTGCTCTGTGTTTGTACAGCACCAAGCAAACAGGGTCCTGGTCCAGGACTAGGGCTTCTAGGTCCATATGCAGCTCTCTCTGTGTTATGTGGGCCGCATCCATACAATATATATATACTACCTGTATGACCCTGAGGATGTCACATGGGCCGCACCTGTGTGCTGATTGGGCTGCAAGGGGCCCACAGGCTGCGGGTTGAGAACCACTGCTCTATAGTAACTAATCACCCCTGTTTCATGTTCCTTCTATGCATCTATTCTTGACCTTCACCTTGGTTCAAGACTGACTCGCTGGCTCCTGATCTATGAACCTGGAAGTGTTTACTGACAAGCTGTATAGTTTGGCTTCCCACAGCTAAAGAATAATTAGGATAAAGCAGCGAGACCTAAAAACAGGTACTAAAAAGGTCTGCCATTATTATTATCATCAACACTCTAGAAAGAGCTAGACTTTACATGGTACAACCATTTACCAAAACAATGATTAATTAACCCATGGGTAGCACGGCATGCACTCACCGCCGTGGCGCCTCCTGCTGGTCAGTCCAAGAATTAGCTCAGCCCAGCCTCACAGCACCTCCTGCTGGCCGCTGTTTCTCCTGCTGTCGCTACTTGTCTTTCAGTCAATCTCCACCACCTCTGGCCCCGTGTCCCTCCCGGACCCTGGTTCGCCTTATCTTGGGGTGCTGCCCCACAGCAGTGCCCCCACACTCTGGGTCTCCCCTCCTCAGGGGATCCCCAACTCCCTATACCCACCTTGCCTCAGTGGCTACTGCCAGTCTTCATCTAGCCCCTTTACTCAGGGGCAAACTGCAGTCTGCAATGGCCACTCATCACTGGCTAGGGGGTTGGACCTGCTGCCTTTCCCTGCAGCCCCAGTACCTCCTTAGGCCTTCCTGCCAGGCCTCAGTCTGAGAGGTAGCCAGGCCTGAGCTCCCCAGCTCAGCCTGCCCCTTCCCCAGCACTGCTCTGTCGAAGGTACCCTGTCTCTCCCCGGTAGCTAGGTCCTTCTCACTCCAGGGCTGCAGTGAGACTGTCACGGCTCCTTACTCACAGCCCTCTTATCAGGGCCAGCTATTCAGCCAGCCTCCCTCAGCTGCTCTCACTACTTTTATCCCGCTACACCGTGTCAATAGCACCCTAGGTGTGCATGGCATTTTACAGAGACTCGGACATTCTCCACACGAGAAGGAGCTTGCAGTCTAAGGTGATAGAAACATTGGCACGTTACATGCTTGAGTAACCCACAGGTTCTCCCTTGGTGCCTTATCCACAGAGGAGATGAGTCCATTACAGTCCACCCTGAGGGGCTCAAGCTGCAGCAGTTTATGCTGTTAGCTCCAGAGAACCCCAGTTCAATCCCGTGTGTCAGCCAAAATGGCAGCTGTCACACTTGCTGTCTCATACAGATGAGACAAGAGAAGGAAGAACTGCCCAACTAAGGGGGAGTGAGGGTTTTTTGTTAAAGAAGTCAAGGTTTGAAGAGTCCATGGAAGAAGCGTGTTTTAAAGAGGGATTTGGTGTGAAGGAAGAAAGAGAATGTACTTAGCAGGTTGGAGGTAAGAAATTGGCCCAAAGGTAGGGAGTAGTATTACAGATTCACAGGGTCCTCAATCATTAACCCATTGCCTCTTGTCCTGCTCTCTGTGGCAAAAGAGAACAACTTTTCTCCATCTTTTTTATGGCACCCTTTCAAGTATGGCCTAACCAGCGCCGAATAGAGCAGTACTATCACCTCCCGTGACTTGTATGCTATGCCTCTGTTAACGCAACCTAAAATTGCATTTGCTGCTTTTGCTATGGCGTCGCATTGTTGACTCACGTTGAGGTTGTGAACCACCATGACTCCCAGATCCTTCTCAGCAGTGCTGCTGACAAGCCAGTTACCCCCCAGTCTGTATTTGTGCATTTGGTTTTTCTTCCCTACGTGTACATTTGTCTATGTTGAATTTCATTTTGTCATCTATGGCCCAGTTCAAATTAGAGCATACCAAATTTAGATTAAATCTCAGGAAAACCCTCATAACTGTAAGAGCAGTAGGACAATGGAACAGAGGCCAAGGGAGGTTGTAGAAACTCCTTCAGTGGAGGTTTTCAAAAGGAGGCTGGATAACCATCTGCCCTGGATGGCTGAGACACAACAAATCCTGCATCTCGGCAGGGGGTAGACTAGGGGATCCTTGCGGTCCCTTCTAACCCTATGGTTCTATGACTCCATGATTAATCCGTTCCCTGGGAGTAACCCCATTAGTGTGCTGGACCCCAAGCATTCCCACCATTTCACAGGGACATGCTCATGGTCTCCACAACTCTGAAATTGGGCCTTCGGGCACCAGCAATCGCTGTCTCTCTGCTTGGCTCCCTGCAGAGGGTCTCACCAAGCCAGACTCCCATAGGAGACTTTTTCCATGTCTTCAGGACACGATGGTCTCCATAAGTAAGTGCAGCGACCCCGGCAGCCTTCTCAAAACAAGGTACTGATTTATTAGTCACGTGGCCCACATAAGAGAGGCAGGCTTAGTATATGGGTCCTGTTGGTGGGAGCCAGGGCCTGCTCCCCTGAGCCCCATTTTCCTTCTCTCTGTCCCCTTTGTCTCTCAATCCCAAGTGACACCACTGGGCATGTATCATTGAGCCCTGTTCTTATCACAGAATCCTGTCACCTCCAGTCCATTTTCCTTCCTCTGCAAAGCCATGCCTAGTTCACACGCATTGTTAAGTGTCAATGGTTGGGTTAATGGGGTCCCTATTGTCTTTCAGGGATCCTCCACTGGTATAGGCTGATTCCAGCCAGTCTTTGACAGCCCATTCATACCACCCCAGACCAGTGGCGCTGAAACACTTTTAATAGTGGAGGTCCTGAAAACCAGCCGCCTTACCCCGTCCATCCCCCACACCCCTCCAAGAACTGGAGCCGGGAGCAGGGCTGTGTATCCGTGGGGGGGGGGACCCGGGCAGAGGTAACGGGGCCAAGGCTGGGGCCACAGCTGGGGGCGGCCGCAGAGCCAGGAGCGGAACCCTGGGCACGGGGCTGGCACTGAAAACCCAGACCCAGGGGCAGCAGCCGGGACACCAGGCACGGCAGCAGAGCCCCAGGTGTGGACCAGCAGCCGGGACCCCACGTGGGGGGGCCAGAAGTGGAGCCCCGGGTGCGGGGCCGGAGCAGAGCTCTGCATAAAACCTGGGGGTGCTGCAGCACCCCGTGCATCTGTAGTTCCCACACCGATGCCCCAGACAGATAGAGGACACAAACACTTCATGCCTTCCCTCTGTTCCAGGGAGAAAATAACTCCCCTCCATAGAGGTGCCAGGAGTCTAGGTGCAGTGTCATACAGAGAGTTCATAAAATATTACAGAAAATTCCCACAGTCGTCACAGGTGGCATGACTGAAAATACTCCACTAGTGCGTCACTCAGCCAAGATCACACGGCAGCACATGAACAGCAGAGCCGGGAAGAAAATCCAGGTGTTCCCATTTAGCACTACAGGAGGCAGCAGTAATGGTGTAGACAGAGATCTCACTAAGCATATGAGTGGCCAGTGTTGCAGGCTGGAGCACCAGAGTTTGAGACCTGGCAGTCAGGACTCAGTTTGCATTCCTCACTCCCCTGGTGACAAAAACTGATTTGGCTTTTTTCGGATTTTTGGTTAACGAAAATTTTTGAGATTTCAACTTTTTGCCCTGATTCAGGACAGGAACTTTTTTTTGAAATCTCAAAGTTTTTCACAGGATGGGAAAAACATTTCCTGTCCAGCTCTACTCCTGCGTGCCACTTGCGAGTCTGACACCGACTTCCTCCGTAATCTTGGGGAAGTCACTTAACCTCTCTGTCTCAGTTTCACCATATGTAAAAGAAGGCAACAATATCTCTCCGGTGTATTGCAAGTAGAGCTGTGTGAGAATTCTGAACACTTCCCTTCCAAATGCCATACTAAAGGGCAGCTGCTGTAAATCAGAGTTGTTTTGAACTCAATGGCACAATTCCAATCTACACCAAGGATGTGGTGTTCACATCTCTGTAGTTTCATTCCTGACAATTTTGCACTCACAGGTTTTGCTTTGGGGCAAAATTTAACAGACTGGATTTGTTCCCACACAGACTTTGAAATTCAAAGCCAATTTTCTTTAGCTTGAATGGGTCAGAAATGTGCACAGAATTGCGCTCTTATCTATTTTAACTGGGGAAAAGGTGTCACTTTGACCAAAAAATTAACTGGAACTTCGTTTCTGACCTGCTTCAGGGAAAACACTATATGAACGCTAGGGACCATGTTACATCTGCACCTGCAAGCATGAGCTGGCTAGGAGAGGACTCAGGAGCCCACACACACACACACACACACACCAGCCAGAAGTCTTCTGCTAGTGTTCCCCAAGTGCACCGCGAGGTCTGGCCAGCATCTTCGCAGTGCTCTAAGACTCGAAGTGGCTAAACAAAGCCTCCCTCTCTCCTCTCCGTGCGCTTCTGCTCCTGCTGCAGAGGGTTGCACAAATGGCATCTATTCAGTGCTGCTGAGGCACTCACGCACCACCGTCCCCCGCCTCGCTTGGCTTTCGTGTTCAAAGGCACAGTTTAGAATTGGTTGGGCTGTGGGATTACAATGAAGTGCCAAGAGTCACCAGCTGAGATGATTCATCTTAGCAACAAGGCTTTGTTGGGGATTTAGCGCTTTTTATCACTCACCCGAGTTCTGAAATGTGTGGCCTAGACTGGTATCTGCCTGCTGTAGGCCTTTAATAGCTGAGCTATAAATAGGGCCCTACCAAATTCATGGTCGTGAAAAAATGTGTCACAGACCGTGAAAACTGGTTGCCCCCCATGAATACTGGTCTTTTGTGTACTTTTACCCTATACCATACAGATTTCATGGGGGAGACCAGCATTTCTCAAACTGGGGGTCCCGACCCAAAAGGGAGTTGCAGAGGGTGTTGAAATAGGGTTACCATACGTCCGGATTTTCCCGGACATGTCCAGATTTTTGGTTGTCAAATCCCCGTCCGGGGGGAAATTCCAAAAAGCCGGACATGTCCGGGAAAATGGGGAGCGGTTGTGGGGCTTGGATCCGCGCTGGGGCCAGAGCCGGAGCCGCTGGGGCCAGCGGTTCTCGGCTGCCGCCGGCGCCGCTCGGCCGGAGCCAGTGCCCCGGGACCCGATCCGAGCTGGAGTCGCCGGGGCCGGAGTCGCTCGGCCGGTGCCCCGGGGCCGGAGCCGCTCGGCTGGGGCCGGTGCCCGTGCCCCGGGGCCCGAGCCGAGCTGGAGCCGCCGGGGCCGAGGCGGGCTGAAGCCGCTCGGCCGGGGCCAGCGCGCTCGGCCGGAACCAGGGCCGGTGCCCCGGGGCCCGAGCCGAGCCGGGCCAGAGCCACCGGGGCCGGAGCTGCTCGGCCAGGGCCGGTGCCCGTGTCCCGGGGCCCGAGCCAAGCTAGAGCCGCTGGGGCTGGGGCAGGCCAGGGCCGGCGCGCTCTGCTGGAACCGGGGCCGGCACCCCGGGGGCCCGAGCCGAGCCGGGCCGGAGCCGCCGGAGCCGCTCGACCGGGGCCGGTGCCTCGGGGCCCGAGCCGAGCTGGAACCGCTGGGGCCAGGGCGGGCTGGGGCTGGCGCGCTCAGCTGGAACTGTGGCTGGCGCCCCAGGGCCCGAGCCAAGCCGCTCAGCCAGGGGGCCGGACTGGGCCGCGCCTCCTCGCGCCTCCCCGCCCCAGCTTACCTGCTGCCTGCCTCCCTGTTTCAAGCTTCCCGCGAACATTTGATTCGCGGGAAGCAGGGGAGGGGGAGGAGCAGGGGGCCGGAGCGTTCAGGGGAGGGGCGGAGTTGGGGCGGGGACTTTGGGAAAGGGGCGGAGTTGGGGTGGGGCCGGGCGGGGAAGGGGGCGGAGTTGGGGCAGGGGCGGGGCCCCTTGGAGTGTCCTCTTTTTGTTATTTTAAAAAATGGTAACCCTAGTTGAAAGGTTATTGAAGGGTTGTGGTAGTGCCAGCCGTACTCCTGCACTGCCTTCACAGTTGGGTGGCCGGAGAGCAGCGGCTGTTGGCCAGGCACCCGGCTCTGAAGGCAGCTCCCCACCAGCAGCCTCAATACCATACCATGCCACCCTTACTTCTGCGCTGCTGCCTTCAGAGGTGGGCGGCCGGAGAGTGGCGGCTGCTGGCCGAAGGCCCAGCTCTGAAGGCAGCAACGCAGAAATAAGGGTGGCAATACCATACCATGCCATCCATACTTCAGAGCTGCGCTCCCGGCCAGCAGCTGCTGCTTTCTGGCTGCCCAGCTCTGAAGGCAGCGCTGCTACCAGCAGCGGCACAGAAGTAAGAGTGGCAATAGCGCATCCCCACCCCCAAGCCCCTTTTTGGGCCGGGACCCCCACAGTTACAACACCGTGAAATTTCAGATGTAAAGATCTGAAATCATGAAATTTACTATTTTTACAATTCTATGACCATGAAATGGACCAAAATGGACCATGAATTTGGTAGGGCCCTATAGTCTATAAAGAAAACCTTTGAGCCACCCAGGCTGCAGTGGAGACAGGGCTACGTTCCTGGTGCCTGTCATTTTCTCCTAACAATATGCTAATTACACCGTAGCACCATTCCAAATGACAGCAATTTCACAGGGAGTCCTGCGAAGGCTGCTGCCTCATGGGCACAGCCCTGCTCTCAGCTCTCGCCTGTACATTCTGCATGCAGAGCTCTCACTGACATCAGTGGCAGCTCCACCTGGCAACTGAGAGCTGAGTATGCAATAGGCACAGAGCAGGGTCCCAGCACAGGCCAAGCAGCACATCGTTGCCTGAGCTCTTTCTGCTTTTCCTCCCACCTTCTCATTCTGCATTTGAATGGAATGCATGTTGAAAGGTGCCAGATTGACAGAGGGTTTCAATCTCCAGGGCTTCTCCTCTGAGAACAGGCACATCAGCCCTGCCAATGCGGACCTGCAGGGAATCATCTCTGGGGAAGAGAGGATAGCCCTTTCTCGGGGCTTATTCAGTCCTAGGCCTCCTGCTGAGGCTGCCAGCCAGGCCGATAATACAGAGTTGTAGTGTGATGTGGCCAGTTGTCCCCTAGGAACTCAGCTGAGATCAACAAACTCTGTTTGCCTCAGCCACAAGACAACGATTAAATAGCAAAGACATAGTGAGCAACTACAGCATCTTGTCTGGTCCCCTCTCTCTTTCTCTACAGTCACCTGGAGGTAAAAGGGGGCAGCCCTTTACTAATCCCCAGTGCAATCCAGTCCCTCTTCTCTGTATCTTATATGGTGATATATCTATCTCCTAGAACTGGAAGGGACCCTGAAAGGTCATTGAATCCAGGCCCCTGCCTTCACTAACACGACCAAGTACTGATTTTTGTCCCAGATCCCTAAGTGACCCCCTCAAGGATTGAACTCACAACCCTGAGTTTAGCAGGCCAATGCTCAAACCACTGAGCTATCCCTCCCACCGGGATCTTGATAACAATGGCCCCAGACCTGTGACCACTTGCCTGTAAACTTTATGCACATTATTCACGTGCATAAAGTTAAACATGTTGGTACGCGTTTGCAACATCAGTGTCCATCTCTTGACCAACTGCTTATCTCTCGAGATAGATGTGTGAGTTTGTATAGATCTGGGTGTGTATCTAGAGAGAGACACACAGACAGAGACATGCCCGTGCCTACAGACAAAATGCAGCAGCCTCGAGTAAGTGCCAAACACAATTGTCAGTTTGGGTTCTGCATATGAAAGGAAAGATTTTTCATAAGATTTTGTAAAGTTGATAAAGGGGGGCATTTTGCCATTTCTGACAGAAAACACTGCTGGGGTGTGTGTGTTTGTTTTAAGGGCGAGGGAATGTTGGACCATATTGTGGAGCTTGCAGGGAATTGAAAAGGGTACAGAAAAGTGCAACAAAAATTATGAGTCAACCCGTGGAACTCTTTGCCAGAGGATGTTGTGAAGGCCAAGAGTATAACAGGGTTCAAGAAAGAACTAGATAAATTCATGGAAGATAGGTTCATCAATGGCTATTAGCCAGGATGGGCGGGGATGGTGTCCCCAGCAACAGGGGATAGATCACCTGATGATTACCTGTTCTGTTAATTCCCTGTGGATCAGGTCTCAAACCAAACACCTTATATATCTGTACAGCACCTAGCACAATGGGGGCCCAACCTGGTTGCCCAAAAACAATATATATGTTAATAATAAAAACAATAACCGTAAAAGAGAAACAAACTCAAAGCAAGTGCAGAGAACAGTGCACAAGCGTAAATAAAATAAATTTATAAATTAAGGGAGATATCCTATCTCCTAGAACTGGAAGGGATCTTGAAAGGTCATCAAGTCCAGCCCCCTGCCTTCACTAGCAGGACCAAGGCTCTCTGCAAAGAAACACCGCTTAATAAACAGGTAGGTATATTCTGTGCCAATTTAACTTTCTCAGTGATCTTTGGGCCCAGTCCCACATATAGCACATTACAGTAATCTGCTCTGGAAGTCGTAAAGACGCAGGTAACAAGACAGGGTTGGCCTCTGAAAGGGAAGGGTCCCTAACACCGGACCAGAAACAAGAACAGGCTGCTCTTGCTACCTGGCCATGCAGGAGCAGCTGAAGTCCAATAGCAATATGTGTGAGCAAAATATACAGTAGCAAACACCCCCACACAGGCAGGTGGTGGGCCTTGATCAGCTAATAGGATTTTTTGCATCTGTCATATCTCACACTATGAAAACAGGTGCAAAGGACAGCACTGTAACAGTCAGGGGTAGTGCTCCTGAAAAGTGTTGGATTAACTGCCTTAGAGAACAAACATATCTCTGCTCACCTGAAAACTCCCCTGCTTTTAGTAGGAAGGTGCACAGATCCGTTGATTTTTTGTGTGGTGCAGCTGCCTGAGAGATTTGCATGGACACATGCTGTGAGCTGCTGTAGCCAGGGCAAGGGCATCAGCAGACAGGGTTCCAGCCAGTTCTCTGCAGAGCGCCCCCCAGGCTAGTAAGCAGGCCAGGAAAGCTAGAGTCCGAGCAACAGGAATAAGCACATCCCTTCTGCCGTTGGGCTGTCTCAGTTTCTGCTCTGCAGCGCGAAGAGTCTGGGAAAGAGGCCGCAGCAGCTGGGGAGGTAGGATAAACACCGGCTGTTTTTTCCAGAGCCTGGGCCACACCCTTCCTGCCAGGGATTGACAGATCTAGCTCTGCTTCCCCAGTTGTGACCAGGGCTAAAGACCTCACTGTAAAGGATACATCAACTCCCCTGAGCTAGGGTTGCCATCTCTGAGGTGCAAACAAACAGGACATCCTAGGTGATCCTGGGCACAGGACAGTTGGCAGCGTGCACTGAGCACCTTGACAGATTTCCTGGCACAGCTCTCTCCAAAAAAGGGACAATCCTAGGGAAACATGGACAGGTGGCAACCCAGCCCTGCACAGTGTCTCCATCTGCAGAACAGATACAGGCCAGGCAGTGGGAGGGCAAGTTTTCTTTGCTTCTGCTGTGCTGGGACCACCGCTGCAAGCTCAGCCTTCGTCACCAAGCAGCCCCGAGCGCTCTGCTAAGATCACAGCAAGTGGCCATTGTGACGGGGACAATTACAAGACCTTTGGTTCATACTGAGCCCTTCGCCTCTGACTGTGTGTGAAGGTCTCACAACACGTCTGGGAGGGCGTGATCACATTTAACACACAGGGCAAACCGAGGCTGAGAGTTTAACTGGCTTGTCCCAGTCCACGCAGTCACTGTTGGAGCCAGGATTAGGTCTCAGGATTTCCCAGCTCCCAGACTTGTGCTCACACTATGCATTCATACAGTTCATACCTGTCTCTCACAGGCTAATCGTTTTGGGTGACTCTTAGCAGCTCAGGCTATAACTGGTGACAGCTGCTGCATCCCAGTGTAAACCTTCCAGCCCACCCAGCTCTCGCTAAACACAATAGCTTTGCAAAGGCCCAAGACTTACCTACATCCAGGATCACTCACTGAATGGGATCCTATGCAGTCAGGAGGGCCAGAAAGACCAAAGCAAGGGCTTAAGGCTCCAAACACACAGCCGGTTTAGCAATGCCTGGCTAGCACGGAAGCTTTAACTTATTCCATCTGGGCTTTTATTTTGACTCAGCGTGTTTTCCCCCGCTCCATTTTCTTGCTGCCTGAAATGTACCAGGAAGGTTTGTTTGTATGGCGGTGGGGAGGAAAACATATTTTCCTGTTTACCTAAGGCAGCAAAAAAGCCTCTTTCCAAACCCTGGGGACCTTTAACATACACTTGAAATCTTCACCATGAAGCGTTCTGTTTATTTAAGCACCGTTTACTGACTATCACTTAGCCTGTGGCAAGTGGCCAGCAAAGCACTCAGTGGAGTTTTCCGTCCCTTCTTGCGTGGCTTATGGTGCTCTTTATTATACATGCTAGTTAGACTCGCACTGTAATGTGGTGTGAAAAAAGATGTGACATTTGCTCCATGATTCATCTCTTTGTTCCTAGCACACTCTGATTTCCAGCTCCAGGGATCCTACTTGGGCTGTAACCTACTGATGCGGCCAGCACATTGATCACATACAGACAGCTGTAATTAAATGCACAGACCATGTGACCTGCACCTACAATACCCCCACACAACACAAACCAACACCCACCTGAACTGAATAACCCACTTCAAAGACACATCCATCTGGACCACACCTGCAAAACAAACCATCACACAGACACATTGCGCAAGCACACAACACGTCACACAAACTAACATACACTGCACAAACCAACACACGACATACACACATATAAGAAAAACCAATACACAAGCACCCAAAACACAACATTCCCCCCTCACACACACACACTAACACACAAACTCTCACACACCCAAACCACATTACATGCGGCAGGTTTGTCTACAAAGCAAGTTACTGTGCGAAGGATGAGAATCTACACCGCACTCACTACGCAGCAGAATGTCAAGCTGCCCTCCGGACTGTCCAGTAATCTATAGCAGTGTCTACACAGGAGGTTACTGCGTGGCAAGCTGGTGTGCAGTAGATTAACACCTGGCTTGGTGCGCAGTAACAGCCCGTGTAGACATGCCCTGAGTTATTCTCACACTACCTAGCTCATAACTTACCCGACTAGCCTTGCAGAGGTATCCGGATTTCTTAACATTTTGGACACATAGACTCCTTTCCTTGCAGTGTCCCTTGTCTCCCCAGCATCAGTGCAAGTCCACATTTCTCATTCTTGTGGAATATTTATCTTTTGGGCCCTACCAAATTCATGGTGCATGTTGGTCAATTTCACGGTCATAGGATTTTAAAAATCGTCAGTTTCATGGTTTCAGCTATTTAAATCTGAAATTTCATGGTTGTGTAATTGTAGGGGTCCTGACCCAAAAAGGGGGGGGGCACAAGGTTATTGTGGCGGGAGTGGGGGTTGCGGTACTGCCACCCTTACTTCTGTGCTGCTGCTAGTGGGGTGCTGCCTTCAGATCTGGGCACCTGGCCACCAGCCGCCGCTCTCTGGCCACCCAGCTCTGAAGGCAACACAGAGGTAAGGGTGGCAATACAGCGAACCCCCTGCAACTCCCTTTTCGGTCAGGGCCCCCAATATGAGAAACGCTTGTCTCCCCCTTGAAATCTGTATAGTATAGGGTAAAAGCACGCAAAAGAGCCAGATTTCATGAGAGGAGACCAGATTTCACGGTCTGTGACGTGTTTTTCATGGCCGTGAATTTGGTAGGGCCCTAGTTATCTTTGATATATGAACTATGAGGGAGATTTTGCAAAGGCTCAAAGAGCAGGTAGGCATTCAACACCCATTGACAGTCAAAGGGAATTGGGCATGTAACTACTATTTGTACCTTTGGAAAACTTCTCATATCTTGACACCTGTAAGGAATAGGTACCTGGGGAGGGCGGTTCTTTGAACTCTTGATACATCCATTGTTTTGTCTGGCATTTAGTTACAGTAGTGACAGGCACCATAGAAAACCCTTAGCTAAATAGTTTAGATTCATAACTTGCAAGCCAGAAGGGGGCAGTGTGCAGGAGGCCAGACTAGGTGATCACAATGGTCCCTTCTGACCTTAAAGTCTGTGAGTCTCTTATGAGAACATCATAGAATCATAGAATATCAGGGTTGGAAGGGACCTCAGGAGGTCATCTAGTCCAACCCCCTGCTCAAAGCAGGACCAATCCCCAACTAAATCATCCCAGCCAAGGCTTTGTCAAGCCTGACCTTAAAAACTTCTAAGGAAGGAGATTCCACCACCTCCCCAGGTAACCCATTCCAGTGCTTCACCACCCTCCTAGTGAAAAAGTTGTTGGTAATATACAACCTAAACCTCCCCCACTGCAACTTGAGACCATTACTCCTTGTTCTGTCATCTGACCTGCTGTGTCACACAGACCAGGGAATTTCACCTAGAACTTCTGTCTGACATCCCATCTTAATCGAAAGCGACAGCGACTCACCACATCCCTATGTGAGCTATTCCAATGGTTAATTACCCTAACTTAAAAATATGACTCCTATCTCCAGCTTCTATAGAATCATAGAACATTAGGATTGGAAGAGACCTCAGGAGGTCATCTAGTCCAATCCCCTGCTCAAAGCAGGACCAATCCCCAAATAAATCATCCCAACCAGGGCTTCGTCAAGCCTGACCTTAAAAACCTCTAAGGATGGAGATTCCACCACCTCCCTAGGTAACCCATTCCAGTGCTTCACCACCCTCCTAGTGAAATAGTGTTTCTTAATATCCAACCTAGACCTCCCCCACTGCAACTTAAGACCATTGCTTCTTGTTTTGTCATCTGCCACCACTGAGAACAGCCTAGGTCCATCCTCTTTGGAACCCCCCCCCCCCTCTTCAGGTAGTTGAAGGCTGCTATCAAATCCCCCCTCACTCTTCTCTTCTGCAGACTATGTTTATTTATGTGTTTATTGTGCGGCATTTTCAATTAAAATTCTTTATACTTCATTGAGAGATTTGTTCTCCCAGACAAAGGTCCATCTGAAGCACAGGGGAGAGGGGGGATGGGGAGTACATGCACAACTCCCATTTATGCTGTGTCAGCTTTCAAAATGTCCCCCTCACACCATGGAAGATTTCTCAGTCTTTCCATCAGGGGCCCATGCACTGGCAGTGTGCTGTTCTCTGATCTTGAGACTGGATGTTTTAATGAGCACCGGCAAAGAAAACGAGCTTAGCAACAATTCATATCACACAACAAATACAGGACGAGCAGTTTGGGATTCGATTTTAATATCTTCTTAACGACAGCACCGTGAGCTAATGATTGCTCTGCACAACTACGCCATTTAGATAGACACTGACATAATTATGTTATAGATCAAGTTCTGTGTCTTCCAACTTCTGGAAGTGAGATTCCCCAGAGCCCTTTGCAAACAACCAGGCTAGAGGGAGGGAGCATTTTGTCAGTAGGGATTTTCCTGCCCTTCTGGACAGCACAGTTCACTCGCTCACAGCAGCTCAGGTCAAAGAGTTGACTCGTCTCCCCTTGGATTGATCTCCCAAAATTTCTCCTGACCCCAAAAGGCTGAAGATCTACAGTAATGCTACTGGACCTGTTTGTTAGGAGCAATCAAGTTTCTTTACTCAAGGCACAACATTTTCTCCCTGCCAGCTGTACGCACGCAGCTCCCATTGACTTCAGTGGAGTTCCATGCATGGCGTTGATGGGATAATTGGGTCCCAGGATTGTTGTCTGAGTTTACAGGTGCAGGATAGACAGAGAGAGAGAGCTGAATGGATTTGAAAACTGACTCCCTTTCTCTTTGGTTTCTCATTCTATCAAGCAGGAACCTTTTGTGAGCCCTAATGCTATGAACCTACTTCCGTTGCAGCCAATGGCAAAACTTTAATTTAATGGTGCCAGAAATTAGCAAAAGAAATAAAGTCACCTTGGCCAAGTCCTAATAACATGATGGGCCATTGGAAACTCATTGGTATAATCACTTTCCAAGGACCAGAGCAGGGCTTCTAAGGGATCTAGTAAACAGTGGAGTGGAGAGAGAGGTTGACCTAGCTTTGCAGAGCTTATGGTTCACATAGAAACAACAAGGAGTCCGGTGGCACCTTAAAGACCCACAAAAGCTTATGCCCAAATAAATCTCAGGGGTAGCCGTGTTAGTCGGTATCCACAAAAACAATAAGGAGTCCGGTGGCACCTTAAAGACTAAGAGATTTATTTATTTAGATGCATCTGAAGAAGTGAGGTTTTTTACCCATGAAAGCTTATGCCCAAATATATCTGTTAGTCTTTAAGGTGCCACCGGACTCCTCGTTGTTTTTGTGGATACAGACTAACATGGCTACCGCCTGATACATGGTTCACATAGAGTGGGGCAGGAATTGTGAGGATTTCCCTACCCGAGGGACTGTCTGGCTGCGGTTTTGCTCATAGGAGTATTTGATATACTAGATTCATAGACTCTAGGACTGGAAGGGACCTCGAGAGGTCATTGAGTCCAGTCCCCTGCCCTCATGGCAGGACCAAATACTGTCTAGACTGTCTAGAGATAAGCCTCACAACACCAGAGCTCTTGCTAGCTAGAACCTTAGTCATCCATATCGTGCCAGAGCAAGGAGGACTTTTATTTCCTGTCTGCTCTTTTTTAAGATTACTTTGCATTTACCTAGAACCTCTCGTCCAAGATGAGTTTTACAAAGGTGAGGATTATTATACCCATCTAACAGCTGGCGGAAATGAGGCAGACAGGTTAAGTGACTTGCTCAAGGTCAGAGAGTGAGTCAGTGGCAGAGGTGACAGCAAACGCCAATTCTTCTGCCATCTGCTCCTCTGTTGTTACCACTTGACTGTGATCTCTCTCTGACCTAACACCCTCCCCAGCTCCTTTATGGCTATCTCCCCCCCCACACCCCAGGTGCTCATTTCACAGGTAGCTTCTTTATAATGATACTCCAAAAGTCCACTCCAAAAGTGACTCACAGCTCCCCACCTTGTTTCCTCTCCCCCAGTTCTAGCGGCCTCCTTGAAGCACCTGACTTTTACCAGCATAGGGAATGAGACTGATCAGGTAGCTCAGAATTACAACTCCCTTGCATGGTAACTACCTGCTAACTGGCTAGCCAGGCCGTCCCTTTACTTTTTGGTCCTGCATCTCCAGCATCTTGCTCTACACTTGCCTCTAAACCATCTTTGAATGCTGTTGTCATGGAAATGCCCCTCTCCCATGATGAAGTAGAAAACATGAGTGCATGATTAGTAAGAGTTATTGTTTTAATGATGTATTAGCATTTATATATCGTTATGCACATTAATAGACAGACAATCATGTAGGGCTGGCATGCTGCTATACTGAATCGGGGTAACAGAGCATCAGACTGAAAGGGCCAGATGAAGTATTGCCTGGCAGGGGCTAGGGACAGATTCAGTGTCAGTGGAGATCAAAAGTCAGCTCACGTGTCTCCTTAGCACCCAGAAGGAATTCCAGCATTAACTCAAATTCTCACATGCTCTTTCCCTGCTATAGAGAGAGCAAAATCATCAAGCTAGAGGCTTAATGACCAAGCATCACTGTTTTAAATACTGTATCTATGCTCCTTAGGCCCACATGTTCAAATCCCAGCAGGACTGGCTCCGCCTTTCACCTGCCATGCATTGCTCTCACATTTGGGCCTTGGCCAAGTGACAAGTTCAAGAGGGAGGCGAGAAAGGAAAACTCAGAAAAGGAAATCAACATCCTGAAGAAAGCGAGAGGGTTTGGGAAGAAAAGAATCAAAGATAAAAAAGAATGATAGAGGAACTAGGCCAGGGGTAGGCAACCTATGGTACGCGTGCCGAAGGCGGCACGTGAGCTGATTTTCAGTGGCACACACACTGCCCGGGTCCTGGCCACCGGTCCGGGGGGCTCTGCATTTTAATTTAATTTTAAATTAAGCTTCTTAACCATTTTAAAAACCTTATTTACTTTACATACAACAATAGTTTAGTTATATATTATAGACTTATAGAAAGAGACCTTCTAAAAACGTTAAAATGTATGATTGGCACGCGAAACTTTAAATTAGAGTGAATAAATGAAGACTTGGCACACCACTTCTAAAAGGTTGCCGACCCCTGAACTAGCCTAAGGGAAAACATGAAATACTGATAAAACTGAAGACAGGTTGGAACAAAATTTAGGAGAAAGCATGGAGGACTGGGAAAGTCAGCAATACATCTACACGGGAGATGCAGTAAGTTAAAGTATTTTATGGCAAGTTTCTTTTATATGGCATTTCTGGATCAGTGATGGTTAAGGTCTTTTTAGTTTAAAACATCTGAACACTTCCCCAGTATGCGACCCTGTATGCCAGACCACAGCGCCCAGAATGGGGTGCTGGGGTCAGCCTCACAGGGCAGGAGCCACCACTGCAGGGTCAGCGTGGGGTGGGCTCATTCTCCCATCTAGTGGAGTCTGAGCGTGGCACGGACTCGGCTGGTGAGATGCTGGGCCAGCGGCTGCAGAGGGGATGGCTCCACAGGGATTGGTGGTGGTACCTGGCGTCTCCCCGACTCACATGGTACATGTGTGTACCAGGAGAAAAATTTTCTGGGGACACCCCTGCAGGCTGCTGCACTTGCACAGAGACCCACTGACTTCACTGAGACTCTCTGAACACTGCAGTCTGTCCGAGCACTAGCGATTGCGGGGTCAAAGTTGTTAATTTAGAGTGGGATTTTCTAAAGCACGTAAATGAATTACAGGCACATGTGCCATTGAAGGTCATAGAGACTGGTGCATCTAAATCACTTAGGCCCAGATCTACAAAGGTATTTAGGCTTCTAACTTTGTGTCCAATATTTATGGAAAGGTGTGATGCCTTGTGTGTTCATTGGTAGATGCAAGAAGATGAGAGAAGGCCAGTCTTAATTACCTGGCCTTTGTTGTGGCACAGGCATAATTTTACTATGCACAGAGGGTGTTTCTGTTCATGTAACTTTAGGCGTCTTTACGTACTGACATGTGGAATCAGAGATGGGCCACAACTGGTACCGCAAACACAAACCCCTTCAAATTTCTGGGTGGGGATGGGATTTGAATATTCAGATCTCATCCCTATGGTTCTGTTTACACATTGGATCCCACACTAGAAAAGGCCAAATCAAGATAGGATGAATAAATGGACACAAATCAGACATCGTGAATGGTAACATACAAAAGCCAGTAGGAGAACACTTCAATCTCCCTGGACGTTCAATAACAGATCTAAAAGTAGCCATCCTTCAACAAAAAAACTTCAAAAACAGACTTCAAAGAGAAACTGCAGAGCTACAATTCATTTGCAAACTTAACACCATGAACTTGGGCTTGAATAGGGACTGGGAGTGGCTGGCGCACTACAAAAGCAATTTTCCCTCTCTTGGTATTGACACCTCCTCCTCAATTATTGGGAGTTATTGTTAACACTGGTTCTCCACTTGCAAGGTAACTCCCTTCTCTTCACGTGTCAGTATATTTATGCCTGTATCTGTAATTTTCACTCCATGCATCTGAAGAAATGGGTTTTTTACCCACGAACGCTTATGCCTAAATAAATCTGTTAGTCTTTAAGGTGCCACCGGACTCCGTGTTGTTTTTATAGGATGGAGTAGAAATCTTACAAGATTTTGGTACCACCTAAACCAGAGGTGGGCAAACTACATTCCGCAGGCCACATCCGGCCCACAGGACGGTCCTGCCCGGCCCTTGAGCTCCAGGCTGGGGAGGCTAGCCCCTGGCCCCTCCCCTGCTGTTCCCCCGCCCCTGCAGCCTCAGCTCGCCGTGTCATCAGTGCTCTGGGCAGTGGGGCTGCGAGCTCCTGCCGGACAGCGCTGTGATGTGGCTGGCTCCGGCCGGGCAGCACGGCTGCCAGTCCTGGTGCTCTGAGCGGCATGGTAAAGGCGCCGGGGGGGGGGGGGGGGGGGGGTTGGATAAGGGGCAGGGGATCCCGGGAGGCAGTCAGGGGACAGAGAGCAGGGAGCGGTTGGATAGGGTGGAGGTTCTGGGGGGCAGCGGTCGGGGGACGGAGAACATGGGGGGTTGGATAGGCGTGGGAGTCCCGGGGGGGCTGTTAATGGGAAAGGGTGTGGATAGGGGTCGGGGCAGTCAGAGGACAGGGAGCAAGGGGGGTTGGATAGGGGGTGGGATCCCAGGATGGCGGTTAGGGGCGGGGGTTCCCGGGAGGGGGTTGTCAGGGGACAAGGAGCAGGGGGGGTTGGATGGGTCGGGAGTTCTGAGAGGGGCAGTCAGGGGGTGGGAAGTGGGAGGGGGCGGATAGGGGGCGGGGGCCAGGCTGTTTGGGGAGGCACAGCCTTCCCTACCCAGCCCTCCATACAGTTTTGGAATCCCGATGTGGCCCTCAGGCCAAAAAGTTTGCCCACCCCTGACCTAAACCAAACCCAAGGCTTGATTTGGCCTAGAACCCTATCCTAAATCTAAACGTAATCCAGGTCCAGATCTGAACAGAGGCTCTTCTGCCCATTTCTACGTATATCTTCACTATATGCAAACAACTAACCAGTGCATGTTACTGTTATTATTTACATACCATCACAAGTGTGTTTGACACCACGTCCTTAGAATTAGATGTAATTAGTTTCCCCAAACTGGACTTTTGGCAGTAACATTTCCAGAGCCATCTACACAACTGCAAACCACAGAGAGCTCAATAACCCCTGAAATAATTTTAGGAGTGTGTATACTTAATAGGAATATAAAGATTACCATCCACTAAAACAGATCAAGCTACACAGAGACTCTACTGGCCTTTTCCATATAAAACCCATTTTGCACGTTGATTCTGTTTGTATGCTATAAATCCCTCACAGCAGTTTTGTGGCAAATAACCCCTAGTATCTATTCTCCTAATGCTCTATAGGGTGAAGCAAAGTACTCCCTGATCTCTCCGGGGCCTCCGCCACATACTTCTGGGGGTGGACGTACCAGTGGATTCCCCTCAAAATTACACGAACAGTAATTATATCCCCAGTCCAAGTTGACCAGCTCTCCAAAATTTTCAGGAAGGGCCCTTAGGCGGTTGTAGCCCAGCCACAGAGTGCGCAAGTTTCTTAAAAGAGACACATTCCCCGGCAGCTGCTCGAGAGAGTTGAACAGCAGCAGCAACGTCTCCAGCTTCTGTAGATGCCGCATGCCGGGAGGAAGAGTGCTTATTTGGTTATCGCTGACATCCAAAAAAGTGAGGTGTCTGAGCTGGCAGACCTGGGCGGGCAGTTCCGTGAAGTGGTTGTTGGCCAGATGCAGGCTGTGTAGCTTTTCCAGGCCACCGATCTCTGGTGGCAGAGAGGTCAGGCGGTTGTTACTGAGGGTGAGTCTCTCTAAGTTGCTCAAGGTGCCGATCTCGGCAGGGATCTCCTTCAAGTTGTTGGAGTCCATGTAAAGAAGGGTTAGGCTCCTCAGGTGACTGATTTCTCGGGGGATCAGCTCCATCCTGTACCTCAGGCAGCTCTCTCTTTCCGGGCTCATCTCCAGGACCTGCAGGCCTTCCAAGCCAAAGACCCGCAGAGGCACCGACACCAGCTCCTTGCCTTCTATTTTGAGTTTCCTCTGCCCTTCAAACTTAGGGTCGTGCTCTGTGAGGTACTTCCACTGCGGGTCAGTGCCGGGATTGAGAGAACTGAAGGATGGAGCTGATTTCATTCTTCCACCACAAGCGGATTTGGGGGAACAGAGAGAAATGAGATCCTTTCTGGAGTGTTACATTCTCCAGAGACAACCACTGTGATTCTTTATCGGCCTGGCTTCAGCCTCCGCTGCTCTTTCTTCTCTGCCAGGCAAGTTAACAACACAAATACTGAGGGTTTGGGTTGCTCAGCGACATCCATTAAGTAAACACGTCTTCCTGGTGAGCTGGATTTCTGCCCTTTGAGCACGGCTCTGGCAGTGGGCACATAGCCAAGCCCACAAAAGGGGCACTGCCTCCTCAGAGTTTGTGCTGTTCAGCTAACTCAATGAGCCATGGGAAAACTTGTATCTCACTTTAGAAAGCAAAACTGAAACTCTAGATCTACGCACCCCAGCCGCTCTCACTCTCATCACTTCCAGCTGTATGTTTTACTAGGCAGATGCTCCAGAACAAACCTAGGTCCTGACCCAAAGCCCACTGAAGTCAATAAGAGTTCTGCTGACTTCACAGGGCTCTGGATCAAGCCCTGAGCTGCCTGCTGCCTCACTTTCCCCATCTGTAAGAGGAACAATAATAGTTGCCCACCGCACAGTCATTTTGGGAGGCAGCATTCATTAATGTTTGTACAGTGCTTTGAGATCTGGGGGTGGAAGTGTCTATGGAAATGCAAAGCATCTGTAGTATTAGAGGTGGGCCCAACTGTCCACATTTGTGATGTCAAAGGTAAGTGGATGACACAATAGATGGGTACGAGGAAAACAGATACCAATTTCTGATGGTTCCCATTTAACATAACCCCCACAGTACTGTCATTTGAAGGATGCCATCTTGGTGGAGGAACAGTAGAGCTTTTGTTTGGAACAAATTCAAACAGATTTCGGAAAGTCTAATAGAGAACATAGTTGGGAGGGGGAGGGGCACAATAACTTGGAAAAATAACATATACCAGAAGCAAAAAGAGCCTATTTGTAAGTGAAACTTCCTAACTGGAAATGCTGGCTCTCACAACTATCTGTACCAAAAAGCGATGAAGCGTGCATTACAATGGGAGCCATTTCACTCAGCCCAAAGCCATCCTGCAGTATGATGTTCAGAAGAAATGACACTTCCAAAAATGCAGTGCTTGTGTAATAGTATATATCGTAATACTGTAGGTGTGTAGCCTCCTCTACACTTGGATGGGTCCGTGTCTCAGAATCTGGTTCCTTCAGTTAGTATTTCACAAATAGTCTAAGCAACACTGATACAATTTTGTTTTGTTTGGTATGTCTGGGCACAATTCACCTTCAGACACGTGTCCTAATCACCCATCCTAACCAGGAGATTAACTTTGGGCTCTCGCTTGCAAGGTCTGTGTTTTAGGAACGTAGGGCAGAGGCCTGGCAGGGACTTCCTGCATCATCGAGTCCAGACGCTTGCTATCACAGGGACTGGACTTCCTATAATCCTGTTGATCAACTTATCAAGCTCCATCTTGAAACTCATTAAGTTGCCCCCACTACTCCTACTGGAGGCTGTTCTGTGCTTCACTCCTCTGATGGTTAGAAATCTTCTAATTTCCAGATGAAATTTCTTCATGACTAGTTTATACCCATTTGCTCTTGTGCCAACTTTGGCTTTTAGTTTAGAAAGCTCTTCTGTTTCCCTGCTGTTGACTCCGCTGATGTATTTATAGACAGCAGTCACATTCCCTCGGCCTTCAGTTCACAAGGTTAAGCAAGCCAAACGCTGTTAGCCTCCTCTCAAAAGATAGGGTCTCCATCACACTAGTAGCCTTCTTTGTACCTATTCCAGTTTGAAATCAAGGTGGAAGGCCCCATCTGCCTTTAGGGGTCTACTGTCACCTACAGACCATGCTTCGCCTTCATAAGAACAGCCATACTGGGTCAGACCAGAGGTCCATCTAGTCCAGTATCCTGTCTTTCGACAGTGACCAATGCCAGGTGCCCCAGATGGAATGAACAGAACAGGTAATCATCAAGTGATCCATCCCCTATAGCCCATTTCCAGCTTCTGGCAAACAGAGGCTAGGGACACCATCCGTGCCCACCCTGGCTAATAGCCATTGATGGATCTATCCTCCATGAATTTATCTAGTTCTTTTTTGAACCCTATTCTAGTCTTGGCCTTCACTACATCCTATGACAAGGAGTTCCATAGGTTGACTGTGCCTTGTGTGAAAAAATACTTCCTTTTTGTTTTAAACCTGCTACCTATTAATTTGATGGCCCCTAGCTCTTGTGTTATGAGAAGGAGTAAATCAGCCTTCAGGCTGATTAAGTGCTCCTCAGGAATCTTGCACCCTTCTTGTTCTCATGCATTTTTGTCAGATTGTCATCGTGTGCTCCCTACACCGCTTTCATGAGCCCAAGTGTAAAGAGGGCTTGCACAGATGCAACTGTTTTGGCAAACAATTCTTTGGGTGATGCACAAGAAGGATGGGATGTAGCTCTGTCTTTCTTAGCCATGTTGGTTCTGCAGGGCTAAGAGCACTAAAAATGTATTTCAGTCTCTAAAGGATGAAATGCACTCTCCTGTGCAGGGAGCCAGCACAAGGCCTATGCACCACTTACGGAACAATTAAACCCTGTTTTCACAGAATCATAGAAGATTTGAGTTGGAAGAGACCTCAGGAGGCCATCTAGTCCAACCCCCTGCTCAAAGCAGGACCAACCCCAACCAAATCATCCCAGCAAGGGCTTTGTCAAGCCAGGCCTTAAAAACCTCTAAGGATGGAGATTCCACCGCCTCTCTAGGTAACCCATTCCAGTGCTTCACCACCCTCCTAGTGAAATAGTTTTTTCTAATATCCAACCTAGACCTCCCCCACTGCAACTTGAATCCATTGCTCCTTGTTCTGTCATCTGCCACCACTGAGAACAACCGAGCTCCATCCTCTTTGGAACCCCCCTTCAGGTAGTTGAAGGCTGCTATCAAATCCCACCTCACTCTTCTTTTCTGCAGACTAAATAAGCCCGGTTCCCTCAGCCTCTCCTCATAGGTCATATGCCCCAGCCCCCTAATCATTTTTGTTGCCCTCCGATGGACTCTCTCCAATGTGTCCACATCCTTTCTGTAGTGGGGGGCCCAAAACTGGACTCAACACTCCAGATGTGGCCTCACCAGTGCCAAATAGAGGGGAATAATCACTGCCCGTGATCTGCTGGCAATGCTCCTACTAATGCAGCCCAATATGCCATTAGTCTTCTCGGCAGCAAGGGCACACTGTTGACTCATATCCAGCTTCTCGTGTAATGTAATCCCCAGGTCCTTTTCTGCAGAACAGCTGCTTAGCCAGTTGGTCCCCAGCCTGTAGTGGTGCATGGGATTCTTCCTTCTTAAGTGCAGGACTCTGCACTTGTCCTTGTTGAACCTAATCAGATTTCTTTTAGACCAATCCTCCAATTTGTCTAGGTCACTCTGTGCCCTATCTCTACCCTCCAGCGTATCTACCTTTCCCCCCAGTTTAGTGTCATCTGTGAACTTGCTGAGGGTGCAATCCATCCCATCATCCAGATCATTAATAAAGATGTTGAACAAAACCGGCCCCAGGACCGACCCCTGGGGCACTCCGCTTGATACTGGCTGCCAAACAGACATCGAGCCATTGATCACTACTCATTGAGCTTGACGATTTAGCCATCTTTCTGTTCACCTTATAGTCCCTTCATCCAATCCATACTTTTTTAACTTGCTGGCAAGAATACTTTTGTCTGACATGGCCCTCTGCAAAGAAGTGAATTTCATCCTAAGCACCTCTGAAAACACACACATAGCAGATCTGTTAGGAAAACACCATTTTCACTGAGTCCCTTTCAGCGCAGAACCTGGCTTTAAATCGGATGAGAAGATCCGTGAATGATTAGCAGTTGGTACTAATGCTGGGTGTCACTGTATAACTGAGGTTATGCTCCAAGTTAGGAAGCTGTTTCAGCATCTCTGGTCAGAACAAACCTGACTATAGGGGGCAGTATGGCTCCACTAGGCATGTCATGACCTGATCCCTATTTATCTTAGGTACTTATATGGCTTTCCCTATTACCTTCATATCTGACTGAATACCTCAGAGACGCATAGACTATAAGGCCAGAAGGGACCATCATGACCATCTAGTCTGACTTCCTGCACATTGCAGGCCAGAGAACTCACCCACCCACTCCTGTAATAAACCCCTAAGCTCTGGCTGAGTTACTGAAGTCCTCAAATCGTCATTTAAAGACTTGAAGTTACAGAGACCCCCACCATTTACATAAATTTAAACCTTCAAGTGACCCAGGCCCCATGCTGCAGAGGAAGGCAAAAAAACAAACAAACACCTCCAGGGTTTCTGCCAATCTGACCCAGGAAAAAAGTCCTTCCCGACTCCAAATATGGCGATCAGTTAGATCCTGAGCACGTGGGTGAGACCCATCAGCCAGACACCTGGAAAGAATTCTTTGTAGTAACTCAGAGCTCTCCCCAGCTAGTGTCCCATCACTGGCCATTGGATATACTTGCTGCTAGCAGTCACAGATGGCTACATGCCATTGTAGGCAGTCTCATAGATTTAGTTGGGGATTGGTCCTGCTTTGAGCAGGGGGTTGGACTAGATGACCTCCTGAGGTCCCTTCCAACCCTGATACTATATGATTCTATGATCACCTCCATAAACTTATTTAATTAAATTAATGGAGATATCCTATCTCCTAGAACTGGAAGGGACCTTGAAAGGTCATCAAGTCCAGCCCCCTGCCTTCACTAGCAGGACCAAATACTGATTTTGCCCCAGATCCCTAAGTGGCCCCTTCAAGGATTGAACTCACAACCCTGGGTTTAGCAGACCAATGCTCAAACCACTGAGCTATCCCTCCCCCTTATCAAGCTCAGTCTTGAAGCCAATTAGGTTTTTTGCACCCACTGCTCCCCTTGCAAGGCTGTTCCAGAACTTCACTCCTCCACTGGCTAGAAACCTTCATCTAATTTCAAGCCTAAACTTGTCAATGGGCAGTTTGTATCTATTTCTTCTTGTGGCCACATTGGTGCTTAACTTAAATAACTCCTCTCCCTCCCAGATATTTATCGCTCTGATGTATTTATGAAGCGCAATCTTATCTACCCTCAGCCTTCTTTTGGTTAGGCTAAACAAGCCAAGTTCTTTGAGTCTCCTCTCATAAGGTAGATTCTCCATTCTGGTGCTCATCCTAGCAGCCCTTCTCTGAAACTGTTCTAGTTTGAATTCATCTTTCTTAAACATGGGAGACCAGAACTGCACACAGTATTCCACACAAGGTCTCACCAGTGCCTTGTATAACGGTATTAACACTCCCTAGTTCTACTGGAAATACCTCGCCTGATGTATCCTAGAACTGCATTGACCTTTTTCATGGCTGCACCATATTGGCGGCTCATACTCATTCTGTGATCACCCAATAAACCCAGGTCTTTCTCCTCCTCTGTTGCTTCCAACTGACATGTCCTCAGTTTATAGCAAAAATTCTTGTTGTTAGTCCCTAAGTGCACGACCTTGCACTTTGCACAATTAAATTTCCTCCCATTGCTATTACTCCAGTTTACAAGATCATCCAGATCTTCTTGCAGGATATTCCGGTCCTCCTCCGTATTGACAATACCTCCCGACTTTGTGTCATCTGCAAATTTTATTAGGACGTGCCCACTTTTTGTGCCAAGGTCAGTAACAAAAATATTAAATAAGATTGATCCCAAGACTGATCCCTAAAGCACTATACTACAAACCTCTCTCCCGCCTGACAGTTCACCTTCCAGTATGACCCACTGTAGTCTCCCCTTTAACGAGTTCCTTATTCACCTTTCAATTCTCATATTAATCCCCGTCTTCTCCAGTTTAACTAATATTTCCCATGTGGAACTGTATCAAACGCCTTACTGAAATCCAGATAAATTAGATCTACTGCATTCCCTTTGTCTAAAAAATCAGTTATCTTCTCAAAGAAAATATCTTCAGTGTATTGATCATCCCCATGAGAACTGAAGCACAGTTCACCAAGTGACATGCCAGAGGAAGTCTGTGGCAGCACAGAGGCTAGGTCTACACTATGCGGGGGGGTCGACCTAAGATATGCAACTTCAGCTACGCGAATAGCGTAGCTGAAGTTGCGTATTTTAGGTCGACTTACCTGGCTGTGAGGACGGCGGCTGCAGTGGAGTTCCGGAGTTGACGGCAGAGCGACTGGGGATCGATTTTATCGTGTCTAGTGTAGACGCGATAAATAGATCCCCGATAGATCGATCGCTACCCGCCGATCCGGCGGGTTGTGAAGACGTGCCCAGAGAATTGAATCCAAGTCTTCTGAGTCCCAGGCTAGCACTTTGCCCACTGCACCATCCTTCCTGTCTACTGAAGCTGATAGTCTTACAGCTAGGGGCGTCTCCCATCTGGTCTTGTGCTCGGCCTATGGATCCGAGTTAGACCCTGCTGCAGCACACACTGTAGCGTTGGAAAACACAAAATAATTCAGTTTACTCTTCTCCGGGGGCTTGTTTGTTTTTGAACACACACATTTCCAAATAAACAAGCAGAGCAGCTGGTCAACTTTAAATAGTTTAATAATCCCACATTAACAACAAGGGGGGGAAAATAAGCTCAGTAAAATAGCACCATGAGACTGAATTGAAAAGAACCATTCACAAACGTCAGGAAGGGAAAATAATTGAACCACAACTAAAGCGTCAGTGAAAAACTAATTCAGGCTGAACAGCTTAACCCACAAATAAAAATCCCTAAATAATTTAACAAACACGTTTATTTCCCCCAGATGATTCTGGGGTTTTCATTTTATAGGCAAAAAAAAAAATGTTTGGAATAATAGCCTCTTTATTACGATCACAATAATTTATACACAATTTAAAAAAGCACCGATGCCATAAAATGCACAAACGCTTAGCACCTCTTTTAATATATAAATAAAATATTGTCTGTGTCCCCAACCCTATTTAAACAGCATAGCCCTCCAGCCTCTCTTTTGTAATGCTGAACTGCATTGGGGGGGGGGGGGGAAAGAGCGCTCCTAGCCTGCTGTGCAGATTGTGTAAAAACCTGGCACCCTGCTAGAGCGTGGCGTGTCTAGATCTTAGCACACTTTGCTGAGGAGCGTATCACCGTTCCTAGTTTAGAGCTAGAGACGCTGAGGCACAGGGAGGTAAAGGCAAGAAATGTCAGAGCTGGGTGCATAAAGTTTGGCACCTAAATTAGTTGCTGGTCCTGCAAACACCTACGCACTTGCTTAACGTTAAGCACCGTGAGTAGCCTGATGGACTTCAAGATAAGCACGCACATAGGTTTGAGCAGAACTGGGGCCTAAGCGTTCTCCCCAGGGGCGCTAGGGGCAGGCAGCACCTCAGGAAATCAATTATTTAGGTGCCCCAATGCAGCTTTAGGTGCCTACTTTTAACTAACCATTTTCAACCTAGGCCTGCTCCTATGGCAATTGACGGCAACAGGCAGGGTCCCATTGACCTCACTGGGCACTGGATCAGGCCCTCTGAGAGTCTGTGGCAGATCCAGGTCTCCTAGCTCCAGTCCTGGGCCAAAGCTCCCTGTCTATGGTACTTTTCTCCTACTTGGGCTACTGGAGACAGGCTCAGCTGCTTCCTGAGCTGTGTAAATGCCTTTCAGTGACCAGCAAGTAGGAAGTCGGCTTGACAGAAAGCTCTGAAAATGGAACTGAGCGGCTGCAAAGCCAGCGTAGGGTGGGAGCAGGGGACCAGAATGAGAAAGGAACCCACAGGGGCTCCCCTTTCACTCTGAGTGCCTTAATGGCCAGCACATGGATGCTTATTAGGACCCAGTCAAGATTTATAAGCCAAATTCCACTGATCTGAAAACCAGACGCTGGCAGAGTTTCCCTTTTAGAACTCCCCCTAGGTGTCTTCCAGCAGGGCACCTTAATGCGTAGGCCAAACAGGCAACCACCTGGGGCCCCCTAGCTAAGGGGATGCTGGAGTAATATTGGGGTGCCTCCAGTCACTCAGCGCAGGTTGGACCTGAGCCCCGTCACTCCAATACCGTGTCCCTGTTCTTCCTTAGACGTGCAATGGGCAGCTTTTGACCTTGGATTTGCCAGAATCCTTACTACAGCTGCCGCAGGGCCTTCTCTGGGGAACTGGCACTGTCAAGGGTCCTGGGGCGTGGGTGGGAACTAAAGATGCTCACTGCAACTGACAGAACAGAAATAATTAGGAAACAACCCAGGGGGAGGTGGGGAGGAAGGGAGCAATTTGGCTGTGGCACCAATCTCCTCTTCTCCTTGGATACTGATGCCCACATAGCCACGTCTGGGTACGTATGTCCCCGTCTAATCCTTCAAGCAATGATCATTGTTTTATCGCCAGGCCCAAACTGCTCTTACTTCCAAACCAAGCTGCGCACAGTCTGCTCTCCTATCGCGTGGACTTGGCTATGCTTACGCTTAGTCGCATTTGTTTCAGAGCGGCCGTTTTTGGCATGCTGTTGGAATAAGAAACAGCCGCTCTCAGAACCAGTCTAGCCATTTGAGGGCAGACTGCCTTTAAAGGAGAGAAGAATGTTGATTGCAAGAGGCCTTTTAACTAACAGCCACTAAGGGCGAAATCCTGACCTCACTGAAGCCAATTGCAAAACTCTCATTGACTTCAAAGGAGCCAGGATTTTGCCTAAAGAGTTTAGACTGGAATTTTTGCCTTCTCTATGCAGGCTTTTCTCTCCACGGCGTCTGGCCCTAGCTCCAAGGAACTGAAGCTGTGTCCACAGACGTAGGGAGGGAGGGCTAGATCTCTCTGGTGACCCGACTTGGCCAGCCGTCTCAACTGGCTTTCATCATTTCTAAATCACAAGCTTTATTCCCGGAGGGGGAAAAAAGGCTGGTTTTGCTAAGAAGTGAAGCGCTAGTTCACAGAGTGCCATTAATGCTATGCACCCTTTCCCTCACCCCTTAGCAGAATTAATGAGATGTCTCCACATAGGAAGCAAACAGATATTTTACACGTTTTCCCTTTTCATGAAAGCCACCCCGTCATTTTGGAATTGAGGCCAGGTTTTAATCACCCTCTAGTGGGGACTGACATTATGATGATGGGCAAACTATATTCAAATGATTGAGTACTAAAATGCAGGGTTGTTGGAGCCATGTCGGTCCCAGGATATTAGCCAGCCAAGGTGGGTGAGGTAATGTATCTTTTATTGGACCAACTTCTGTTGGTGAGAGAGACAAGCTTTGGAGCTTACATAGAGCTAGTAGAGTGCTAGTAAACAGCTGAAACTGAGCAATGTATGTAAGGGAGTTTTTGGAGCTGCAGCAAGTGGTGATAGGAACAGAAAAGAAGCCAACAGTACTGCTCCTCTGCATTGTTAGATGTACAGGGCTCTGACTGGAATCAATAGGAATCTAGCTTAAAATCTGATGGCTAGGTAAGGCCCTGGTAGTAAGGGATTTGGGTGCATGCTTTATTTTTTTTACTTAAGTGCTCTTTGCAGAGGGCAATTGCTCATTTCAGGTCTGTGCGTGGGCCATCCAATTCTTCTAATCGCCATGAAAGATGCAGATGTGCCTCTTATTGTAAGAACAGCAGCCTCTTGGCAAAAGTGCATGCAAATTTCCAAGTTCAAGAGGCCGCGAGAAAAGTAAAAAATCTCTCCCCAGCTCAAGCAGTCACTCTTCCCGAGCTCCAAGTGCCCTCAAAATTAGATTCCACTGCATAGTCTCATGGAAAGAAAATGGCCTGAATCTTGTTAAACAAGAATCTTTTTATACATTTCCCACTAACCCAGTGTACAGGATCCTGACTACGTGAAAACTGCTGCTGCCTGGTTGTCAGCCATGTACAGCATGTGGGTATGTACATCACTAGACATGATTTACAGAGAGTCTGGTGAGTTACAGTAGTGACAGCAGTGAATGTCACATTAGCATGGCCCAGTTAACATGCCTGACTTCTGTAAAACCTGGCTGCTGCCATGATGTCTATCGGCAATGACGTCTCGTGCTACCAAGTGCTTTCTTGGGTGTGAAGTGTTCCCATTGGAGTACATGAATTGTATCCTAGCCTGTCTTGGCCAGCATGGTGCTGTTAAATACTTGACCAACATGCCTGTTTGATGTTGAATATAGACAATAAAATAACGGAACTATAGGGGACTGGCCGGTGAAGAAGTGCATCAATAGATATCCTCTCTTGAGTTACTTGTAAGCATCAAACCCTTTGCTGCATAATATTTTCACTTTTACTAGTCTTTATAAAGCAAAAGAAAGCCATGGGTTATTTGCACCAGGGTGACACACTTGCAGTCTACAGAGGAAAGGTTTTAACCATGGTACTTAATCTGTTATTTTTATTTCATGTTTAATGACCAACATATGACATGCCTTGGGAAGGGATCCAATGTGTCAAAATAGTTATCTCTGTACAGTGCACATTGGCTATATGTCTGTGATGGATCCAAGCCCCCAGCTTCTGTCGTCTGTTCAGTTTAAATAACTTGGAAGCACACGCAGTTAGGTGAATGTGTATGCTAGGAATGGATTTTTAAAGAGACCTCCCTCCCATTTACGCATCAGAAAAACCTGGCCAGATTTTCAGAAGCGCTCAGCACTCAACAGCAACTGTTGAGGGCACTGGAGAATGTCCCACTCTCATTGAAAACGATGTGAGTGGCTGTGTACTTAGCGCTCTTGAAAACCTGGGAACTTCATTCAAGTGCCTTCACAGGAGCTGAGTTTTTCTAAAAATCTGCCCAGATGGTGCTGATCACATTTGAAAATCTGTCCCGTGTGTGTGCGTGCGTGCAGGGGTTTAGAATGAGGAAGGACCTATTGTAGAAGCAACTATCTTCTCAAAACCCAGCCTGGCCTATTCAATTCTTTACTCTCCCTGTATAGATGTACATTGATTTCTGCAGTCAGGTGACCCCATTGTTTTAGGAGCTAGTTTTGGGGGGGCAGGTGTTATTGACCTCTTGGCACATATAATTTCCTTTAATTCATTGATTCTCCAAATGCTTCATTGTGCTGGCCTTTCTATTGAAAACAGCACTCCAGTCTACTTCCCCTTCCAAGAGGCTACCCTGCTTTGCCTGTGTCCCTGTGAATCATCAGATATGGTGGCCTGCAGATCATAGTACATTTTCTGGCCAGAAGGGACCAAGATAATCACCTAGTCCAACCTTCTACAAACCATAATACCAGCCAATACCTGGAGGATCACTGTGTTAACTTTAATGGACGTTGTCCATGCCCTCACTGCAGAGCAGAAATAGAACTCTACTAGCTCAAGAAGTCAAGGAGCACAAACGTGCTGGCTGTTTGCAGAGGCATCTTCTTGACAGTATGAGCACAGGCCCCAATTACCAGGAATAAAATCTTTGCCTTTTGGAGTGGAACTAAAGAACATGTACAGGGCACGGGGAGAGCAATTATACTGGAAACAGAATCTCTCTTCATGTCATCAGCTCTCTCTTACCTTCTTTTCAGAGCCTTGCTCATGCCCAGAAAGCCTGTCAAGTGGCTATTTATGATTAACGTTTGTGTCCTTTCTGAGCAAGGAGAACATTACATTTAGTACCGCAGTTCTGGGAAATCCAGCGCTTGTTGACTGTAACTGATTGTCCATTGTGAGCTGAATGCATTGGAGACTAGCTCTTTGTCAGCCTCCCCGTGCCATCTTCCCCCCAATGTTTTTCAGCAGCTTGCCCCTCCTGTAGGCTTGTTTCTCACAGTCACTAGCATGCACTGATATTGTCATATTAGAACTTGGGAATGAAGTCTGGAAAAGAACTCACCCAGCTGAGCAGAGGTTTTGGCACTCACATGGGTTCTGTTTAAACAACAATGGCTATGCTAGGTCTCAATATTATATGTAAAAATGTATTTTTAATTTTTTAATATGCCCTGATGTTAGAGAGAACAAAACCAAACATATTTCTCACATCAACAACAAAATAATAAAAATAATAATTAATAATAATCTGACCGACCGGCAGCATTCGTTGGCTTTGATCATCTCAAAGGCCTCCCATAAAGAAACGCAACTAGGGAACAATCCAAGAGCTCCTGGTAGGCGTGTTGAATTCAAGTTTCAGAAACCAGTCCGGAGAGAGTCCCCAGGGCTGCCTAGGGCCCTTTGACATTGCCAGGCCGGGCGGCCAGACTTGCATAGTAAGCACACTGAGAGGGATCGCACTGTCCACTGGTTCCTGGAGGTCCCTGTGGGCCCATGAGGCCTGGAACTCCAGCTTCCCCTTGTGGGCCTGGTGCTCCTGGCATCCCATCTTTGCTATAGCCAGGTTCCCCTGGGAGGCCTGGAATGAAAACAAAGGACCATTATTCCCAGGGGATGACTCAGCAAGGCCACACCACATGAGAGGGGCCCGGCAGCCAGGCTGGGACCTGGAGATGAACTTCTGCCAAGTGAGGAGGTGTTTGGCTCCGCCCCATCTCTCCGGGCCATGCCCAGTCTGAGGTACTTCCCCACATGTCGCTGGTAGCAATGCTCACTTCCCTCCCTGAACATTTCCCCGCCTGGCAGTACCAGAAGCAGGCACACCTCAGGACACAGCTGCTGTAACACAGGGAGCACAATGTGGAGCCTGGCAGCCAAATGTGGCACATGGAGTCATAAAACACAGCCCATGCCGCCTTCTCCCTGCAGCTGCAGGGCGAAGAGAAGGTCGGATCAATCACTGGTATCACAACTAGCAAATGCTGTTTATCTATCAACAATGACAGCGTGTCACGGTTGTGCGCTTGAACCACAATGTTTGGCTCGGGGCTTTCCCGGTATCTGAGGCTGCTTGGATGTGTGGGTTTGGTTCAGCTAGAAAAGGATCAATACAAGTATCTGCAAAGGAGGTGTGGCACTCTGGCTGCTGGCATGTTCGCAACACCACTCCTGGTGTCACTAAGTTTGGGAGTGTTGGCAATTAGCCTATTCCAAGAGGCACAATGCTTCTGGCAGTATTAACAAACAACCCACCTGGAATTCCTGGAGGACCAATTTCACCCCTCTGACCAACACCAGGATCTCCTCTCTCACCCTTCACACCTCTTTCACCTGGAGGATAAAATCCAAACGGGTTACTGTGAGCTGCACAACCAAAAGATGCCACAAGGGGGCACCAATCCTGACTGGAGGCATGAGGCCCCACTGTAATATAAATAAATATTATTGGTAGAGACACTGTGCAAAATGCTGCTGCTGTGGGAACACATTCGCCCCCCGTTCCTAGCTGATATATGATATCTGCTGGGATAAGCACCTAGCCAGCTCAGACTGTGACTGGCCCTTGAGTGGGCAGAGAGCTCCAGGAGCCTCTCCCGCATTCTTCGAAGGCCCTGTGCAAAGGTCAGCCACATTCACCTCTCTTCTGCTTGCTCTTAAGTGTTTGGCCGGATGAGGGTCAGAGTGGGGTCCATCTGACCTAAGGGCATGCGTATGCAGAGACTTAGCGCATGACAAGCTGGAATGTAAATCCACAGCGCTGTAGCAAGCAGTGCCCCAGTAGCCGTGTGAACCCTGCTACTGTGCAGTAAAAATTCCAGGAGGCACCTTGACCTGCTGCCGTTTCATTGTTCTGAGCAATGCAGAGTCATCCCAAAGCAACAGCACGACACCGTGATGGGATACTGAAATGAGGGAGAGCTCTGTCCAAATTCTCAAGACGTACTTTACGCCGAACATTTCTGAGAATCACAGTTTGTGAAACGAAGCAAAAAAAGTTGATACAAAGAGTCCACTGCGGATACTGAAAAATGAAAAAGTCTGTTTATAAATCAGCAGAACAAAGAAGTTCTTGCTGCTCCATTTACCCCTACTACAGTGAACATACTGAACGTGTAGGAACCTCCGAGGGCTCAGAGCACACAAGGTTTGGAACAGGTACAGCATCCAGGTTTCCCCAACATGCTCTATGATTCACTCACCTTTTGGACCCACTGGTCCTGATGGCCCTTCAGACCCTGTCTGTCCAGGTCGGCCGGGCTCTCCTGGAGGGCCAGGTCTTCCTGGGAGCCCTTCCTTACCGGGAGACCCCGGAGGCCCTGGCCTGCCTTGGGGTGCTTTAACGTGCGCTGGCTGCATCTGAGTCATGAGATAGGCTAGTTTTGCTGAGGACAGACAGAGGTGGTTTTGTTAGGTTAGAAAGTCACTGCTCTGCGAGACAAGGGATTGCAGGCAATAGGGCCAATGAAAGATCGTGTTTTCCCAGCCCAACTCTTAGCACTTAACAGACGACTTACCCTGCCTTCCCCACACACTTCTTCAGCACCAGCCATGATGGTGCCTCCCCCACAACCTACACCAGTTTAACCTACTACCCTGTTGCTCCTGCAGTTAAGAACTTTTTCTGAATCTCTCTCTCAGACTTTTCCTTCCTCTCCCCCATCGCCTGGCTCCTTGTCCTACTGGCTTCTAGGACTGGTTATTTCCTTTCCCTCAGCTGCATTGTTACCCGGCCGGGATTATTAGCGCTGTGATCATTTCCCCACTGAAAGGAAGATCTCGTTACTAAGTTCCTAACATGGAGCGTGAGATAAGGCAGGTGACATGGTTCATTCTAGGGAGAGGGGATTTCTTTTCTTTCTGGGGCAGCCAGGCCTGAGACGGGCAACTTGGCCCTGACTCAAGGGCTGTGTAGACAGAAAGTGGGACTCCGCCATTTCCCTGTGCCAGCACTTTCTCCTGTTTTCCCAGCACACACCGGGATGGCAGTTTCCAGATTCCAGACCTCAGCAGCCCCCCAGACATATTAAACTCATGACAAAAAGCTCTCACAGGAGGGAAGGGCAGGTTGAAGCTCAGGCTTCCATTAGCTGACCCTGAACAGAAGGGACTTTCGCGCCAGGGAAGCCTTTTAAACCACTAGAAGTGTTAAAGCATGTAAAAGATTAATTGAATCTTTTCCTTTCACGGTGACCATTAACTAACATGGAGGCAAATCCTGCCCACCAGCACTGAACGGCGCAAAATGCAGAAAAAAATGCCCTGTTCCCGCTGCTCCAGGGTTTGTGGGGAGAGCAGACAGGAGAGAGTCCATGCAATGGGACTCTTCACCCCATTGTGTGGCATGGAGCCAAGCTTTGCAGTGACCCTTAGTGCTGGAGCATGGTGGAGGTTTGTGGGCAGGTTGGGGGAGTGGCCAAAGCATGGGCTGTAGTTCTGCCCTCAGTTCATAGCCACTGCATGAAGCAGCAGACTGCATCTGCTGTTCCTTCTCCCATCCAGTTGTGTTCTGGATGCCACCAGCACGTTAGTCTGAGCCCACCGCCTTTTCATTCAGCCTCTGTGCTTTCTTCCAGGAATTTCCCCCAAAATAATGTTGCTGCTCCCCCCCCCGACCGACCTTCTCTCCCCACGTGATCCCACAGTGAAGTCACAATGCTGGGTTTGTGATAACATAGTCATTTCCCTGGCAACGGGCTGTGATGCGATAAGCACAGGCTTTGTCTCAAAGTTGCCCTTTAACAGCTGGGAAAGGTGGGGACACAAATCACATGCTCGGGGGCTGTACAAAGCATCTTCTGGAACCTCAGACGTTTCGGTGGCTTGCCCGGTACCGACACTTACCATCTAGCTGCTTTCCTAACTCCTCTTGGATGAGCCGTCTCAGAGTCTCCAGCGATGGAGAGTCCCCCTAGGGAGAAGAGTGAGAGCATGGTGATAATCACAGCAAGAACTGCAAACAAAAAACTCTTCACCTGGGGGTTATTGGAGAAGCTACCGTGGGCTTGAGTCACCAGTGCTGAAGAATCTGCCTGCAGGAAGGGAAGCTCACAGGGGCACAACCTGCCTACACTTCCCACCCTGCTGGGAAGCCCAGCACTGGATTCATTGGTTCAATGCATCTCCAGGTCAACGCCCACCACCAGGAGCATCAGGCGGAGATTAAAACTGCCTTCCCCTAGAGGGACCCATAGGAAGACCATAGTGAAAATACTGCCATCTTCCTAAATGTGAATCTTCCTAGAGAAGGAGCTCCCGCAAAGGTGTGTGCCGTGTGCGACCCTCCTGCACCCAAGGGGGCAATCAAACCCAGTATCTAGTCTTGTGTGTTATACACATTAACACAGAATGACAGTGTAGCATCCTGACCTCATGTGGGATGGAACTAACTAGAATGTTCACATGAAACTCCACCCAGAAAGCAAGTCACAGTTTCTTCCTGGCTTCAATTTCTTTTTGATTTCTGGCCAGATGAAATTTGAAAGCGATTTCTAAATTGTACAGAGTAATTATGTACTACCTGCCTAAAGTCCCCACTGCAGTAGCAGTCTTTTTCACTTCCTGTCCCCTGCTCTTTTGTGCTGGTGAAGTGTGCTGTTCAACAGCTGTTGCATTGCATCAGAAGTGGATGCATTTCGGGGTACAACATTGTATAATCTGTGCTGTACATCAGTTTTATAAAAAGCTTTATGACCCTTCTGAGACTGAAATTCTTATTTTTCATTATTGATTGTAGCACCCATGAAACATTTTTAAAAATATAGAAATATTTCATGTTATTACAATTTTTTAATTAAAAAATTCTTGCCCAAATATGGACTATTTAGTCCCTTTGCTGCCTATCTCCAGCCACGGGTTTAGCATAATGTAAAGACTTTGTCCATCAGTATCAACAGAAATGACCTCATTTTAATCACCATTCACTTAGAATGCCTCTTGCTGATGGATTCAGAAAATATTTTTCAAAATTTAGAGATCACTTCCTAAGCCCCGAAAAAGAATTGTGGATTGTTTTGTTAGGGCTTTTTTTTTTTTTAAAGGTCATTACTTTTAATTGCTTTAATTATTCATAACTCATTACTATGTTTCATCATGTGTCTTCCATGTGGCTGGGCAAAGATGTGCTTTGTCTAAAATTTACCTGTTCTTTACGTGAGGGACAATTTCACATTCAATACTTATGAGGTAAAAGCCTCAAGGCAGAATTAATTTCTCAAAACATTTAGTCTGCTTTACTACTATCAAATATTTGTCTTCACCCTTCTAAATACTGAGCCCACAGGCACTTTAGATTAGTAGAGTGTTCTTTTTGTTACATAGAACAAATTATTCAAATATACTATGATCTCATGAATTTTGATGAGCTGGTTCCAATAATATATCCAGGAATATATCAAGGGTCTCTGTAGTCCAGTATCCTCCGTTGTATTTAGATGGAATATATGGGCCAAAGGTTTTAATATAACCCAGACACTGTTCAATATTAAACAGCGTTAAACAAGGTTTGTGGCTTGACATACAGACACCTCAAGCCTGCTTATTACCATGATAAATACACCATTTAAAATCCTTTTCACCTTTTATTAAAGCTACAGAAGAAGAAGGAAAAACAGTTACAGCATTTGAAATGTAAAGGATTAAGTCAGGCTTTCATTTTAACAACATCCCTTGTTCCCTTTAGAGGATGTTGACTTTCACTTGCAATCTCACTTCTGGAAAAAAACACAGGCACAGCACACGGTCTTTTCAGCCATGCCAAGACCTGGCAAAGTTGTACCTGCATCGGGCTGTTTAGGACATTGTTTTAGCTGCCTCTTTCTGGTGATGGGGCTTCCAGCAGTGTTGCAAACAATAAAGTCTTGGCCAGGTAGGCCAGACTCTGATTAGACAGAAGAAAAAGGTGGCGAGAGATAGAAAAGAGAAGAAATAAGTTAGGGAAGGCAAAGGACACATTAGGGCGTGAGATGAAGTCTCACACTCCAGGTTGGATTTGGGATTTAGCCGAAGCTGTCCCCTGAGTCCCTCTCTCTGGCCTGGTCAGGTCAGGACATCTTTCGGGATTTGGATGAAGGTGGTCCGGTCCAGGATTCCAGAGGATAGTGGGGGGAGCGGGTTAGCAGCCACAATGGTGAAGTTCACTCCAATAGCTATTTTTTCTCCAAAAGCCTTTCTTTAAGAACCCGAAAAGGGAGCGATGGGCAGAATAGCCCACACCCCCCTCATTATTTTGCCCATTAATTAGGTCTAATATCCCACATACTAATTTTGGTTCACTGATTTTCGATCTCACTCTGTTCTTGTTTACTAGGCATGATTAGGGTTACCATACGTCCGGTTTTTCCCGGACATGTCCGGCTTTTCGGCAATCAAACCCCCGTCCGGGGGGAATTGCCAAAAAGCCGAACATGTCCGGGAAAAATGCCGGCCGGGCACTTCCCCTCCCGCGGCTGCTCTGCTCCTCCCTTGACTCTTGGGCTCTGTTTAAGAGCCGAGCCGCCCGAGCGCTATGGGCTTCAGGCAGCCCCCTTGCCTCCGGACCCCAGCCGCCGGCCGGGCACTTCCCCTCCCGGGCTCCGGCGGCGCAGGGTCCGGAGGCATGGGGGCTGCCCGAAGCCGGTAGCGCTTGGGCAGCTCGGCTCTTAAACAGAGCCGAAGAGTCAGGGAGGAGCAGAGCCTCCGGCCGCGGCGGCTCTGCTCCTCCCCTGACTCTTCGGCTCTGTTTAAGAGCCGAGCGCTACGGGCTTCGGGCAGCCCCCATGCCTCCGGACCCTGCGCCGCCGGAGCCCGGGAGGGGAAGTGCCCGGCCGGGGGCGCAGGGTCCGGAGGCATGGGGGCTGCCCGAAGCCCGAGCGCTACCGGCTTCACGGAGGGAGGAGGGGGCGGAGTTAGGGCGGGGTTGGGGCAGGGAAGGGGCGGAGCTGGGGTGGGGCTGGGGGTGGGGAAATGGGCGGGGCCAGGGCCCCGTGGAGGGTCCTCTTTTTTTATTTGTTAAATATGGTAACCCTAGGCATGATCTTAACACAGTGCTTGAGTTAGACCAGTAGGCCTTTTGGAGTGGACTTTCATACATTTGTTGTGATAGGTTATTCTGACATCTCATGAACTTCCACTCCTTACAGCTGAGCTCACAGTTAGGGTAAATTGGTAGGCCCGCATATCACAATACCTCACTCTGAGACAGGCCACCACCAGAGGAAGGTGTAAAGCCCTGTGTGGACAATTAGGCTGTAACATGCTTATGTAGGGAGTTTCCTCCTGACTCTAGACACGTAGGGATATGTCTACAGTGCAGTGAAACATCCATGTCAAGTGACTCAGGTTCACAGGGCTCAGGCTATGGGGCTGTAAGATTGCAGTGTAGATGTTCAGGCTTGGGCTGGAGCATTAGGTTTGATATTCTTCATTTATTTTTATCTTACTTAGTGTAAATATCTACTCTTTTAATCCGCCTGCACTCATTGTTTAAATAAAAGCTGGTGGACCAGAGTTCCACATGCATTTTCCTGTCTGACAATATCTTATATTTATACACCAAATTTCAAACTGAAGGATCCTAAAGAGCTTTTACCAGAAATGAATCACTCAACTTGCCAATATAATGCATCCACCTCTGGGGTGGAACAGGGCACCTGTTAAACACCACACAGCGAGGCTATGCAGCAGTTTAGCATAGGAAGTGAAGGAGATCATAACCATCTCACATCAGGAGCTTTAGGCCAGCAACATTTTTCTTTCCCAAACTGAAATTTGCCAACACCCCCTGAATTAACTCTCTCTATTTTTGCAAAAATTAGCATGGGAATGTTAATGACCTCAGTTGTCCAAGATCTCAGTTTCATGCCTCAGTTGAAAAACGCTACGGTTATGACAGCCATTTTATTCAAATATTGTTTAGCGGGAGACCCCCCCCTCCCCCCGGAGATGCAGCATCTCTTCTTTGAGTGCAGGGGATTCAGAGCAGTAGCAGGTAATGATGCCGTACATGCATTGCATGCGTACATAACATAGGAAGCACGTGTTGATAGCATTGCAGGATAAACTGAGGCACCTCACAGGCAGCTAGGCAATAACGTCGGGCTGTGCTCATGTCATTAAGGGAGTGTTTTTATAAGACTCTTTGGAAGCTCACAGCTGCCACTCTTACCCTGGGCCCGGGGAAGCCTGGCTGTCCTGGGGGCCCTGGAGGTCCAGCTGGCCCACTGTCTCCTGGTGGTCCTTGGGGACCCATCAATCCAGTGTGGCCTTTATGGCCAGGTATGCCAGGATCCCCAGGCAGACCTTTCTCTCCCTGTGGGCCTTTGTCACCTTTGACGCCAGGATCTCCCTATGAGACAAAACCAGCATATCAATACAGAGAAGAACACGTCCCTTCTCCCCCAGCCTAATGAAACACTGCCTGGTTACTGAGCACAGTGGAGCACTTCTGACCACAGAAATGGGCAAGTATACTGAGTAAAGCCTTGGGTACATTACCAAGTGTTACTGATGTAGAAGGATTAACGATGTAGTGGCCCGAAGCAGCAGTGTAGACCTCTGTGGGCTGCACTTAGCCAATAGGCTGCACTTGGACGACAAGCATCTAATTTGTTTTTATTATTTTAGCGCAGTAAAGTAATGCTAATAACACTTCTCAACACACCCTGTCTCCTTTGGGTCCATGGTTGCCTGGTTTCCCGGCTGCGCCCTGGAATGAAATAATAGACATGAGTATGCAAGAGCTATTCATGTACGGAGTTAATGACAGGATGCTTCCCCTTGTGATGGCGCCCAGGCCCTCCGAAAAATGAAGTCCTGTATACGCCACAATTCCCTGGGTGCTCTAGATTTATTTAATGTTTTCAAACCAGTAACTCAAGAACAAAATAACGCAACCCCAGTAAGCATGCCTGAGACTACCACTGAACCTAGATACCATCCGTGCTCTCAACCAGGTGGGAACTGAACTCACCTCTTTTCCTGGGGGCCCCTTCTCTCCCGAATCTCCCTAAGAGACATAAAGAAAGTACATAACTCACAACACTGACAATATCACAACAACGCAGGCAGTCTGAAGTCAGACACAAACTACCAGTCCTGATTGTTATCTCAGAAGTGAGGTGGTTTCACTTGCACTATTTGGACTGGATAATGTTGAGTCAAGCAGAAAATGCTGTAGATCATTTATCCTTGGATCTCTGATACTCTGTCGCCAAGTGTCATATTCCAGATTGGTGAGGCAGGACTGAGATGAGTCAACACTAACTAAAGAGAGTTCCTATGGTCAAAGTGTATCTCCAAATATACTGCACACTGCGTGAACGTTCCTAAATGTAGAGAAGCAGTCAGTCATTCCTACAGGGCGAGCAAAGATGTTGAGATGGATGTATTGTTAACAGGGGTTTCTGGCTTTTGGTGCCATACAATTCACTTTGATTCTGAATGTCTCAACAGCCTCTCATATGTTTTCTTGAGCTAGTTTACTGAATTCTCAGTTAGCTCGGCTGGGTTTCAATAAAGCACTCTCCATTTACCACTCTTCTCTTCTGCATATACCGTATTAGAATAAAAAGAGCATTATCATGTCTCTATTTTAGCATTCTCTGTGGGGTCTACTACTGCAGCACTGAAGCACAGGATTGAAAAGCAACACCAGCATTTTGGCCATTGCTAAATTCTGAGCACATCTCTCACAACTAATGGAACTAGAAAAGGACTTGTCTGTAAAAGCCATAGGTCAAATTATGTGTAGACCTACAACCCTTGAAACACCCCTGCCCCCCTTATTATATTTATAGTGTGTTTGTGTGTGTGTGTAATTGATATACCTCTGATGAACTGGAAGCGCATGTAATCAGTTGCACAGGCATGGGGTATATTTATTACATATCAGTGCAACCAATCACATGCTGAGGGTTACATCACCTGCCAACCAAACCAAAACTGGGACTTATTCCAACATTCCAAAACTCCATAGCAGCTTTAAACAGCCACTTTATTATTTTTTTTAAACAAACTTGCAAGGGAAAATGTTTCTTCCTTCTCTTACTTCCCATTAAAAAAATGACTCCAACTTAAGACTCAGGCCAGGGAAGATTCAGTTCTGCAGTAGTATCATTAAAGTCTGTTACCTTGTGTCACTGCAGGATTGGAAACAAAAACATTAACTAACTGGGAAGGGGAGATTCCCAGCTTCTCAATGGGATCCGACATTTGCTTCTAGGCCTGGAAGGGCCCAACACACTGGATTTTAAGGTTGTGATATTTTTATGGCTAGAAAAGGTGTTAGATAACGTTGGGAGATATTTTAAGGATGAGTTGCCATGTACCTCTATCGCTGAGCCTTAGACCGTTGGTCTCAAGGTAACTAGGGACTTTAGCCTTAAGTAAAGGAATACAAGAATTAGTCTGAATATTGTTAATTGCTCTAACACGTTCCTGATGTAGCTCTTCCGTAATACCCACGGCCCATGCAGAATGCTCTAGTGAGTAATGTGACTACCCCAAATTCACGCTGTGCAAAGCATTTGAACCGCCCCTTCGTGAATGCCACATCCATATACAGGGCCTTATGAGAGGTGTCCTTGCTACAAATGAGATTATCCTCCTTCGGTAAGCTATGGAAAAGACTATAGTTCTCTTTGGAAAGAATACCCTGGGCCCCTTGGAATAGAGAGGGGGCTATTTGGGAGTTATCTGGATACACAAGGCTCTCGCCTGTGTTTTTGACAACGTGACATTTTGTCCTTCCTTCCTCCAGGTTCAAGAGTCAAAACCAGGCAGTGGGTGACTAACGACTGCTTTGCATCACCAAACAGATACTTACTGGAGGGCCTCGGGGCCCAATGAAGCCAGGAAGTCCAGGGCTGCCATTTTCTCCTTTGTTTCCTTTTGGACCCTTAGGAAACAAAATGAAACATAAACACCAGCAGCTCCTTCCCCCATCACCTCTTCCGAAAAGCCTTCGTGTATCGAGAGACTTGAATCCTCATCTTCCCCTCCCGTTTCTTCTTAAAACCAAGTCCTGAAACACTAGGTTTGTCACCACACAGTGCACTGCTAAGGACATTAGTCTGAGTTCCCGGAGAACTGGAAATAAGCTATGCCTGGGCTCACAGAAGGAGACACCTCCTGCTCTAAGCTTGCTGTGGGGGAAGCCTGTTGTGTTGGGGAGTAAGGATCATTTTACTGATGTTAGTGAAGGGGGATAATATCAATGAGACCAAAGCCAATCATGCCGACCAATACTGTGTCATTGTTAAGAACATAAGAATGGCCATACTAGGTCAGACCAATGGTCCATCTAGCCCAATATCCTGTCTGCCAACAGTGGCCGGTGCCACATACTTCAGAGAGAATGAACAGAACAGGGCAGTTACTGAATCATTCAGTCCCAACTACTGGCATTTGGAGGTTTAGGGATACCCAGAACATGGGGTTGCATCCCCGACCATCTTCACCAATAGCCACTGATAGACCTTGTGACAGTCTGTACTATGTTTACCCTTTTTACAAGACCATGATAAACTTTGTACAAAGTATGTCTTGTGAGGTATCATTTGAAAACTCATAATCTGCTGAACATTATCATCATGGTACAATATGTGTGGTAACAATGTCTGTAAAGTTATAAGATTCTGCTGTATGGCATTACTAAGTTTATAAAGACAGGCCCATACCAGTTCTTCAGAGACAAAAGCCACACTGAAGCCCCAGCCAAGTATCGACAAAGTCAAGGGGACTATCACCTAGTTAAACAGTTATTCTTTGTCAGGAAGACAACTATGGGTGAGAACTTTACATATTGGCAATGGAAACAGCTGAAGGTCCCATGGAAACAGACTGGCTGTTGCCTGAACCCCAGCTGGAGATAATTCTCAAAGAGGGGAGAATGGGATAAGAATAGAGAACACACACACCACAAATTATCTCTCTCCCCTCATCTCTACTCATGGAAGCTACAACGTTAGAAAGACAAAGGAAGCATCATTGAACTGAGGGGGACGTCCTGACTCCTACTGGTTACACTCTCGGCCTTTATCTGAACCTGAAATCCCAGTGAGTCATAACGTTAGGATAGAGGAGCCCCAGTGACTATGAAGGGAACTGGCCTGCATTTCATTACAGGGACTGAGCGCAATGCTTTACTATAACTAACTGCTGAACCCAAGAGCAACTTTGGGGAACAGAACAAAAGCCTCCTCAGAGGCCTTCTTGCACCTCAATGCTCGCAGGCTGGTCTCACATACAAACTGGCACCTGTGAGGTCTGTCCCCTTCTGTGACCTTGCTTTAAACTGTGGCCTGCCGTTTTCCAGAAGGCCTTGGGTGAGTTGCTCTAATGCTACTCTTCCCTCTCTGCAGAGGCTGCTGCCAGCTCCTCCAGGCCTCTCAGCCTCCGTGTCGCACTCTGTGGGGGGCTGCACATAGCCCCTCTGAGAGGCCATCTACTGGGCCGGATTTAATACATTTTTAAGGATGCGACATGTAACTCTTCTCTCCGAGCTGGGTTATAAATTGTCCCCGTAACAGTCTCAACATCCCTGGCTCGCTGTGGGTGTACACGGCTGAGGTACTTACTGGGTTACCTGCAAGGCCAGCTTCCCCTGGGGCGCCGGGTGAGCCACTCTTGCCCTGGATTGAGGGGAAAAGAACAGATTTGGAATCAAAAAGGATACAGCTCAGAGCTTCTTTGTGGCTACACATTTTTCCTGGATAGTGCAGGCTCTTTCCTGGAAAGGTCTTCTCCATTGCCTCCAGGACACTGGCACCCACCCTCTAATGTGATGCCCTGATACTATGGTGATGGACACATTAGAGAACTCTGGTCAGGTGGCTAGATGTAACCCTTACCCTGATTAGGACAGAATTCTTGTAATAGGCAATAGTACATGTCTACTGGCTAAAGCCTAATTAATGGTTAAAAAGAGAGTACAAATCATTCATTGGTGTTAACAGGTAGTAACCACAGAGAGGCATGTGAGTGCCTGTCAATCTTATGCTGCCACCTTGAATAGTATGGATGAGGAATGCTTATATGATACCTCTCATCCTGGTGCTCAGACTTTACAAACCACAAGCACAATTCTCCTCTGGGATCAACGGGTAAAGACGCAGCTCCGACATTCTCCACTCAGAGATCACTTTGGCCACCGCTGAAAAGCAGCCACCTCCGTTCAACAGTGTGCAGCAAAATGGCACATGAGTTAGTTCAGGATGGAGAGTAAGAAAAGCTTCTCCCAGTATTTCACATCCATCAAGGAGAACTTCCAGGAGGAGCAGAATGTAACTTCAGAGAGAAGGGTTTGGCCTCTGCTCTGACAAAAAGATTCAAGTGCCAAAAATTGTTGCAAACCAAAAATCCACCCCCCAAAATTAGTTAGGGTCAATCGAAACATTTTGTTTCAATTTTAAGCTGTTTTCCTTTTTTAGTGTAAATTTAGTAACATTTTGAAATGAAAAGTTTCAATTAAAAAAACCCCCAAACTCTCTGGTTCCACAATCTCAAAACAGGATGTTTCAACAACCAAAAAATGTTTTCTTCCTAAACCTTTTCAGAGTCATGTATTTCGACAAACAAAATCTGCATTTCATCGACTAATCAGCATCTTTCAGTGAAAAAATGTTTCATCAAAAAATTCCCAACCAGCCCTAATCGGCACTCTGGTCTCCTATCCCCCCTGACAGAAACGCCATCCCGCTGGAGAAAAGAAGGGCCTCTCCGCCTCTCTGGGAAGTATTTGAAAGAGTGGGTAACATCCTGGCCCCCAGCCCCACTTCTCGTGGCACTGAGGAACAGACAGCTGCCCTGAAATGGACCGCAGGGCAGTCCCCTCATGCAGGGGGAATCCCTGGGTATTGTAAACCTGGATTGCTGGGCTGGGCTTTACCGCACCTCATCCCTCATTCAGGCGTAGGAGGGGGCAGATCCAGAGCTTGATACACCCCAGTGATCCTCAGCCAGAAAAGTGGGAAGCCAATATAGCCAATGTAATTTAGAGCAGCTCTTAAGCTGCTCTAGGTTAAGCCCAGGGCTGTTTCAGTTCCTGAGTGACTCCAGAATCAGGAGAATGGAAAGGCAGCTCAGAGCTCATCCAGACCTGGAGATCTGGGCCCCTATCTAAAATCCAGGTGCTCGAGATTTCATGCCAACTCCCAAGGAAGATGGAGCTCCCGACAAGGGAACAACTGCATTGCTTTAGTTCTCACTAGGGAATATTTACACTGGTAGCTGCCAAGAAATGGGAATCCTTTCTGAATAATTCATCAAGCAGGAAATGAAGGGGAGATCCCATGAGCCAGAGGTCTTCAGAGTGCCAGATGTTACTTACAACCATCCATTTGGGGTTTTGATACTATGCTAGGACTGCAATACCTAGGCACCGATCCAAGTCCTCAACACCCAGTATACAGCTGATCTTCAAAGCTCATCTGCACCATCTGTCAGGAATCAGGGCCTGCAGCAGAGCCAGGTTCTGGGCAACCAAATGAGCGTAGCTGGCCTGTAGCAGGCTGCCTGATTGGCTACATCGCCCGATTGGTGGGAAGAATCAGCAGACCGGCTCATAAGCCCAGCAGCAACAGCAGTTCAGCGGCTGCTCCATGCACACAGCTGCTCAAAGCATTGGTCCATGGCTGTAATAGCTCCTGCTTCTTCCCAGCCCTGCTCCTTCCTTGGCTCCAGCCTTGCCTCACTCCAGGTAACCCAGTCCTGGCCCTCGGCATCGATTCCTGACTTCTGACTCCAGCTCCAACCACTAGAGTGGACTCTGGCTCCAACCAATTGGAACGACTGTCCACATCTCTGTCTCTGACACCATCCGCTAGAGATGGGAAGGTCCCACCACAGGGAGAATGGAGGGCACCAGCATTTGCACATATGGAGAATCAGGCAGTTTGCAAGTCAAAAGAGCTGATAAAGACTAGTCCCCATTCCCTCCTACCGCATTATGCAGGGATACTTCATGTTTAATTGAAATAGCCCATGCAAAGTGCCCTGTTACTTGTAATACTCAGACTGTGTTTCTCATGCAGTACTTTGGACTGTTTGTACTGCAGAGGATAGGAAACACAAAAGGAACAAGAGGGGGTATTGCTTTTCCCTCCCACCTCTCACAGACTCATCCGTAGCCTCTCAAAAGGTATTTGGCTCATCTAGGACCTATGATAATTTTATTTTTTATGATTTCTCTCCTGGAGCCTTTTTACTTATTGCAAGTGCCCAGGCCAAGACGCATTAGTGAGTGACGCCAGCACTGTAGGGCATGCATGGCATGACAGGATAAATTACAAAGCAGACACAAGGGCTCTGCATATGTTACTGTAGTCTCACCTAAACCCCTTGACTCCCTGCTCCTAAAGCCCCAGTGTTCCAATTCCTGGCACTGCTGCCTAAGTCAGCATTTTGTTCTGATGATAGCCCAGGTCTCAGAATCTCTGTGTCAGTAGCCTGCTTTCCCATGGAGGAAAGAATCGGCTGAATCCTTTAGGGATGTGCTCAGGTCTGGACAGTCTAGTTTGTATTCATGTTTGGAGAGAGTTGATTTTTAAAATACAATAAAGCAATAGGAGCGATGTATCAACCATCCCAAATGATACTTCATGAAATTTCATCCACTTGACTTTTCTGCACTGAAAACCTATTAAAAATGGACTTTCTGTGTGTTTTTGATAATGACAAGGCATCTTCTCTCAAAAATGTATTTGTTTCCATGGGAAATAAACAACTAATATAAAAAAATATATATGGAGATATACCTATCTCTGAGATGGAAGGGACCCTGAAAGGTCATTGAGTCCAGCCCCCTACCTTCATTAGCAGGATGAAGTACTGATTTTGCCCCAGATCCCTAAGTGGCCCCCTCAAGGATTGAACTCACAACCCTGGGTTTAGCAGGCTCAAACCACTGAGCTATCCCTCCCCCCTTGTTCACAAGTATCACAATCAGGCTCAAGTTGGGCACTCAAAAGAAGGTGGCACCCAAAATTAACAACACTTTTGAGGACTGTCCCCTAGGGTTACATAGGAAGTCAAGTGTTAGAGCCAAGTCTAGAACTCAGGAGCTCCTGATACCCAGTTCATAGCAGAAACTACTATAGAATTCTGCTTCTACAGAGTTGCCTGCTCCTACAGAGTCACCTGCTCCTAGACACTACTGGTCACCACCTGCCCTTGGAACATCACTCAGCTCTTCCTTTCCTAAAGTAAGTAAAACATTCTGGCCAAATGCCACCTTAGTCTTCTGTGGGATTCTGGTTCCAAACCAGAGCTGTGGATTCTGTGACACCCCTACCACCGAGAGTCCATCCTTCAAAGGCTGCTTGTATGGAGAGGAAACTCACTGGCTGCCCTCTGAGTCCTCGAGGACCTTGAGGTCCTGTGGGGCCTGTATCACCCTGGAAGAAAAGAGAAATCGTTGCACTGAGTGGAAAACACCGAAGCAAAGACAATGAGATCATCATCTGAAAATAAAACACAGCTCTGGCTTAACTCTTACTGCTCCTCAACTGGGAAGAAAATGACACACAGAAAAGTTCTGTGAAGAGGTTTTGGCTCTGCGGGAGGGAAGACTGGCATGTTGGATTTCAAAAAGTGTGTCTGTAGGTCAAGTCCATTAACCTGGGTATTTGCCGGCCAAGCTTAGACTATATTGGCTTATTGACATGTTGTTATTTTGAAGATGGGGCAGGTAAGATGTTTCTCTGGGACAGACTCTTGCCCTGCACCTTGACACAGCTCCAATTCCTGCTCTGCCAGACCTTTTCATTCTCTACCTTCTAGGACAAACTCCACAGTTCAGCAGGCAACATTTTCCAGGGACTAAAAGGGGGTGCAGTCGAAACCATTTCCCAGTGACCCACAGAAATGGCATGATCGGTCATCTGGTCCATCCCTCAGTGGCCTCTCCAGGATCATACAGTACACAGGATGCTCACCAGGGTTTTGTTCTATTACTGCACTGACACTAATGATATCCTAGGACCTGATTCTGCTACCCTGATTCCCTTTGAGTAGTGCCCTCCTCTGCAGGCAATCTCACTGATTCCAGTAGGGCTGTTTGTGGAGTAAGATGCTGCTCAGGATGAGATGTGACAGATTCAGGCGCAGGGGAACTAGGCAGAGAAAAGTACTGCTCAGTGGGAATAAGCATGGCAGAATCAGGGCCAGGGATAATAGAGACATCGGATCTGCTGTACAATTCAGGATTGAAACAATGCAGTTCCTACTAATATTCCAAAGACACAGCTAACATTTAAGTGTCAGCAGGTTGAGCAGGGACAAAGGCCCTAAAGTTCCTCTCCTAACAAGCTTTGCCTAAACAGTTCCCTGTGTGTCACCCCAAGCATTCACCCTTTAGTACAGTTTCTTCGTTTACTGTGAAACAAGTCAACTTATCAAAGGACAGAGGTTTGCTTGCTGCTCCAAGAGTACACTTACATCCTTCCCCGGCGGGCCCTCACGACCAGCAGGACCGGTCACGCCTGGCTCTCCCTGGAACACAGAGCAAAGGAAGTAGTGATGATTTCAGTGGATCAGACACATTATAGATATGCTGGCTAGTAACACGCCTCTGGACAGTGTAGGGATTCTGCAGTGCTGGATTGATGCTTGCAGTCTCTATGGGGTGACACATGTCATGCATCTTGCTTTAATGCCAATGGGAGCAATGTGGTTAAAACTTGATGTGCTGCTTAAAAAAAAGTGCCAGGAGCACCTTTCATATGCAAGGTAGTGCAGCCCTTTCCAGTAAAAAGATATACTGGCATTAGAAAAAGTTCAGAAAAGGGCAACTAAAATAATTAGGGATTTGGAACGGGTCCCATATGAGCAGAGATTAAAGAGGCTAGGACTTTTCAGCTTGGAAAAGAGGAGACTAAGGGGGGATATGATGGAGGTATATAAAATCATGAGTGGTGTGGAGAAAGTGAATAAGGAAAAGTTATTTACTTGTTCCAATAATATAAGAACTAGGGGCCACCAAATGAAATTAATGGGCAGCAGGTTTAAAACAAATAAAAGGAAGTTCTTCACGCAGCGCACATTCAACCTGTGGAACTCCTTGCCTGAGGAGGTTGTGAAGGCTAGGACTATAACAGGGTTTAAAAGAGAACTAGATAAATTCATGGAGGTTACGTCCATTAATGGCTATTAGCCAGGATGGGTAAGGAATGGTGTCCCTAGCCTCTTTTTGTCAGAAGGTGGAGATGGATGGCAGGAGAGAGATCACTTGATCATTACCTGTTAGGTTCACTCCCTCTGGGGCACCTGGCATTGGCCACTGTCGGTAGACAGGATACTGGGCTGGATGGACCTTTGGTCTGACCCAGTATGGCCGTTCTTATGTTCTTAATACCTTAGCTATTGAGAGTGCAGTGACTGTGAAGGCACGTTATGCACTCTTCATGGAAAAACTGTTTTAGGGAGGAGGGGAGGAGGATCTAGGTCACTGGGGCTCTCTGCCAGTCCTCCTGCAATGTGCCACTGGACCATAATTTATTTTCCTAAAGAGCCAGAGTTAGGCAGAAGAAAGCTCAGTTTTCCATCTCATCTGCAGGATGACACCTCTTATTGTGGGGATCCCTGCAACGTCGGAGCTGAGAATGAGGCCAGGACTTTCTGATCAGGAGGTGAGTGAGCCAAAAAGCTCTATTATTCATGCCCATTCTCCTCATCTTTGAATTCATCCTGCATTTCTAATGCTTGGTGGTGTGCGATTTGATATTGGTACAGCCTGCACAGTAAGTTTCCTGGTCCCCTGGCCTGCAGTTGTGAGCTGTGCGCTGTGGCTTTCATGGCAGTACACAGGGAGGTGTGCTGTGAAACTGACATGCAAAGGGACATCATGGAAGGGGCATGAGATGTGCTGCACTAACCCATCAGTGACCGCACAATACACCAGCACTAATGTTAGCTGGGAGTCCAGAAAAGGAGGCTGACAGTAATGCCACTGACTCTCCCCAGCTGCGTCAGGCAGCGTACAGCTGGGTCCACCCTGCGCTCTGCCCCCAACTGCAAGGCATCTAGAATGGCCGGCCCCACAAGGTCACAGCAACTTGTGAACACAATGTTAAAAAGGCCTGTAAAAATGTTCTCTTTCAGGTTTAGGGAGCCCCTTTAAGGCTGACTTACCCATCTTCTTCTACAGCACACCCAGAGGGGTGCATGTTACTTACCCTGGGGCCTGGGGGACCTGCATCTCCTCTGTGCCCCTTGAAGCCCTGCAGAAGAGAGTGACATTAACAACAGCCAGATGCATGGACCTTTGGGAAGGCCTTGGCTGAATGGTGCATGCACAGTGGCTGCCCTTAAAACCTCTCTGGTTTTGCCTTAGATTAACAGGCCCTGCTCAGCGTGCAATTGTATCCCAGGGAGGCAGCATCCCTCTTCTTAGCAGCACAGGGTGCAGGGGAGCCTATGGTGGTGCAGCGGCTCTTTTGGGTGTGCCTGGCCCACAGTGTGTAGGGGAAAGGGTGGGGCCATGGCCTCCCCTCGCCCCATCCCCAGGATGCATGGCTGGAGCGCACAGCCTACAGCAGTGAGCAGCCCTGGCATGTGGGGCACCCAGAGGGTGGAAGGCTTCTTACGTCCTGGTCTCCAGGCAAAGGACCTGCACAATCTGCTCCAGAGAATTCTGGGGACAAAAGATCCAGAAACGCCCAGTTTGAGTTCTTGGATTTTTTTTTATTGTTTATACTGTGGAAATGCCTAGATGTCTCAGCCAGGCCAACTCTTTTGTGTTAGGTGCTGTGTGCGCACACGCACAGGCAAAGGCCATCCCCACCCAAAGATTTTCCAGTGTAAAGGATAAGACAGTTTCTGGATTAAACCATCTGACGTAGTACCTACCGGTAACCCTCTGGCCCCCTCTTGGCCTGGGAGCCCAGGTTCTCCTGGTTTGCCCTAATGGAAACAAGCACATTCAGATTATGATCTTGTTCTGTCATTGCCAGCATATGCCTCATCACCATCTGAAAAGGAATTCTGCTCTTCCCCATTAGTTGTAACGAGGGCTCTAGGGACGAGTCTTCAAATGTGAATGCAATGGGGATGCTCCCACAAAACCTGCATCTGAGGCTTGGTCTACACTAAACCCCCAAATCGAACTAAGGTACGCAACTTCAGCTACGTGAATAACGTAGCTGAAGTTCGAAGTACCTTAGTTCGAACTTACCTCGGTCCACACGCGGCAGGCAGGCTCCCCCGTCGACTCCGCGGTACTCCTCTCATCTAGCTGGAGTACCGCAGTCGACGGTGAGCACTTCCTGGTTCGACTTATCGCGTCCAGACAAGACGCGATAAGTCGAACCCAGAACTTCGATTGCCAGCCGCCGAACTAGCGGCTGGGTGTAGACATACCCTGAGTGCACACACTCAGGCACCTTCCACCGAGCTGTAAATCCACCCTTGCTTCTAGAGACGTGGCCTTTGGAAGTTGAAGATGTGCCCACGCCTGTTGCCAGGTGTACCTGTCTGGACCAGATTTTCAAAATTAGATGCACGCAGTTGCATGCTTATCTGGTGCGTACAAATAAAAGGGGCATTTTCACAGAGAAACTGGGCACGTGCAATTGTTTATGCACAACTGCGGGCATCTGACTCTGAAAGGTGGCTCAGTCTACACAATACCTTAATACTGAGTATTTGTCCGCTGTCATGGTAAGGAAAGAGATTGCCATATTTTGGCAAATCACAGGAAGAGAGATGGGGGCAACAGATCCTGGAAGCGCATTCTCAGAGTAATATGCATATGTTAGGGGAATGCTATTTCCTGTCCACTTTATTAATATAGCCCTTTGGCTGGAAAACTCTAGGTCAGTCCTTTTCCTCCCCGTGCGTACAAGTTAAGAACAATGGGGGGAAATCAAACACAAAACTTCCTCTCCGAGAAGGGAGGAGAATGGTCACTCTGCAACCCAACAAGTGCATTTCCTACTCCCTTCCCTGCCCCATCATCCGCAAAAACCGGCTCACTAGGTTTAGTATTACACAACGGACCTGGGTCTCTCTAGAATTTACAGGAGCACTACGGAGATGGCTACACTTTGAGCTGCAGCTGTGAGTCCCAGCTCCAGGAGACCTGCCCATGTTAGCTCTGATTGAGTGAATGCACTACACACACAGCGTACCTGCAGCAGCATGAGCGGCTAGCCACCCTGAGTACGTACCCGCTGAGACCCTAGTGCGTACTCAGGGCAGCTGCCCCTCCTGCAGCTCGTGACAATGCAGCTACTTGTCGTATTTGTAGCTATTCTTACCATGGCAGCTTGGCTCTGTGTCCTCGAGCTGAGGATCACACCCCCAGTTTAAAGTGTACACAGACCCTCAGAGTAAAGGGCCAGGTCTCCTTTCAAGGTGCTAAGATCTGCACATTAATAGATTGCTCAAGGCAGTTCAGTGTGAACTAGATGCATGTAAAGCAATAGCCAGGTGTGGGCTCTGAAAACCTGACTGTGGCAGCTTGAAATGATGATATTTACAACGTGAATCCTTACCGGTTCCCCGGGAGATCCAGGCTTGCCATCCTTGCCGTCAATGCCCTGAAAGTGAAACATCCATTAGGGGGTCAGGGTGGCTATACAGAAGAATGGTACATCTCTGTGAGTGTGAATCTTGTGATGACTGCGCTGGTTGGTCACTGTGCATCCCGTGATGCCCCATTCTCACTTCCACACCTCAGCTATTTACAAACAACAGCTCTGTCCAGTCCCCATGGTCTCTACTCCCGCACCCTGCCAACACCACAGGCTCTTTCATGTTCCAGAATGGGAAGTACAGAGGAGTCAGACGCATGATGCTTCACCTTATCAGCATCCCTCACACTGCTTAAAGATAGGAATGTAAGGCCAGATACTCAGGTAGCGTAAATCAGCATCGCTCCACTGACTACTCAATGAACTACATTGATTTACACCAGGAGAGGATCTGGCCCATAGACATTAGAGATAGATAAGACTCACTAGATCAACACAGTTGCCAGATCAGTGGGGTTTCAGGTATTAAACTGACCCTGCACTTGTTCTTGAGCCAATACAGGGGGGATCATTACATTCTGGACACTAGAACATAACAAAATCCCATCCCCTGTAGTAGTATGAATTGCAGATACAATTATCTGTGCCCACAGGCTTGGAGGCATTATCTCACATTGGTGCCCTATGGGAAGATCTCTGCCAGGGAAATAAGAGTCAGGCAAGAGGAACAGATGAATCTATTTTGGAAACTATCACTTGGCTGGAAGGTGCCCGACCCAGAACTCACACTGTATGGAGCCCAGTGAATATAAATCTCACATCCACTCCAAGACAGCTCAGAAATGTCACTGGCTGTGTCCACTTGCTTACAGGAAGTGTAACATATTGAATGAGAAATAGCAAGCAATTGTCCCTTACCTGAAGGCCAGGCAGTCCTGGTGGGCCCAGGAGACCTGGTGGGCCATCTTTACCCTGTAAAGAGACCATTGATGTGGCAATGTTCAGAAAAGCTTTTCAGATGCTGCTTCACAAGGAAGAACACTTTGCAAACCCGGAGTTGGGAGGGGAGGAGAAATGAACTACATGTCTCTAATGCATTCCCACTTCCACTCCCTTAGGGACCAAACTTTGCTTTGCTATATTCACAGTTATTGACACCAAAGGCCAAATTCAGCCTCCAAGATAAACAGATGCAACTCTCATGGACTTCAGTGGGAATTGCAGCCTCTTAAGAGAGGGCTGGATTTGGTCTCAAAAGTGTAAATTGTGAAGAAGTGGATAACAACATAGTAAGTCTCTGCCCAGCACTGTGCTATTGACATTAATATAAAAGCCAGTCAATGCATGTTTTATAGTCTGTATATATTAAATTGGTGGCTATGAAAGGTGTTTAGCTGACTGTCCCTGTGAATGAAATCCTGTTTATCTATGGGATTGTACAGCACACAGGCTGTCACACATTGCTTCACCCTGACCACCTGTTAGGGCTGAAAGAAAAGCTCGGTCCTTGGCCTCTCTGCTAAGACTAACTCATCTCACAACAGCCATCAGAGGGGCAATTCTTGGTGAATTCTGATGAAGGCTAGAGTTGAAGAAATGGCCAAGGGGCGACAGGCTCGTTAGCAAACACTGAACAATCCAATTCCAGAAATGCATCATAATTACACACAGCTGCATTATTCTGACTCAACAGCCTGTGTTACTCCAAGATGCCTCCTCTCGGAAACAAGAGAGACATTGATTCATAACAAGGAATCTTCTATTTCACTTTGCAATGAAGATCAACCAGATTCAAAAGCTAAGATCAATCAGAGCCAGATCAGATTCTCTCTCTCTCTCTCAGGGTATTTTACTGCCACCCACCACGGTAGTATCTGAGCACTTTCCTTGTACAACCGATAGCAATAACGAAATCCCTAGCAGGCCTTGTGGAGTCGCTAGCACTTCACCCTTATTTTCCAGCACTGTGTCAGCAGGTGATGATCCTGCTCGGAAATTTTAAGTGTGTTTTGCTGATTCAGTGTTGCACGTGGGTCACTACCTGTATGGATATGAGAGAGACAGTAGGTTCTCTCTTGAGATCCAAACCTAGGCTGTGGGCTGAGCAGGTCTGAGAGTAACCTTAGGAGATGACAAGCCTGAGTAGAAAGCTTGCATTGGATTCATGCGGTTGAATTTTAAGTTCCTTCGGTGAATAAAACCAAACCCCAGGAACGGAGGATATTTATCCTGCTATAACTTATGTGGACTGAATTTGGAGAAGAGTGGGGAAGCCACCTACTCACTGAAGGGTTTCCCCATCACATCACAGCTGTATCAGGAATTCTAATTCTGGAAAGGTTGGACTGCATAGAAGTAAAGGAAATAAAGAGTTTCCAGCAGGGCCTATTCAATATGAATATCATTTTAAATATCACTTGGGGGGCTTGGGGGAAAACATCATGTTTGCTTCAGTTTAGCCTCACTCTAAAGAAGCTAACCCCCTGGTCAATGGCTTACTGTATCCCCAGGCATTCCTGGGGGTCCTGCAGGTCCTGGTTTGCCATCTGGTCCCTAAATAAAACAAAGCAGAAAGAATATGAATTGCTCGTTCGTAGCGTATCCTTGTCAACACAGGCAGTACCACAGATGGCAACATGACCGTTTTCTGTCATTCATTCCTATTAGCATTCATTCACATTCATTCATCTCAGAAAAGCAATCACCAACCTCTGTATATAATTAGCCTCCTAAGCCATACATTGTCAGACATTTTCGATTGTTTGCCATTCCAGAAAATATACAGTAATTAGAAAAAGATTGTGCCCAGACTAACTTTGAGAAGACTAGAACTGCTGGGAGAAATATCTCGGAGCATATGCTGCAGAAGGCAAATCTTGGACTCATTAGTCAATATGGACAGAACAAGACATCACGGGCACAGGTTGCAGCAAGAAAAATGTAGGTTAAATATTATGAGAAACTTTATTAATTATAAAGTCTTTGGCATCAAGGCAAGCTGCTCAGGCGGGCTATGGAATCACCATAACTAGGGCCCTACCAAATTCATGGTAATGTATGGTCAATTTCACAACCATAGGATTTGAAAATTGGTAAATTTCACATTTTCAGACGTTTAAATCTGAAATGTCATGGTGGTGTAACCGTGGAGGTCCTGATCCAAAAGGGGACTGTGGGGGGAGGTCGCAAACCTGTTGTACGGGGTCATGGGATTGCCACCCTCACTTCTGTGCTGCCTTCAGAGCTGGACAGAGTGAGGCGGAGGGGCTGTGGAGTTATCTGCAGTTGGGAGAGATACCGAAGTCCTGTCCTGCCCCAGCCCTGCCCGGACTAGCAGCTAGCAGCCCCCTGCTGGGGCACTCCGAGCAGCACGGGGAAGATCGGATCCAACTCCACAAGCCTCCTCCAGCTGCAGGAACCTCTGGGGCTGCTGCCCAATCCCAGAGCATGCTGCAGCAGGGGGAGGCACCCGGAGGTGGGTCTGGTCTCACCCCTCCTCCAGAGCAGCTGTGCAGGGGATGCTATCATTCCCCAGCCCAGCCAGAGCTAGGAGCCCCCTTTTGCTGGGGCGCTCCTAGGAACAAGAGGACATCGGATTTCACGAGGATGGGCTTATTTCACGGTCCGTGACATGTTTTTCACGGCCGTGAAATTGGTAGGGTCCTAATCATAACTTGAATATGCGAAGAGACTAGATAGTCTGGTTTTGAGGTTGTGCAATCAATTTGGCCAATAGGCAAGCAAATGGATGTGGTCACCCACTCCAGCTACCATCCCAACCCAACAGGTTCTATGATTCTGGGCCAGAAAGCATGTATTAACTGTCTGAGTCCTCGAAACCGTGCTCAGCGACCCACCGAGCCCTTCCTGGTGGTGCTGATGTCACAATGGCAAAGCAACAGTGCAATATAAATTGTGCCATGCTCAGATTGCTTCTGACACAGGGATTAGAGGGAGGTTGCAAACATTTAGGAGGGCTAGGGTCAAACTGCAAAGGGACCCGGCCAGGTTAAGCCAGAGTGGCTTCAAGGGAGGTTTGTCAGAGTCCTACAATCAGGGAAAAGATAGAACTCTTGGGAGACATAAGTGGCTGCACACAATGCACTTAAGCAAACTGATTTTAGCCATGTCTCTTCAACACCATCCTAATATGCTTTTGTCATGTAAAGAAGCACTGTTGCTAATGTGGAGCATGGGGAACTGGGAAGGGCGACGCACAAGAGTGGGGGGACAATCCTATCCAAAGAAGTCCACAACACGAGAAAACTAGAGAAACCCTTGTCTTAAGATCCTTGTGTGTCATTTAACGAGTCAACGAGCCAAGCATTTTCCCTTTTGACCGTTGTTATTTCTAAAGCCAACTGGCAGCCTCGTCTAATAGATGGGAAGCACCAATATTTTTTACCATGTGGGCTCAGTGAAAAGAAATGTCATGCCCATTGTCTTTTCTATAAAGGAAGCAACCGAAGTTTAGCATAAATTTACGTTCATGAGGCAAAGCAATGGTTGCAAGCTGCGTTAAGTAGCAATTAGCATGAGTGTGGGACTCTATGATGCTCCAGGGTCGATTACGAACCCAATGGGAAACTTAAAAGAAATGGCACAGACGTGGGTGGAAGTGGCCCTCTGTGGCATATGCAGTCTGCAGCTACACTTATTAGAGACACACACATATGCAGCATGATGATCCACGTCTCAATGGGGGGGAAAAGGAGGAAAACTTACAGGGGGCCCTGGGTTTCCAGGAGGTCCCGCGAAGCCAGGCATTCCAGGGTGACCCTGCAGAATCACAAGAGAGCTATTAGATTAGTGTCAATCTCTTCTTCACTCTTCAGTTACGTCCCCCAGATTTTAGTTCAATAAATGGCAGTCGTAAGGAAGCAGTGATAGAACAGTGAAATGCGTGAACACACAGAAGGGTTGGTCCTCAGGAAATAAGCTATCCTGGGATTACAAACTGAAGCCTCAGCTTGCAAAGGAAAGCACTTTTATGCTGTATCTAAAGTCTTTAATATACATAGGCTTTGGAGACTGAATAACTCGTCAAGAAACATAATAGCAGGCTTGGTATGAGTTGCATATTTTGTATGCAAGGGAAATATTCACTAAGCAATTATTGCAGTGCTAGCAGTCAGTCGAGAAAGAAGCACAGTTATGTTGCGGATGTACTTTTCCTAAGGCATCTGCTGGTCTATGCTTATCGGAGCCAGGAGAGGAAGACCAAAAGGCCAAGGCAGAAGGCTATGCAAAATGAGAGCTAGGAAAACTGTTTGTAACTTGAAACTTACCGGATTATGGGGCTTTATTACTGGACCAAAAACCTGGCCCACTTTCAGTGTAAGGTTCATGAAACCTACAGCAAACCTGGGCTTGATTTTGGCCACAATTTGTCTAATTCCCCTCTGTTCCTGCGGAATCCCAGTTCCCCTGGAAAATCCCCAAGTTTCTCCCCCAGACAAGACAGAGCCCTCTCCTTAACTGCTTACCCATCATATCTTTGGATAAGCCATTTGGGTAGCTGGGGACTCTCTCATAGCATGAACAGCCTGGGGTTTTTCAGGTGCCAGATGAGAGAGAACCACAACAGTGTAGCAGCAGGACATGGTGGAGCCTTCTGGATCCCAATTCTGAAAAGGCTGCCCACCCCCACGTCTCACCTGTGCACTAGCCAGGGAAGGAGGCCAGATGGTCAGCCCTTAAAAACCAACAAGGGGCGAGGCAGCTAACTGGATTCCTCCCGGAGATACCAGAGGTGGTGGTGACGGTGGTGGGAATAAAGGCCAAATGGCAGCCTACAGACGCTCCACAGAAAATGATGGTGGTGGCAGGGAGGAGGGGTTTTAAGTGGAGGGCATCCTGATGGGGAGGGTCCCAGATCAAGTCTTCTTACTCCCGCCCTCTGGGGGTTAGGGGTGCTGAGGATCTTTGCCTCTGTCCCCAATGAGGCCAGGGCAGGTGTCGCCAGGGCGGGAGTCATGATTATATCCTAGACGCATATTCCAGTTGCACTACTTGGGAAGCACACTCTTTTACCTGTCCACCTTTTGGTCCAGCATCTCCAGATGTCCCACGGTCTCCTTTAGTGCCCTGATAACAAACAAAGCCATTGAAAGCCACTAAGATTTATGACATTCCCAGCTGTAGGCTCCACTTCAGCAAAGCACTTTAGCATATGCTTAACTTTAAGCATGCACTTAAGTCTCATTGACTCCAATGGGACTTACATATGTGCTTAAAGATAAGCACTTGCTTAAGTGCTTTGCTGAATTGGGGTCTCACTGTCCACCTAACCCACATTTATTTGCCCACACACCAGAAAAAATTAACAAAACATTGTATGGAAACTACTCAGATTGGGAAGCCCAAAATACAACTTTACCAACGTCCCAGATTACTACTAAATTGCTGGGTGTGGAATTTACAGTGTCCCCAACACACAGCATCGTTCAATAGAGAACAACAGTTAGGCAAGTGGGGGAAAACAGTCTGCAGTTTATCACTTAAAATATGTCTGGATTGATGTCATTGAGAGGAGCAGGAAGGGACTGACTGAGAAAGGACCTGCAGTTCCACTGAACTATACTCTGGGGAGTTTGGGGGGTTTCTACCCCAGAGTGTGCCACGCTGGGCTTTCAGAAGAGCAGCGCACTCTGCACTTTAAAACCCAGGGAAGTCCTACCGTGCATTTTGGAAGGAGTCCCAACAGACCAGCTGGCTATCTTATGGCATTACTCTCTGTCTGTTATTTTATTTGAGCACCTGGAGACTGTGGGTACGTGCATCTATGAACTGAATGCAACTTGGGATATTGACCACCTATTAGATTTAGGTTTGTTCATGTTCATATGGACAATTCAAATCTTATGCCATTATGTCAGTCAAATGCTGAGTCTTCCCACCCCAGTCTTCCCTCCCACTGCATGACTGAACAGCAAAGAATGGTTATTTCTCAGACAGCTGAGTGTTTGCAGCAATTACCTATAACACATACATCTATTTGGGTTACTAGCTGTTTTCTGAGTTTTCTCTCAGAATGTTCTCCTGTCTGAACCGACGGCACTTTTGCTTTTGTTCCTTTATTGCCCTTTCTGTACTTTTCATGGCAAGAAGTAAAATCAGTTTTCTGAACTAGTATAACTCCTCGTTCATTGTAATAACTGCAAATAAAAAGGAATTAAACAGCAGACACTGTTTGAGACTGGAACCAAGTGCTGGAAGGCAGGTAAGTCTAGGGGGAAACTCCTTATCTCTATTGCCATTGATTTGTTTTGGTTTGTTTCACATGAGGCAGTTGTAAATGTTCCAACCGTAACTAAGCACTGACTTTCTGAGCAAACTGATCACGGAGGTTACACAAGGCCAGAGCTCGAAATGTTAAATTACTAGAATCCTTCATCGCTTGGCGTTTGTCAATGAGGTTGAGACGTGGTAAATAGCTAAAATGATCAGCCCCTCTTCCAACGTGTTTCCAAGTAATACTGGGTGCTATAGACCAAGTGACTGTGGCCATTTAAAAGACCGACAGTTCAGTGCACTGTCAGTGTAGCCCCCGGCATACCAAATCATTTGTTACATCAAAACCATTCAAGCAAGGAATTTTTCAAGTAGAAAGGAAGGTGCAGGATTTCAAGGGCTGGGGCTCTCCCTCCTTCCTCAGGTGAGCGGATCCAAATTGAGAGTAAGGCGCCCATCCTGCAATCCTTGCCTGCACAACGTTCCCATTGAGACCAAATTCTGTGTGGAGGATCAAAACCTAACTGGTCTTTGCAAACAGAGATGGGGGGGTGGTGCTAGATTCTATGTTAGACTGCTGGGCTGTCCATGGGGAAGCTGTGTGACTCGGATGGGGGGGCGGTGTTAGATACCATGTTAGACTGCTGGACTGTCCATGGGGAAGCTGTGTGACTCAGGGGTGAAATTCAGAAAGGTAGCACAGGGCCTGTCTACCACTCAAGTCCCACATAAGTTCTTCCCCTCTGCATTCTGCTTCAGCCTTTGCTCTACATAAGAATGGAGTCAATCCAGGTGATGTTAATTGAGGAGAATTACTGACCTTTGGACCATCCACCCCTGGAGGGCCTGGGAGACCCCGGGGTCCAGGATCGCCCTACAATAAAGAGGAAAGAGCGCTCAATCACACTAATTGCTTACAAAATCAGAAAGACATAGTAAGTGACCAGCCACCCATCATGTGCAGAACCAATAGATGCAAGGATAAGCTTTCAATTCTGCAGCCTAATACAGTTAGGACTCAGTCCAGCTATCCTGGATGCTCTGTGCCTGTGTGAGAAGCTCCTGATTACATATATACAGCATCAGAGGGACCCATTAACACTAAAAGGTCTTATTCAAAAGCTGGCTCTTATTCAAAAGACAGGCCAGCCACTAGAGGGAGACATAATCACAGTCACGTAGCTAGTGTATTACACACGCACACAGGTGCTAACCTTGGTCAGTCCTAGGATGGGAGACTTCCAAAAAAGAAAAGTCGGTGGGATTCAATAAATGGGACTCTACCCTCTGAATTTGTACTGAACCAATGCCCCAGCATGGGGCCAGGGGGCACTGCGCTACCCAGAGGTGCTTTGTTTTGGACAAAACATACAACCACAGTCCTGGCTGCTTGTGGCAATTAAATAGCCCAGGCAGCTTTCTACAAAAATAAGTGGTTTCCCGGCTGAACTGGAGGAAAACACATTCTGCCTCCCCGGCTAAGGCTGGATATGGCATCTCTCCCGTCCTGTCTTACACAACTCCTGTGCTCCACTCCAATAGAGCAGCCCTTCAGTGGCCGGGAGAGGCGATTCCCGCATATGTTAAGTGCTTCGGGGTGAGAGGCACTATGTAAATGGAAGATCTGAAATGACATGAGATACGCAGAAGCTTGGGGCCAGACTATCAGTTGCACCAGTAACTCCACTGACTTTTCTATGCCAATTTATGTATAGTATGCAACTGATGTAGAGGGAGAGGGAGCCACATAGGCCTTGGAGGGAGGCTGGGAGAAGGACCTGATAATTAGGGCACAGGGATGGCTAGAGATGCGGGTCCTTATGGGGTACTGGACATGGCATGCGTGGACTGAGAGTAGAGTCCCACGACTGTTCCTCTCCCATTTAGATCCCTACATATTAGAGATCCAGTTCTGCAACCTTTATTCTCAGCGAGTATCACGTATTCACAGGCCCCCACCCTCCCCTTTTTCAAGCCCCTCCTTAAAAATCACTCCCTCACGCCTTCCCGTGGGCTGTCTCCTGACAAACAGAAAATCCATCCAGTTGTCCCTGAGCTCTTAGAACTGTACTCCTCTCCTCTGCTCAGCCCTCCTGGTTTGGTTGTTTCTCATCCTCTTCTCTTTGTTTGTGTGTAGCCTCTTCTCTTTGTCTGCAGGCGCCCGGCTGAAACGTCCTCTCTGGTTTTACCAGGCTCTTCTGCTGGTTGTATAGGAGGTGCAGCGCAAGAGGGATGGCTGGCTCCTGTATTCTAGGCTGCTCTCAGGGCTGGACCAAGCCCCAACATAAAGTAGATCCCTAAATTGTTGGAAGGCGGAGTTCTCCATCCACTCCCCCACCCCCGTCACCCTTCCATCTGTCCCCTCCTTCTCCCCCTAAGCTCTTTCATGCTACCAGAGCAGGGTAAAGGGGCTGTAACAGGAGCTGGGCTTCAGACCCATCTATGAAGCACCTAGTGCACTGCTCTTACTAGGACAATAAATGCAGGACTATTAAAATAAGGCTAAAGACAGTTATCAAAGTGATCCTGAAGCATGAACCTTACTGCAGTTCTCTTACCATTTTCCCATTCAGGCCATCTCTACCCGGAGGTCCTTGGGCACCTCTATCCCCCTTGAAGCCTGGCACTCCAGGGAGCCCCGGGGGGCCAGGTGGGCAGTCATTACACACATCCTAAAAGAGAGGAGGTCACACTGAGAAGAGCATTAGGGATGAGACTGAGGCTCCCTTCCAGTCCCACAGACGCTTGGCGGCACTATGGGCCTACGCTCTAGGTCTGTGCTCCATTCAAATCAGTGGGAGGCCACAGAACTGTTGTGGCACCTGAGTAGGCATTACGGGCAGTCCTCAAGGGGGCCAGATGAGTTATAACGCAGTATCCAAGCCAGGCTCACAGAATGGGGGGAAAGGCCTATTCTAATGGCGAGAGAGAGAGGAGAAACGTGAAGCAGGAATACAAAAAAAAAAATTTCTTTCTTGTTAACTTACAGATTCAAAACAGTGTCTTATCCAACCTCAAAAGCTAGGCTGGGTCAGTGCTTGGAGGGCAGCTGTCCAGGGAAAACCCAGGAGCTGCAGGGAGTTGGGGGCGGCTCCTACTCTATTCTTTATAGGTTCTTATACCACGCTGGTGACCATGGTATCTGAGCGCCTTCCAGTAGTGCATTGAGCGATATGGCTACACATTTGTCACGTGTTGTTTGCTCTCTCTTATCCTCTCCCTGCAGGGAGAAACGTGCAGTGGAGTGTCTCATGCAGTGTGGTGTTTTTAACATAAAAACCTGTTGCTATGTGTTTATGTTAGAGAAGGCAGGTTAAAGAAAGGTGCCTTGCACTTTTAGTGGAAAGTGGTCAGGTTTTTGATGGTCCTTAATTTAGGGGGGGAGTTCATGCCACAGTCTTCCCACCCCTAGAGAAAGCAGGATGGGGGGGCACTTGCCCTCCTAGTCAGTACTGAACCTATGTCCAGCAGAGTGGTGGTAGGTACTGTGGACTAACAGGGAGAAGTGAAGCGCTGCCCACTTGTGGTCATGAAAGATCTCTTGGCATTTGTTGCAAGAGTAGATGTATGCCACAGTACCCTGGCCAAATTCCATCATGGGGAATTACGCTCTGTCTCCCTCCACTGTCCTTTGAAGTGTCAGCTCACTACATGATTCTTTATTTCAAAAACCACCCGGCAAGCATACAGAATTCCTAGCATTTCCGCCTGAGGGTTGGCCTTGTTTCAGTGGTGGGTGAAGTGAGCCCAGTATACAGAGAGGCAGTGCAGTCCAGTGGATAGGGCAGGAGGGCTCAGTTCTATCCCCAGCTCTGCCAGGGATCTGTTGTATGACCTTGGGCAATGCACTTTGCCGTTCTTTTCCCTGCTATTCTTTGGGTGTCTGTCTGACTTAGAATATAGGCACTTTAGACCAAGGTCTGCCTCCGACTGTGTGGGTGTATGGCCCCTAGACAAATGGGGCTCTGAGCTCAGCTGGGGTCTCCAGGTGCTACCGAATAGAAAACAACTTCATACAGTGCACTCTGTGTAAAGATATTTGGGATCTTTGGAGAAGAGATGCTGTGTGAATACAAGGTTTCATCTCAAGGTAGTAACTAGAGAGGGCTGCTCTTTTCAGCTCTAAGAAGGGGGCCAGTTAGCAGTTCATTTTTTCAGTGCCTTTTAAGCAATAGGAAAAGATTTCTTGCCATGTCCCTAGATTGCTTAAAAATCTCGCTACTGTGCCCATGGTCATCAGTAAAGATTTAGCAGCTGCTTGGTGTCAAATACTGAATCATTTCCCATGAAATCGTCTTCATGGACAGCAAAAGCAAACCTACAAACCAACATTTTCAAATGTGGGCGCTTAATGGTAGGCACCTACATCCCCAGTTAGACACCTAATGCAAACGTGGACTGATTTTCAAAGGGCACTGAGCACCTACAGCTTAAACTGACTTAAGCAGGAGACATAGAGGCTCAGCATTTTTGAAAATCAGGCCCCTTTATTTAGATGCTTTCAGTGGCATTTAAAGCCTATCTTTAGGGAATTATGCTTGAAAATATTTGATCCTGGTGCTTCAGAGGGCCAGTTCAGGCCCCATTAAAAGTTAGAGCAGCAACCTTGGGGCTGCTCTAACTTACACCAGCTTGTAAGGGCCTTTGTAGGCCATTACACTGGTGGAGATTACTGGAGCATATCTAACTCTGGCCATACCCCCTTTGGTCTCTAATGTGTCCCCAGTGGCACCAGTTGACAGTGTGACTCTATGAACTGCAAACTGCTTGCACATCTGGCTGTTTAGAATATTCAGATGCACATCTGGCACTCACAGTTCAGACACATCTCCATAATGTAGCATCAGTCATCAAGTTAAAAGCAAAAAACAATCTCATTACAAAGGCAATTTCCGCCTGTACCTTGACTAAAAGATTTATGTCCTCAGGAGAAAGCAGGGAGGAGGCACCCTGTGGAAAGAGAAATCCGTTGTTTAATACAAACTTAAAAAGTAGTTTTATAAAATGAGACACTGAAGGTAAATTTGCATGAAAATTCCCTGTGGTATGGTACTGATTTTCCTTGCACTGTCTGGTGCTCATTGGGCCCAATATGTCCTTTGTCAATGGCATTATAAATTTATTCCAGAATACAGGGATAGATTGGGCAGGGCATGTGTAGAAAATACAGATTCTGGGCTGGGGTTTTATATGCAAATACTAAGAGAATGTTGTTACGATCTTTTGCTTTCATTTACATACAGCATATTCAATTATTTTTATATTGAGCCAAACCTACCACAGGCACTTCTACCGTAATCCCTCTTCGCTCTTAGTTCTTGTAGCTGTTCTTCCGGTTAGAACAGCAAGCGAGTGACATTTAACTGTCACTGTGAAGGATGGGGTATATGGAGGTACTGATATAAAAGGGAGAAGAGCAGAATTGTTTGGGATTTAATCTAAAAGTGAAATGACATACTGGCTTTCCAGGAGGTCCTATGTCCCCGGGATTTCCAGGTAAACCCTATGGACAAGGGAGAGAAAAATCTATGAGATTAATTCACAATAAGACCTTTCTTCTCTTCCTGCTCCTCATACACACACATAAACACGCCATCCCAGGATACTGCTCATTTGTGCCTACTGTCACACAACCCTGCCAGTGTTGGGACAATCACACACACTTCTACAAGAACTACTAATGTATCTAAATGTTGGTAACATTTAGAATCTACCTCTCTCCATCCACCTCCATCTCTGAATTACTTGCTCTCACTACACATCCTTCCATACTCCTCACTGGTTTTACTCTTAATGCCACTGAAGTCACCCCCTGGGCAAATCTGGTTCATCATGTTTTCATGGTCACTTAAGGCACAGGTAATACTTGGTTGAGCTGCAGCAGTTTCAAGGAGAGATGAATGAAGCACTGAAGACTGAGCCCAACTGGAGCTTTTAAAACTAAGGCTCCGATCCTGCATCAGAAACTGCAAGATTGGATCCTGGCAGTCACTTGGAGCACCATTGAGTCATCGTTTGTGGGAGCAGTTTGACACCAGTTTTCAGAGATGTGTGTGTGATAGAGACAGATTGAGATGGGCAATTGGCAAGGCACCACTAATATGTCAAATACCTGAGGTCTGGGCCTGGAAGGGAAAGGAAGACGTTCTATAACATGGAAGGGGCTATGTAGGAAGTGCCTCCAGAAGGGCCAGAATCTGGCAACATTTGAGATCCTCATCCTTGGGGTGCCTGCCACTGCCCCCCTTACTTATCAGTCAGGCCTACATCTATGTGGAGAAGTGTTCCACAGAAACGTAGGCCGGTTCATTTCAGGCAATTGCACACCCGTGACATTTGGCTGCATGAAATCTGGCAACATGGCTCTTCTCATAGCCAGCACCGCTCTGAGATTGACATTTTCAAACTTGAGCATGGAAAGCAAGTTCTCTGAGGAGAGACAGGGCATGGAAGGGCCTGGTCCCTCACCATCCGTCAGCAGAGCTGGTGGGCTGCAGAGGGGAAGGCACACAGCACTCTCCTAGAGAGTGGCCCAGTGGGCATGCTCGTTCTGGGTGCCTTGCAGCACAATGCTTCCTGCCATCTCCAGTTCTGTCAGGGCTGCTTTGTGAGGCACCACTGAGTCCCATGGAAAGGTCCTGTCCTTTTCCTTTGCACACTCCTGGTCTCCACTGCTGTGTGTGTTCTTGAGTGACATCAGACTGTATCGGTGATCATCCTGCAAGAGACATCTGGCCTCAGCTGGGGTGGAAGAAATCAGAAGAAATTTCAATTGCTCTTTTCCTGTGTCTGCATTAACGCCGGCGTCCAAAGAAGGGCCCTTCTGCGGCCTCTTGTCTTGCTCTGGCTTATGAATATGAAACCGTGGTAATGAATTTCAGTGGGGAACAGTTGCGGTTCCCAAGGAACTGCAACTTCATTGACTGAGACGTGTGTAAAGGAGAAACTTGTCTTATAATTACTCTTCTGGGGAACTCGGGAAATGCTGGCAAGACGGCACATGGCTTCTTACACTTTGCTTCCTTGAGACAGGTAAAAATCCTGCGATTAAAAGACTGTAGATACTCTTGGAAGACTAAGGTGCTTTAACTTTCAGCTAACTTTACTACCCTCCTTTAGCCAAAACAAGCTCTCAGCACCCTCTCTCCCAGAGGGTGCAGGGTGATGGCTGCAGGGGGGGGTCAGTGCTCCTGGAGAGCTAGGCACACACTGCAGGACAGTACCAGCACGGAGAGAATCTCTGGGTCCCCCAGAAGTAAGGGAAAGTAGGAGATAATTCATCCCTTATTCCCCATGGTGGGGTGAGGAAAGCGAGACCACACTTAGAGGAACCCAAGTGTGCAGGAAGAAAATGAGATGTCCCTCTTCAAACCCCCAGGAGGAAGAGAGAAGAGATCCATTCAGATTCACAGTACGTCTCTTTGGGCCAATCAGATTACCTCAACGGAGCTACACCCAACGATTGTTACATCAGCCCCTCAATTTTCTGAAGCCGTGGCATATATTTTCATGGGCCTAGCCTAGAGAACCTGGGATTCATTTAGGGTCCTACAGTGTCACAACACTGTGTAGAGAAGGAGAGTTACAGGAAGGCGCCAGCTTTTCATGTCCCAATGTTATGTCAGTGTCACCCCCTTTAAACACATCCAGCGCCCCTTTCCCACTTCCACCAAGGACTGGTTCCTAGATCTCAGCACTTGCTGATCTGCAAAGAGCTTCCTCCTCGTTCCACAGAGCAGTGCTTGTGACACAGCAAGTGTCCACAAGCCAGGGGCAGGGATCAGCTTCCCCCAGCAGACATGTGAAGACCTCCCTCTGTTCCTCACCACGGAGAGCATCACTTCTGTGACTCACACTCTGGGAAGGCAGGAGTTGGAAGAAAGGCTGGGAAGAGGTAAAACGTCATCTCTTTCGCATGGCAATGCAACAAAAAGCCATCAGGGACCCTGGGCCCAAGATTCCTGTTTTCATTAAAGTGTCAGAGAATCAGAGAAATCATAAACCCAAGAAAGTGACTGGCTATCTTGAGGCTTCCCCGGCCAGTGCAGGATTATTCCCAGACAGTATGCCTTCTCCAGTGTCGTTCTAACAGGCTCAGTGATGGGTCTTCCCCCACTTCCCTAGAGACATTATTCCGCAGTCCAATAGGTCTTTTAGGTCATTCTACCAGATGTTTGACATAAATTTTTCTTTGGTTAATTTTGTTCCATCACTATTAATTATCTCATTGGCCCACCCTAAAGAACCAGCTCCTGGACTGATAAAGACAGGGTTTTTTTAAGGTGATATATTGACTGTGGGTAGCCCTTTTAACTACAATAAACACTTAAACTCTCACTTTCTTTACTTACATCCTGCCCTGTTGGCCCCTGTGGGCCTGGAACACCTGGTAAACCTCGAGGGCCCTGGTAAAATGAGAAGAAATAAACCTGATCAGAAATGTTGGCAGCATCGTTTTTACCCCATCCACATATTTAGCAGCGGCCAGATTCCTGTCTGCTGCGGAAATGGAACTCCCAGGCCATCAGCTACGAGAACCCATTTAACTAGCAACATCCGAACTGACTTTCCAGAAAAACTTAATCACACTCGGTGCTAATATAATATCTTCCATTGAAGGAACTCAAGGAACTTTGCAGCTATCCATAAATTAAGCCTCACAACTTAAGCCCCTCGGTGGGGTCGGTGTTATAGCACTTTCACAGGTGTGCACGGTTAGGCAGAGAGAGAACTGACTGGCCCAAGGCCATGCTGCAGAGGGGAGAACAGAACCCAGACGTCCTGTCTCCCTGTCCCCTGCGCTAAATGACAAGCACAAGGGGCAAAATTCTGATCTCCCTGTAGCACTATGAATCAGGATTAACTCCACTTGCTACATTTACACCAGTGTCAGCAGAAGTCAGTTGAAGCTAGGATTTTATCACGACAAAGTGGCAGACTGGTGAATCATGGCTATCTTGTGACTGGTTAGATACGACAGGAGTGAGACGATGTATTGTTATTTTCTACCAAAAGTCCAGCAAAACACTTGCACACATGCTTAACTTTAAGCACGTGAGTAGTCCCAAAGTTAAGCAGGTGCTTAAGTGCTTTGCTGGATCATGGCCTAAATCAGTGGTTCTCAAACTTTAGCAACCCAAGCACTCCCATTTTGATTTAAAAATTTTCAGTGCCCCCCATGCCCCCCCACTTCACCCCTTCCCCCAAGGCCCCACCCCTACTCCACCTCTTCCCACCCTCGATCCACCCCTGCCCCTCCTCTTCCCACCCCCTCCTCTGAGCGCGGCCCATCCCCGCTCCTCCCCCTTCCTCCCAGCTGTTCTCCAGTGTGCAGGAGGCACTGGGAGGAAGGCAGAGTAGTTGGGGGGGGAGGAGTTGATCAGCGGGGCCCGTGTCCCCCCTGGAGTACCCTCCCAGACCCCAGTTTGAGAAACGCTGGCCTAAATAATTTAGCTGTATCTTTCCACCGTTATCAGGCAAACGGAAACTATAAACACGCCTTAACAAAATCATCAATAGACAATGCAACATTTGACTACATGGCGGTCCCCCTCTGTAAAAGCTGGGTGTAGTTAGCAAGACATACTGTACCGATGGCCCTTTGTCTCCTGCTGGTCCCACAGGGCCCTGCAAACAAACAGCAACAACACATAGATGAAAAGGGCAGCAGAGCCTGAATTTAACATCCTGGTGTGAGTGATTAAAGAGCAACATAAGTTTAGAGTTAATGGAAAGCATAGGAGGAGCGGTCAGGAAAAGGAACAGAATCAGCTTGGCAGGAGGTCGCCCTGAAACAGATGAAGCTAGCAACAAAGAAAGTAACTGAAGGAAGAGGAGTTTAAAGAAAACAAGAACACGCGGAGTGCTGTGTCCAACAGTCTTCCAGGCAGCGAGTAACCCCAGGGTATAATCGGTAACAGTATAAAGGAGCCCGAGGCACAGAGCCTAGTGGGTTCACAGCAGCTGCTCATTTCGGGCTGCAAGGATGCAGACTTACAAGCAGTTTAATCCACCAAACTGCAACCCCTTAGTACCCATGGAGAGAGAGAGAGAAATCCCCTTACAGTAACCAACATCAAGCACAGGGAAACAGGTAAGGAAAATTCCATGAGGAAATATCATCATGAGTGAGAGTTCATCCATTTCTCCCATGCAGCGCTTTCCCCCTCTCTCTCTGGCAGATGGGGTAGGATGCACACACGCAACAGGCCAGACTCTGATCTCTTACACCAGTGCAAATCTCAACTCCAGCAACATCAATATTCCAGACCAGGAGTCGGCAACCTTTGGCACGCGGCTTGCCAGGGTAAGCACTCTGGCAGGCCCGGCCAGTTTGTTTACCTGCCGCATCGGCAGGTTCAGCCGATCGCGGTTCCCACGGGCCGCGGTTCACCATCCCAGGCCAATGGGGGCTGCGGGAAGCGGCGCGGGCCAAGGGATGTGCTGGCTGCGGCTTCCCGCCGCCCCCATTGGCCTGGGACGGCGAATCGCGACCAATGGGAGTCGCGATCGGCTGAACCTGCCGACGTGGCAGGTAAGCAAACTGGCCCAGCCTGCCAGGGTGCTTACCCTGGCGAGCCGTGTGCCAGAGGTTGCCGACCCCTGCTCCAGACTGACGAGCTGCCAGTGTAGCTGAGATCAGAATGAATGGAGTGAAAGCAGAGAGGAATCAAAAGAAAGAAAGAAAGAAAGAAAGAAAGAAAGAAAGAAAGAAAGAAAGAAAGAAAGAAAGAAAGCCCCTAGAGAGAGAGAGAGATAAAAAGTCAGCAGAATGGGAAATAAAAGTCAGGGCAGTTCTGGAACTAGCCTCACATCATCACTGCGAGCAACAGGTCAACATGGAAGCAGGTTCCATACCTATATGCATGTCCATGATACAGACTGGTAGATGGTAATATCATACCTGTTGTCTTTGTTGTGAGCAAGCAGTATAACTCTTTCTGACTTAGGAAAAAACAATGCCCTGAAGTAAGGTGAATGATATACACGGTTGGGCCAGTTTCTGATACTCTTAGTCTAGTCATTCATATTTACAGATATTAAGGACAGAAGGGACCATTAGATCATCTAGTCTGGCATCCTGCAAAACTTAGGCTATAGAATTTCATCCAGGTACCCCTGTTTTGAGCCCAGTAACAAGGGCCCTGTGTAAATCACAGGTTTTTGCGGGGTGGGGAGGAATTCATGACAAATTCACGATGGCAAAAGTATTACAATTTCATGGAGTTTGCAAGGAATGAATTTTATAAGTAAATGTAGTCAATTTCAAAGATGAAAGAATTATACAAGGAAAATTCATTCTGTCCTTGAAACTGACTACATTTACTTGTAAAATTCACTGCATCCTTGAAATTGACCAGCTTAAGTAATGTTCTGTATTAAAGACTTTGTTGCTGACATTGTCCTTTAAAAAAATATTTAAAAGATCATGGTTTGGGGGCATTTTCATGATTTCCATGTTCTCCGTGAAATCGTGATTTATATTGTGCCTTACCAATAACTAATAAATAACAAACAGTAATGACACACCAGGCTTCACAAAAGCTAATGCGTTTTCTTAATTCATAAATTAATTTTAAAATTCTCATTCATGCGATTGACATTAATGAGCCTGGTGTAATCATAATCACATTTAAAGTATGAGCACTCATGCCTGAGAGGCTTTCAGCTTACCCAAGGAAAAACAAGCTGTCATTTAGAAATCAAGGCAACGGGATTTCGTACGTGCCAGAGCAGGAGCAAATCACTAAGCCTCACCAACGTGCTAGCCAAAAGTCTGGCACATCCCGAATAGCATGTGCCCTTTGGGTAAAGCAGAGGCCATGGTGCAGATCTCATGTTGTTATGACTGAAACTGGGTATTAAATGATTGACCTCTTGCCTAATCTTCTCTAAAACAAGAAGTCCCCAGCATGGGAAATGCAAACTATACAGTCAGCATTTATCATCAGTTACCACACAGGGATATAGCTTACCATAGCAGAGTTATTTCCTGTTCCAGGTATAAGGGGAAAGTGCAAAATCTAGATACCACTGCAGGGTATTGTTGGCAAGTATTGGCTAGAGTAGGGACTACTAACCCTAAGACACAGTATGTGAGGATGCACAGATGGCTATAAAGGATTCTAAGATGTTTGCTACCTTCTAATGGGTGTGACCAAGAATGAAGTCTGTTTACACACTTACACACCTGGGACCTGAATTTGCAAGATTCTGAGCAGCATCTGAAAGGTGAGGAGTGTCCTCAGATCTCATTGATATTATCAGGGATCCAACACACTCACTACCTGGCAGGATCAGACCCCAGTGCCATAAAAAACCCAAATTGTCTAGAGCATAGTCCAAAAGATGTACTTTGTAGTCTATCGAAGGGGAGAAAATTCCAAAGTGAAGGCAGCTGACAGAGCTGTGAGCACAAAGGGCATAATTGCATAGGATTCAAATAAATCTCAATTGAAAAGTATTCTATACACTTCAAGAGTCAAAATACTACAAATAAGAAGTTTTAAAAGGAATGTGGATCTCTTGAAAATCAGGTTTTAAAATACTTTTGTATCTTTCTGTTTATTAAGACGCCTGACTACAGCATAGACTCGCTAATCAGAATGCTTAATCATTTGCTTCAATTTTCTAAAACTTAATAAAGAAGGAAAATAATGGTATTTATTGAAAAAAATGGTTTTGGTTTTTGTATCTTAACCAGACTCAACATGCGAGCTGGGGAAATATGAAGTCAGAAGGGCCTCACGCTCCCAGTGGAAATTTCACTTGTGGTCTATTGGTGTTAAATGCTAATCTGTACGGTAGCTAAATAGTTAGCGAGACATGCTGTGCAACAGAAATGCACACATCCCAAAAGACACTGTGTTCAGTGTGTAATGACACAGAGCTCTGGTGTCACGCAGAGCCAATGTGTCAAAACCACACAGATCATTTCAGGAGCAGCAGAAACTGATATTATCCACTTCGAGAACAGTAAGGGCTTTCACCCCGCAGCTTAGCACTCCATGCTCATTCGAGCAGCTGGCAATGGGCGTGTCTTGGTCTTATCACAAGTGAGTGAGGTCTGCTTAGTACTTACAGGAGGTCCAGCTACTCCAACTCCTGGTGCACCTCTGTCTCCCGGCTGGCCAGGAAGACCAGGAACTCCCCTATCTCCCTGAAACAGCGAGAGAGGAAAGGGTTAAGGACCAGCAAGATTCTATATGTTTGAGAAAGGTGACCAATGTCTAACACTAATTTACAGCTCAGAAAATATCACCGATACTTCCTGCACATCCTACATGGAACCTCCACAATTATTATTACTAATTATTATTAATACGTTGCAGGGGAACGGTCTCAACCTATGATAGCACAGGGACATGGAATAGTCATTGATTTATTATACTGGGAAAAATCCACTGATAACTTGTCATATCCTGAAACTACTTTTCCTCTTTACAAAGTGCTCAGCCCAATTTTCTGAGCATATGCATGATTCAGCTCCATGCCACGCCATGTAACAGAGTGGGAGCACAGGACCCATCATTATTTTGGTTTACCCAGTAGGTGGGTCAGCTAGCATACAGCATCCAATTTCCATCAAGATCCTTCTTTTACTAACTGGGTTGACTTGATAGACAGAGACCAGGTGAGAACCTTACATCTTTGTTGGGACAATTAGGGTGTATAATACTGCTGCTTTTGTATGGTTTTATACTAGGAACTCCAATTGCCTGTAGGTTAGCATGTATTCTGTGAGGCACAGGAAAACATCATACTTGTGAGCAACCACCTACTTTCCTATAGTAGATTGCACATACAGGTAACCACAGGGTATTTATTCAGAAGATCATAGAAGTTAGAGTTGGAAAAGAAGTACTGAGTCAAAGATTAACATTGCTCATTCCATTATCAGTGCAGGGCTGTTCCCTATGGTATATTGTTAAGTGCTTTTTTCCAGTGCAGTTTTAAATGACTCAGGGATAGACTTTCAACCCTACCCTTTAAGACACTATTCCACCATCTAAAAGACCTCATTGTTAAAAATTAAATTGTCAATAATATATACCGGAAAAAGTCTGGGCAATTGTTTTAACTGTTTTAATGATCACTGGGGCTAGGTCTACACTGCAGCGGGGGTCCGACCTAAGATACGCAACTTCAGCTACGTGAATACCGTAGCTGAAGTTGCGTATTTTAGGTCGGCTTACCTAGCGGTGAGGACGCGGGAAAGTCGACTGCTGCCGCCGACTCCGCTGCCGCCTCCTGCCGAGGTGGATTTCCGGAGTCGACGGCAGAGCGATCAGGGATCGATTTTACCGCGTCTTCAGTAGACGCGGTAAGTCGATCCCCGATAAACCGATTGCTACCCGCCGGATCGGCGGGTAGTGAAGACAAAGCCTATGAAGGGAGGGTTAAGAAAGAAGCAGAAAATATCCTGCTCTGGTGCTTGCTATGCAATCACATTGCTCAGTTTTACATGTTGCAGTGAGGAAGACATTGTAACAGACTTCACTGCAGATGGGAACTATAGCCTCATGTTAGAGGTATTTTGTTCAAAAACACAGCTTTGCTGCAAAAAACGTGCATGCTGTTTTTCCCTGCACAGATAAGTTTCCTAACATCTTTATTTTATATTGAACAATAGGTTTCATTTGTTGTTTTTTAATATGTTTCTTTCTCTCTTTTTTGTAGTAATAGTTCTTTTTGCATTACTGCTTGTGCGATCTGGACTGAAAAAGAAAAAAAAAAGAAAAATAGAGACCAATTTAGCCATGTCAGTGCAGAATGTAGCAGAACAGAATCAGCATGAGGAAGAGATAGGTAGATTTATCCGGGAATACAAGACATGGCTGGATCAATTCTTTATACAGCTATATTCCTGCTTAAAAATAGTTTCCTATTCTTAAATCTATTTCATGATTCAAGGAATATCCTGTTTTCCTGCTTAGTTCTTGATCATGACTTGATCAATCCAAATAGAGAACCTAGGAAGAATCTGTCCTAGGCTCTAAACATGACCCAGCTCATCCCAGAAGAATATTGTTAATTTCTTGTAGACCTTCAGCAAATGTGGATGTGTTTAGTAAAGGTGTGGTGGTAATTCTGAAATTTAATATTTCGTCTCAAGACTAAATTTTCAAAAACAGTGCAACACGTGAAAACCACAAAATGCTAATTTGGCTACAAAACTGCAGTTTGTGTCAGGGACAATAGATTTTGTTCTCGTCCCATGTCCACCTCTTTGAAAATGCCTGTGGAGAATGGGGGAGATATCTGTATTATTTTAATGATTATATGTACCTCGGCTTGATATTATTTCCTTAATATCATTCTGTCTGACCACACAGCGTAGAATTAAAAAGGGCTAATAGAAAGAGCAAGAAGAAAAAAACAATGAGCAGAGATAAGACAGCTGTGGGTAAACAATTTCAAGGGAACAATCATTGGGCCATTAACTGGGGAGATGGTCTTCACAGATGCCAGCCTAAAGTGACACAGCTGATTTGCCAAAAACAGAGACTAGAGATCAAAAGGACCATAAACAGTTTAAAACGTTTTTCTTCAGGGAGAGGGGGAGTGGGAGTTGCCAGCAGCTGCTGCTCTGGTGAGATGTTCAGAGACAGACATTGAGACAAGCGAAGAATGCAAGGCAGTTTGTCTCTCCCACCCAGAAACTGAAGTACCTGGGCTAAGAGGAACTTGAAAGGATAAAGTTTAGGCAAGACCAGATGTAGACAAAATTCTGTTCTTTGAACCCTTTTCTCTGCTTACCATTTACCTTTGGGTGAATAAATAATGTTCATTTTGAAGCTGTTTTTAGTCACTTTAATCAGCCCCTGTTCACAGGCTCCCAGAGGGGAGTTTCCTGCAGGTGCCGAATACAGTTGGGACTGTTGTGTTAACATAGTGGGGAAACGGCAGGGGGTGGGGTGGAAGCTGTAACCCAGAGATCCACTCCAAGAGCAGCTGAACAGCAGAGAGGTGGTGAAGGAAGCAACACCGGTCATCTGAGCAGTATACCTGAGGTACTGCAAAGGAGTCGAAAGTGCAGCTCACCCTGTAACTGCACTGACTCTCTGATTGTATGGATTCCAGGTTGCCAGGAAAGTGAGTGTGAGTTTTGTCTCAGTAAGCATGGCAGGACTTGGCCCACAACCTTAGTTATAGCTTTATATAGAGGCATAAAAATGATGTATGTGGAAAGTGAACAAGTTATTTGCTATCCTAATATTTGCATGTACACAACCAGAGAAGCAGAAGCAGTTTCTCCTCCCTTGGTGTTCACACCTCAACTGCTAGCAGAGCACCTCACCCTCCCTGATTGAACTAACCTCGTTATCTCCATACTGATTTATACCTGCCTCTGGAGATTTCCATTACTTGCATCTGAAGAAGTGAGGTTCTTACCCACGAAAGCTTATGCTCCCAATACTTCTGTTAGTCTTAAAGGTGCCACAGGACCCTCTGTTGCTTTTTACAGATTCAGACTAACACGGCTACCCCTCTGATACTTGACAACCAGAGAGGCATTACACAGAAAATAGAGTTGTTTGGAAAGTTTCTGTTGCAAACTTTTTTCCACTGAAAATCAGGAAAACATTTTTAGTAAATGTCTCACCAAAAATATTTTCCAGTGAAAAATGGACCATATTTTCAATTAATTTTTCCACCAGCTCCAGTGACAATGTGCAAACTTGTCCTGATTTCTGAGAAGCAGTCCTCAATGGGACAGAGGTAAATGCTTACCTTGTGTCCGAGGGGTCCTGGTAGGCCTGGGGGGCCTCTTTCACCCTAAAGAGCCATAACCAAAGCAGAAAAATAGTCAACACTTGCGAAGCAGAAGCTTGGCCTTTGAAAAATAATCAAAAATGATTCTTACATCAAACTAGTATTTCTAGTGGCGGTGGGTGGGATCCATGAAGGAACTTAGCGGTTGCAATATTGAGCGTCTAACTTTTGGGCATCTAGAAAATCACAGGAACAAAGCCTGATCCACAAAGCCTGAATTAGGCGCCTAGGCTACCCATACAATGAATGAGGAAAGACAGACACCTAAGAATGTGATCCACAAAAGCCAGCACACTAGATGGGGAGCTGCCTAATGGGAGAGTCCAACAAGAGGGGTGTGTCCTAAGCTCTGCCCCTCTCTCAGAGATAGGTACCTACATCCAGGCTTCAGGGCTGCGCCCATCTCTGCTTAGTGAGCCACAAATGGGAACCCACCACCAGGAGTCAGGTAGCTTAGGCATCAAAGGTGCATCTTGTGGGACTGAGCTAGGCGTGTGGTGCCTGCCTCACTCCACTGAAAATGGCAGGTGGTGGAGGAGCCCACCTTATAACTTCTAGCCCCCTGGTTAGAGCATTCATCTGGGATATGGGAGACCCAGCTTCAATACCCTCTTCTGCTGGAGATGGAGACAGGACTTGAACTGGGGGGGGGGGTCTCTCACCTCTCAGGAGAGTGCTTTTACCACTGAGCTATGGGATCTTCAGTTGTGGGGCTCCCTCAATCTCTCCTGTTGAAGCTGTTCCATTGTGGATAACTACTGAAATAGTAATTGGGCCAGAGAGAGAGTGAAAGAGAGACTGCCCACCTGTGAGGTTGGAGCATGGGCAGAGTGGGCAGATATGGACACAACACGATGGTGCAGTGTTGGAGGCAAGCAAACTTGCTGCAGGTGCTGATGTTGGCAGCCGCATCCACTCAAAGGGTGGCCTGCTGTCAGTGGGTAATAATATAATGCTGCACTGCAATATTACGCAGTTATATTTTATACACTGCTTCTGCTGAGGCTGTTCCATTTTAACTCCTATAGGAACTGATTCTAGTTGGGTGCAGAGTGTGCTAAGAGGACTTACCCGTTCTCCATCTTTACCCTTCCCTGGTAAGCCAGGTATTCCAGCAGGGCCAGGCTCACCTGCGAGCCCAGGTAGTCCTGGTTTTCCTTCCTGTCCTGGGTCACCCTGTAGAAGACATTACAATGATGCATCTGAATTGAGAGCTAAGGTCCATTTCTGGACCAGATATCCCATGAGGATAAAAATGTCCAGGGATTTTGTCTTTAACTTTTACAGGCAGAACATTCCTCAGTGTCATAGGAGGCCCTGTTTTATTATACTATAAGAATGTGATGATGCATCTTGGCCTTTATATCAAATGCTCTCATAAGAGTATTGGTATTTCCCCCTTTAAATGAAAACTTTAGCCCTAAATGGTTTGGGGCGTGGCTATGTTAAAGACTCCTCCAATCTGTGTAATATTGATGCAGTTACACTCAGCAGAAGAGCTTGAGTTACTAGCCCTCTGCTTTAACAGGTGGGGAGAAAGGAAGAGTGGCAGGGTGTTCCTTGTGAGGGGGCTTCAATTCTAGAACACTCCTTCCTCCCTCTTCCATCAGTGAGGAGTTCTTAATTCTAGAACACCCCTTTCTTCGCTCTCCCATTGTGACTCCACCCTGCTAACTTTGGAAACATACCAGAAGGCGCATTTAATTCAGGGAACGTTTGGGTTTCAAGTAGATCGAGGGATCTGGTGAGCACTCGGAAGATGGATGGTGATTTGGTGGGAGGGGTTGATATAGTGGGACTTGTCTATATTTTGCAGTGTTATCCTTCTATTGTGTGTAGTTAAGGTTGATGTTACTGTTAATTATTTCTATTATGGAGCCTCAATCAAGGACCAGCGCTCCATCATGTTAGGCTTGGTACAGGCAAGTAATAAAGGAGACAGTCCCTGCCCCAGAGAGCTTACAGTCCAGGTGTCAGGCAGGACATAACAGTTGGATGAGACAGACAAATGGAGGTGATGGTGAGCTGGGAGAATAGGGGAACTATGCAATTAAAAGAGCTTGGTATGAAAGCAGAAGTCCCAGTTTGCCTAACCGGTGCGAGAAGGTTTTGCTTACAGCTGGGGATTTACAGATTTAAACATAATTATCAAGAAAGAAACAAACAGAATAGAATCCCCCACAATCCTGGCACAATCACCACCGTGCAGATGTGTTTTCAAGCCAATGACATCACTGTATCTAATAGAAAAGCGAAGGTGGCTTTTTCACTGCAAGAGCTCCTGTCCTATTAGTACTGCTAGGTAGTTTATACAGGGAGAACCAAGTGCAATTCTCTGGAAAATGCCAGACTAGATGAGCTAATCATCCCTTCTGGCTTTAAAATCTATTAATCCTGGTCACTGTTCAGAGGGCTGCAAGTCCAGATACACATTTATCTGACAGACATGAAAGAACTGCTGGACCTTTTCACCCTTTTGTCCATCCTTTCCGGGTTGGCCAGCGTCTCCAGGTACACCCTGTTGAGAAAAAGAATGCTCCTGTTTAAAACCGTTATTTGAGGTGGTATTTGATTCTAAAGGAAATGAGATAGACAGATGTACTGTATTGTACATCTTGGGGATTTGGGGGCAATTTTATACATCTTGGTTTATGACACTCCCTCTTCCCAGTACAGACAACTTGTAATCCTGAGAACAATGAACTAGAAGAGATGTGAATCAGCTGCCTGAAAAGGTTATTTTCAATGTAAGAATGAACTGCAAAGCTAAAGTGAAAACTGAGTTAGCCCCAGTTTTGTATGCCACTCCTCCCCCAACCAAAATACATTTCCCCCCTCTGTAAAATCCTCCTGGCACTTCCTGGTTTGCTGAAAAGAACTCAGAAAGCATAACTGTAGAGAGCAGAGATACTAGAAAGCCTCATTACAACCAAAAGTCTCATCGGGTTTATTTTTGTCTGATGCCCCCCAATAGTCAGTATAATGGGGAAATTCAACGCACTCCTGGGATTAACTCAATGGTCATTTTACCCTTGCATTTCCGTTTTCATTCCCTTTAAATTATAGGCAGATAGGATGATATCAAACTTCTTTGTTTCTTTATAGTTTAGACCCATAGGTGATTTACCTCCAAACCGAACAACATAACATTCCTTTCTCCTTCCCTTTCTCCCAAGCTGAGACAAGGACAAAGGCTTGTGAGTTGGGTCTTTCAAGACAGATGCTTTCAGGAGGTTGTGGAATGAACTAAACCCCACCAGAAAGGCCAGGGGAGGTCTCTGTTTGAGTTCGTCACTGAGCAGTGCAATTATTTGGAGTTATTCCAGCCTCAGTTAGTACTATATCCCATTCTGTTGGCTTGTATCTGTTGTTCTGATTGCAAGTTAGAAGACAGTATCAACACAAATATTATTTTCCCACTTCAGCTTCCTTTAGCCAAGCTCATGAATATGTAAACTATCTTCATTATGTTAATAGAGCCCAATTTAATTAGAAATGGCAGAGATAACTAGTAGACAGTTACTTGGATTGTCTATTAGCACCTATCACATCACACTGCTCTTCTGTTGATCTCATTTGCACAGCTAATGCCCCGTGCATGTTGCACTTAAAAGTTCAAACCCTGTATTCACTCACAAAGGTGTGAAACTGGAGTAATACCTGATACTCCAATGGAATTATTTCAGATTTACACTGGTGGAAGTGAGAGCAGAATCTAGCCAAAGACTTATATGCAAACATGAAAGACTCAATCGTGCAAACCTAATTTCAATGGCCCTACTCGTTGGAGTAAAGGTTGCACAACTGGACCTGAAGTGATTACATCGTATTCTAGTGAAAATGGGATCTGAGTGTATCAATCCTTAAATCTTTGAACTGATTCTAGTTTCAACAAGAAAGAAAGAAAGAAAGGAAGAAATTTTTCTCTTGGGACAGCTGGTGGCAAACCAAGCATTGGTCAGTTCGGTGAGGACACAAATCAGAGTTCAGTGCATCCTTGTTGGTACAATGCTGGTGAGCGTGAGGCAAACCTGCCGCCAAACTAGGGCTGCTCGCTCTGCTCCCTTCCAACAGTGGCTGGTCCTGTTGGCATACGCCGATGACATGCTCCTCGTGGTCCAGGACCTGGGTGACCTGGTGCAGGTGGAGGCCTGCCAAGCCATTTATTCTGCGGTCTCCTCCACCTGGGTCAACTGAGTCAAGAGCTCTGGCCTGGTGGTCAGGGCCTGGTGGCAGGAGAACTCCCTTCCTCCTGTGCTCCAGCCCATCCGGGAGAGCACGGACTGGCTGCTCTATCTGGGTGTCTAACTTTTTGCCACCGATCCCTCCCCACTGGAGAATTATCATGATCTGGAAACCAGGGTGGCTGAGTGGTTGAGGAGTGGACAGGACTGCTCCAGTGTCTTTCCCTGTGCGGAAGGTTACTGGTGCTTAACCAGCTGGTCCTGTCCATGCTCTGGCACTGGCTCAACACCTGCTCTGACACCAAGTGGTGGGACCTCCTACCTCCTGTGGTGGGTGAGGAACCCTGGTGGGCCAGTCCATATTCCACCCTGGTTTCACGGCTTGCCTGGGATATTAATTGGTGGCTCCTTCACAGAGCCGTGATCATGGGCATGTACTTGGCGCGGTTCACCACCTCCCCGACACATGCCTCTTCTGCAACGAGAGGGAGACCCTGGCGCACATCTACATTGAATGCACCAGGTTGCAGCCCCTCTTCCGGCTCCTCAAAAACCTTCTCCCTAAGTTCTGGCTGCACTTTTCCCCACACCTCCTGATCTATGCACACCCCATCTGTGCCCCGTGAAGTCACGAGACCTCCTTGTCAACCTCCTCCTGGCACTGGCCAAAGTGGCCGTCCTCCATACCAGGAGGGGGAAGCTGGATGGCGAGGTGCTCTGTGACGGTGGGGGCTACTTCTGATCCTCCCTTAAGTCACAACTCCGGGCAGAGTTCCTCTGGACCATGTCCACTGGCTCCCTGGATGCCTTCTAGGAGCAGTGGGCACTGTCCAGGGTTTTTTGCTCGGTGTCCCCCTCTGGATCCCTTTTCAACCAGTGACCCCCACTCCCATCCCTGTTTTTACATTTGTTGTCCCCTGAAATCTTATTGGTGCCTGGGTCCAGGGGCTCATCCCCTTATGCGGGGGGGAGCTTTAGATGTGGGTAGGTTTCCACTACCCATCCTCAGAGTCTCAACAGTGCCCTTCCAACACAGTTATCACTCAGGCATGTGGCCATAGTTTGGCTGCACTGACTTGCCCTTCCCACAGAGCTGGCAGTGACTAAGCCTCCAGGCGTGCGGCGGCAGCACCCTCTTCCTGAGCAGAGCCTGCGTCAGGTGACCCCCAAGCTCAGGTTTTTCCCCAACCCCACCAGAGCTGCAGATCAGTCTGTGCAACACACTACCTGGCCAGGAACCCTCCTGCTGCCGCGCAGTGTATCAGACTCTTGAGACTCCCAGCCTGCTCTTGTTTTGACCCTGTTCCTGCCCTAGCCCTGTTCCAGCCTTGCCTCCGCTTCCTGACCATCCTTGAACCCTCAGACTCTGACTATCCGGCTTCAACCTTTGGCCTGTATCTGGACTTGGCTACGGTACCGACTTTGCTTGTCCCTGGACTCTGTCAACCCAGCTTCAACCCCTGGCTTGCACCTGGACTGTGGCTACGGTTCTGATTCTGGCTTGACTGCGGACTCTGATCTCAGTTCTGACCCTGTCCTGTCCCTGGTTCAATTCCAGCTCCACCCTTGGCTCAGTCCCAACCTGACATCCAGCTTCGACCTCTGCTCCAACCACTAGGCCTGACTGGGAGGCAGCGCCTGACAGTGACATTGTCCTGTTGAATATACCACTCCCAAGATATCAGTGTCTACTGAGTCTCTCAAAGAGAGTAGCAGGCTGTAATGAAACCACCTGAAACAAACAACAGCTGTAGACCCTGGGAAATGGTGTAGGGAGAGATTTTGGCAAACCAGTAAAGTGCCTGAAACCCCAGGTAACAATGGAAACCAAAGAAACTGAATAAGAGAAATGTGGCAGGGCACAGACGGGGAACAAATCCATGGATGAATACATACCACATTTCCTGGCAAGCCTTGTGGACCTGGGGGCCCAACAGGTCCAGGAGCACCCTGTTGTAAGAAAACAAAATTTAAAAAAATATTGTTTCTTATTTGTATTTCGTAGGAGCTAGAAGTTTTAAATGGGATTGGAGTCCACATTCTGCTAGGCGCTGTACAAGCATATAGTAAAAGAGAACTCTTGCCTCAAAGATCTTACAACCTGAATAAGGATGCAACGGTACAAAACAGATTAAGACATCCCTTGGGAATTTCAAAATTGTCTATCGCCATGATCAATCCTAAATCCAGATCAGCTACTCCATCAGCTTGGAAAAGAAATATAGCACTGAGAATAAAATATATATTATCAGATCAGATCAAATGATGTTGATTTATGACAAACATACAGTATCCAGGGCAACAAAATAGTCTCCTCAGACAATTTCCCTGCTTTTTTGTATATTTAGTGAGGTCAATAGTTCAGCTGGTGAGTATCCTGAACTGGTAGCACAAGAACACCAAAGGCTTCTATCCACAAGGAACAGTCAGATGCACTTCTAACTTTCTTACATTCATTTGTCAATTAATGACCCAATCCTGCAACCAGTTACAGGGCCTGACCCACAGGCTAATGAAGTCAATGGGAAGACTCACATTGCTTTCAATGGGCTTTGGATCAGGCCCATAATGATACGACCTCCTTTGTATGTGAGATCTATGGATGAAAAATGCCGTAAAAGGGTTAGGTATTATACAACATTACTACTGGGTATTATACAGCATTATTATTACTGTTACTGAGGCTATGTCTATGCTTACAGCGATGTAGAGTACATACACTGCATGCCCCCCTAGCGTCGGTACAAACAGCAGTGTAGATGAGGTATTAGTAAAGTAAAGACACACCAGACCCTTAGGGCATGTACCCTACACAGCTCTCTACACACCCATGCAGTGCATCCCCCAACTACACTTCTATTTTTAGCAGTGTGCTGTCTCACTGCTAGAGCCTTTTCCCGCCGCAGGGAAAGGCTCGAGCAGGGGGAGGCAGTGGGGAAAGACTCAGGCAGTTCCTCACTGCTCGAGCTTTTCCCCACTGCAGGGAAAGTCTCCAGCTGTGGGGAAAGGCTCTGGCACAGGGAAGCAATGGGGAAAGGCTCCAGCAGCTCTCCACTGCCTCCCCACTGCCAGAGCCTTTCACCGCTGTGAGTAGTGTGACAGACCCAGACCAGTGGGGTACAGGAGTCTGGTAGAGGGCAAATATACTGGTCACTGGATGAGTAGTTTTCTGTTCCCTGAGTGACCAGAGCAGGGGCTGCACTAGAGTAATCAGGAACCTGCTAGAACCAGTTAAGGCAGGCAGGCTAATTAGGACACCTGGAGCCAATTAAGAAGAAGCTGCTAGACAGGGCCGGCTCCAGGCACCAGCTTAACAAGCAGGTGCTTGGGGTGGCCAAGGGAGAGGGGCGGCACCTGTGGCAATTTGGGGGCGGCAGGTCCCTCACTCCCTCTAGGAGCGAAGGACCTGCCGCCGAACTGCCGCCGCCGATCGCGGCTTTTTTTTTTTTTTTTTCCAATTGCTCCGCCGCCGATCGCAATCGGCTTTTTTTTTTTTTTTTTGCTTGGGGCAGCAGAAATGCTGGAGCCGGCCCTGCTGCTAGAATCAATTAAGGCAGGCTAATCAGGGCACCTGGGTTTTAAAAGGAGCTCACTTCAGTTTGTGGTGCGAGTGTGAGGAGCTGGGAGCAAGAGGTGCAAGGAGCTGAGAGTGAGAGGGTGTGCTGCTGGAGGACCGAGGAGCACAAGCGTTAGACACCAGGAGGAAGGTCCTGTGGTGAGAATAAGGAAGGTGTTTGGAGGAGGCCATGGGGAAGTAGCCCAGGGAGTTGTAGCTGTCATGCAGCTGTTACAGGAGGCACTATAGACAGCTGCAGTCCACAGGGCCCTGGGCTGGAACCCGGAGTAGAGGGCGGGCCCGGGTTCCCCCCAAACCTCCCAATTGACCTGGACTGTGGGTTCTTCCAGAGGGAAGGTCTCTGGGCTTTTCCCCAACACACATGGTGAATCTCTGAGGCAAGAAAATCCGCCAATAAGCGCAGGACCCACCAAGATAGAGGAGGAACTTTGTCACAGTAGATACAGACCGTCGTGTGGACACGGCCTGCTTTTCACTGCGGCATCTAGCTACACCTACCCTATACACTACCACCAGCGTAGAGAAGGACTACAAGTAGCCTGATGGACTTCAATGGAAGAGTAGTCATGGAAGCAACATGCCATAACTGGGTTGGCAGGACAGTGATTATGAATGCAAAGCCATTTTCTGATATCTGGCCTTCTCCAGATCTAAGGCTCCCCAAAACCATTCCTCTAATTCCTTGTCCTCTGTTCAGCACTTCCTCTTCTACTGACTTTTTCTTGAGAAAGGAGTAAGAAATTGCTCATTCGGGGGTAAATTGGGATCTGAGTCATTACTGCTCTCTAGTATGCAGAAGCCAGATCAGATCAGCCTCAGAGAACATGCCCCCCCTCCCCCCGTCCACACAAGTATGTGTGGTGGGTTTATGGTAATGAGTCTCCTTTATAAAAAAAATGCTGAATTGATCAGGCAGGAGGAGAAGCGTAAAGCTAACCAAGTTCAAAAACCAGTGGTGGCTCTCGATGAGTTACGAGCTCTCAGCACCAGACGGTAGCCTGTGCCTGAATGCCATCCCAGTGTATTAATGAGCACGACCAGCGCCTTGCCTGGAAAGGAAGGGGTTTCATCTGAGAATCAGACTTCTCAAACAAAAAATAGGCAATCTGGAACCGCATCCATTGAATCGGTTGGAGCAGCAATCCATTGGGTGCAGCTGAGTGGTTTGAATTTCTGTTCGCCCGGAGCAGCAGCTCTTGTCCTAGCTGCAGATCAGAGCGTACCCTGCACAGGATCTGCCTGAGATGATTAGTCTGGAAAGCAGCTACTTCTGAAGCCCTTCAGGTGTGTTCCCATTGCAAAATGTGCCCTAAGTGAAGCAATGACTCACAGTCTCTCCACGGACTCCTGGCTCGCCTCCGGCTCCTGCCTGTCCCTTCGCACCCTGGACAGAAAGAAAAGGGACTTAAATGGAGGCTGCTATTCAGCACTGGATGCTGGGACTTGTGGATATTCACAGAGAGGGTGAAAATCATGCCCACATATAGGGCCATCCCCGCCCTATGCACCACCTATAATCCTACCTAAGCTGTAATGGTCTCTCTCCACAGGGGGAATTTCACCCGACTTGCCGGGTGTAACTATATGAACAATAATAGCGCACTAAGGATGAATTCCTGTGCAAAGGGCCTTCATTGGCCCCATGAGCCACGAAAGTCTACGTTGATGGTTTACATGGGACTTGCTTTGTCCCATGGTGGACTTTCATGAGCAGAGAATTCAGTGGCATTGTAGCTCCTGTTTTCTTGCCATTGCTGAGCCTGCCACTGCTCTCAAATCCTTTTTCTTCTTCCTTTTTTTGTTAAGTTCATGGTCGCGTTTGTTTAAGACAGCCCAAGCCTGGCAGTCCGAGCGACAGCCAATTTCTATGTGCAGGATAGGCACAGCACAAGCACTGCGACCTTCTCCCATGCTGCCCTACAAACATACTTCAGCCCTATGCTGGAGGGACCCGTCTAGGGGAGAGAGTGGTACCTCGGTGCCCATTCACTCTTTGCCCTTTCTGATGAGATAGTCAACAGGAGCGATGATCAGAGCTCACTTGCAATGGTGTTTTTTGCCGTCCAGACAATTTTTTCAGTGGCAATTGGACTAAAACTATGTACCCATTTCACATAACCCAAGGAGCATTCAGAAAGTGTCTTGAATCTGAACACTGCCCTGGAATTCCTTGCTCATGCGCTGTAATCACAATCACTCATTCGTTAGCCCCGTGGGGCAGCAGAAAGGCAGTACACTCAGCTCTTGGCAGACATGCCTTGGGAGAGCTGTCTCAGAGGTCCTGCTTGCAGAGCAGTGTAGAGATAGTATGTCACACTTAGGGCTCGACTCTCTTCTCCTTTGCACTGGGGTTAATGAGGGATACCTAATGCCACAGAGGTCAATGGAGTTACAGCAGTGTGAGACGGGAATCAGACCTTCAGCATCCAGGGGGAGGGACTGTGTGGAGTGATCTACACCCAGTCAGCACCCCTTACCTATCTGGTCATTGCAGGGAGGGGAGTCAATGTTGCTTACCTGTGGTCCTGGAGGTCCTGGCAGCCCCATTTCACCTGGGACACCAGGCAGTCCCTGCAAAGGAAGGAGAGGTGGGAAACAACTCATTTATTCTCCTTGGCACATGTTGGTTTGGCTCATTTTTCCCCACTCTGGGGAAGGGAAGGATTTTATATGTCCAGGGCTAGCAACAGTTCGGGTTCATTTCCGACATGATGGAGACGATGCCCATTCCTCTTGAGCATACCCAACCACTGCTGCAGAAGAACAATGGGTCACAATAACAAAAACTTGCAGTTCCATAGACTAACCCTCTGTGTAATTTTGTAGGGCAAAATCATCTGAAAGAACTTTATTAAAATGAGCTATACAGATATATATATATAGATAGGTAGATATATATATTGATATATATATATATATATAGATAGGTAGATATATATATAAACATCAGCAAAACCCTACCTAGAACTCCCCACCAGCCCTCTGCTTAGCACCAGGTCACTACTCCTGTAGCAGAGGGTCAGGGCCCCTGCCAAAGGGAATATGACACCCACCCATGTTCTGTTAGCTAGGGGGCAGGGAGAGGCTCACAGCCATTTCTGAAGGAATACTGTCTTGCACTTACGGGTTCCCCGCTGTTTCCTCGATCTCCTTTCTCTCCCTTTGGCCCAGTTTCTCCCTGTCACAAAGCAATACGAGGATAAAGAGTGAAAAATAAATTCATGTTATCTCGTCGGCGAGGCTGATAAAAGTCAGACAGCTTTGTTCTTTGACAGAGGCTTTTGACCACATTCCATATAGAGGGCTGATGTTAAGGATCTCTTATTCCACATTGAATACTGAATGGATTTTTCATCTGAAGAGACTATGAGCTGAATTGAACTTTGAACCCACCTCTTTACCTGAAAGCAGATAACCCTAATCCCATTAGGGTTATCAGAATATGGCCACGGACTCCATCTTTATAAAGCGCCTGATTCAGTGGCCACCGAGGTTAAGACCCTCCAACGAATGAAATACGCTTTGGAACAAGGCCAAATGAATGAGAGAAAGAATCTTCTTCAGCTAAACTGCTACCATTGCCACTTCTGCTTGGTATCTAGATCTAGAGGACTCACGTTGAAAATATGAACAATCACCTTCCTTCTGTCCCAGAAGAGAGATTTTTTTGCGGGGTGGGGGAGTTGTTAGTGGCTATGGCTCAGTATATTCCCTGTGAAAAAGCGCTTGTCTTGCTAAGCCGATCCCAAATATATTTTCAAGTAAAAAGATGGTTACTCTCCCTCGTAGATAATGTTTACATATAATCTGCCATCATAAAATAATGTTACAACTTGGTAAATTCGGGGGAAAGAATATTCTCTCTGGTGTACATTTATTGTCCAGATAGTCTGAAATGAGACATCAGTGATAACTGTTGATCAATAATCTATTCCATCTGCCTGGAGGATTATCGGACTAATGTCATTATTCCTATCCTATCTCTAAAAGATGGGTGAACATGGGCTAGACTTGGGTATCACCGGTGATGTGGATTCTATAGCTGCTCTTGGCCAGGTGTCCCATTAACTTCTTGTGTTCATAGAGTTTCTCCTCCCTGCTGCAACATCAGCACATTATTTTGTATGCTATTGTTACTGACCACTGGGATTAATTTACTGCCGTCCTTCCTCTTTATAACATCCCCGTATGTTCATGCTGGTGGAATACCACGCAGCAGGAATTCACCTTCACTTTGAATTCTGAAAAGCCAATCAGTATGGATGCATTCATGGTATTTGGATGCATTTAAGTGAATGGCATAGAGTTACTGGAGAAATGGCTGTCCTCTATAAGAACATAAGAACGGCCCTATTAGGTCAGACCAAGGGTCCATCCAGCCGAGTATCCTGTCTTCCGACAGTGGCCAGTGCCAGGTGCGACAGAGGGAATGAACAGAACATTTAATCATCAAGTGATCCATTCTCTGTCGCTCATTCACAGCTTCTGGCAAACAGAGGCTAGGGACACCATTCCTGCCCATCCTGGCTAATACCCATTGATGGTCCTATCCTCCATGAATTTATCTAGTTCTTTTTTGAACCCTGTTATGGTCTTGGCCTTCACAACATCCTCTGGCAAGGAGTTCCACAGGTTGACTGTGCATTGTGTGAAGAAATACTTCCTTTTATTTGTTTTAAACCTGCTGCCTATTAATTTCATTTGGTGACCCCTAATTCTTGTGTTATGAGAAGTAGTAAACAACACTTCCTTATCTACCCTTCCTACACCAGTCATGATTGTATAGACCTCAATCATATCTCCCCTTAGTTGTCTCTATGGGTGTGATCCTGCTCCCACTGACGATTCTAATGGTGCAAGACCAGGCCACACATGAAATTCCAAATTTGTATGTGAACATATGTATTCAGGCAAGAGCATTCAAACTTTTTTTGTGGTTACATCATTGTATAAAATCTTTCAGTTATCCAGTCAAGGGGCAGAAGCATATGACTTAGGCTTCCCATCAGACACCAGGACTACTCAAAACAAAGAGTTCATATAGTTCTTCATGGTTCACAAGATCTGTTTTCCAAATCATTTCCGCTAGCAACAGATTTGTGAAATTCAAAGTCTGTTTGCAAAGGATTTTCCAACCAAAAAAAGTCTGAACTTGCAATAATTATTATTTGCAATAAATAATTTAACTCAAGTTAACACAGATCCTATTCAAACAGTCTCTGATGCCATCTAATGGCCTACAGAAAAATGACGACGCAGCGCAAACTGGTTTAATAAATTTACGCCAACCAAATATTGCAGTTGCACTTTGGGGGTACTGGTATAATTGCAATTCAAACTAGTACACTTTCTGAAATCCTTCTGAGTGATGAAAATACCCAAAGTGTAGACACACTTTAACAAGGTCAAAGAGATGGATGCTCTTAACTGTAAATATAAACAGATATTCCCATGGAAACCAAGGCTGCAAGGAGAAGTAATCACTCAATAGTCTAAGGAGGCAGCTCATTTAATAGTCTTTTTTCCTCCTTTTTGTTTCCGTGTTTACATTTCAGTTGAACGTTAGTGCCATACTGATCAGCCTCCAGGCTTGTGGACAGATTTTTAAAGGTATTTGGAGTTAGGCATCTTTATACCCTTAAAAAATCTGTCCCTAAAGTCATTCAATAGCCAAAAAACAAGTAGAATACAAGCAGGGCAAATTACCTTGCCTCAATCCTGATCTGGTGGGACCGCCTAAAGGGTCCCTCCAAATTAGCTGAACACATGGCCAATCTGGTGAGACTGTAAGTGCTGCCAGATAGTGCTACATGCTATATGGACCCCTGTCCATGGCAACTGATCTTAATCCGCCCTCTCATTTCACACAGCTCAATATACAGAAATGAGGCGGTTATGATTCACAGCTGGATTGGATTATAACAAGCGGCTGGATTGGAACTAGCAGCCCCCATTGCCAGCCCCCTGAGCGACTGCCTCTCGCTGTTTTCTTTTCCTTTTTTTTTTAACTTCCGCCCCACTGAAAAAAAGGGGGCAAGACACAGAGTGGGCCTGCTTGCGCCCCACGACTCTGTGATTGTGCAAGAGGGTGGGACAGACTGCAGGGAGGCCTACTACCCTCCTGGTTTATGCAAGACATGACCAGAGTCACAACTCCAGCGCCCCCAGAATGCAAGACTTCTCAAAGAGAGGAAGAGAAGACGGGGCATTGAGTGGGTGCACACTGCACCTTCTGTAGGGAATTCCCTTCAGAGCTGCTCTTCCATAAATGTAGTTCTGCACAGCTCCCGGACAGAGGGCTGGGCCCTGAAGGCATAACTCAGCCCATTATGGTTAGCTACAGACCCAAACCCACTTGAACTTGTCACGGTATTTCAGTGATAACTGAGCAGCTTTTAGGTAAACGTATTTAACTAACAACTAACAGGGAACAACGTATAAGTAAACAGAGGACTGCTGCTGCTGAGATCTAGTATTCTCTGTAACTGGTTCCCCATCACTGTGAGAGAGGCAGCAGGAAGTATCCTGCGGGATGGCTGGCAACTTCTAACTTCCTCCTGAAACTTATGCCTTTAGAGCACACACAGTGCCCCAGTGATGGCCGTCCTCTTGGCCAACGCACCAGGGTTTGAACCAGGGACCTACAGAGCTAAACGCCTGAGCTTAAGCTAACGTTCTGTAGGTAAGGGCTGTAACAACTCACATGCCAATCCACAAAGGAGGTTGTGTAGCACCAACTCACCACTGGGTTACACCCCTGTGCCAACACAGTCACTTAAACTCTACGCACTTAATTCTCTGCTGCATTGCAACTTATGCAGTTATCTACATCTGTGCAAAGTAAGGGTGACACAGGACCAGAGCAGAACACTAAGACCTCATGTAATCTGGGAGCACTCACCATCTTGCAGGGATGGGACAGAATGCAGCTGCATCCCGACCAAAGTTAGTCTGGATGCTGCTGTTGCTAGGACAACGGCTGCATTTTTATGGTGACTGGGCATAGTGCTGACATTGCCTGTAGCCAGACTCAAGCAGAGCTCTTTTGTACAAAGTATTTAAATTACATGTAAAATTCCAAGGTGATTTTTATCTATCAAAGTTAAATGGTGATAAATTAGAGACCATCTTTATTAGATACATTACTTACAGGAATCTGAGGGTGTGGGGTAAACAGGGCTGTCTGGAAAGAAAACCCAAAAAAATGAAAAAGTTAGTAGAGACACATTCACAAAAGAGGCCCTTCAAAGTGATTTTCCTAGAAGGTTAATCATTTGTGAACTTCATTCTCTCTGTCAGTACAGATTCCCTCCCTCTCAGTTGGCAGGTCCTTTCATCTAATACAGTGTTCTTCAGAAAGAAAAGATCCAAAATATGCCAGAACTTTGTTGGGGTATTTGAAATATGAATCCCAACTTTTCACAGGAACTCTATAGTAATAATGAGCTCAACCAAAATCCCAGCTTCAAACAGCTTTGAAATCTGGATCTGCATTTTACACTTGATCCCATCTCTCGTCTCATTAAACTTTCCCCTTTGGACCAAATCTGGGGCTAGTATAAGCAAGGGCAACTTCCATTGAAACCGATAGGAGCTGTGCTTTGCTCACGCCATGGTTGAGCGTGGTCTATTGTCTTCCACCCTGGGATCACTAAGGATGGCTACACTTCTCCTCCTTACAGATTCCCCAAGAGATGTCAGCGTTCAGAAGAGCCTTCTTCATTCCTATGCATGTGGTGCTGCATTTGGGACCATTTCCCTCAGCTGTCGACCAGGCCCAGCCCTTTGTGACTGGATTATCGCCCTGCGATGTACATGTGCTACCCCGACGGTCACGTGGAAGCTGCCACTGATACAGAACGAGGAAGCCTGCTTGGAAGGTTTCACCATTGGGAGTGCATCACAGCAGGGTTCTGCAGCCTGCACTGCCTTTCTGTTCAAGGTTTGGTTACAGACTTATGAAGGTCTACATGGCTTGGGTCTTAGCTATCCGAGAGGTCTGTCTGTCCCTACGCCAGCAGGGCAGCTGCAATCAGCTCTTGCTAACAGCCACTAGATGCGAATCTCAGACATTTTCCCTGGAGGGCCTGTAACTCTGGTACTACCTCTACCATTGTTGGGGCAGGTGCATTGTTAACACTCAGGGCAGGATGATTGGTCAGGTTTTGCTGGAGCGGGTGATGAGGGTTATAGTTATATTCCATGGACTTTGGTTTCATGGCCTTTAGTTAACTTGTATTTCAGAGTATACTCATGTTCCCACATTTTAAAAGAGGTAAATGGAGGTTCCTTGGTGCTTTCCTATTGCCAGGCAGGGTCTGTGAGGTGGACATGGTCTAATTTGGTGGTTCGTTGGACCCAAATTTGAACCCAAACTAATTCCATTGTTCCACGATGGGCTCCTAGTGTATGCGAGTCTCCTGGGCCAGCCACACAAGATGGTGCCGTATCTGCTGGAGCCTCTCTCCCAAAGGTCCTGGAGGGTTGGAAGGGCCCTGGATTTGAATTCTCCCCGAGCCAGAAGCACTGCCCTAAATCCATGCTGGTGAGGCAGCGTAATCCAGTCTAGGATTCCCCCTGCTATTTCCATGGGCACGGCGTGTCGGCTAATGAGAGTCAGGTGGAATGCTCCCTGCAAGATCTGCTCCGTTTCCCACAGGATCCATTCTGAAAATAAACTGGTTTCTTTGGGAAGTCACCAGGAAATCCTGGACTGGAACATCTTGCTGGGTCTAAACGGATCCTTTAGGATCCATGCAATAAACTTGTAGCATGTAAACACATTTACTCCCTTTCTCCACCCTTGTGTGGGCACAAACACACACACTTGCCCCAGCCCCTACACCTACTGTACATACCACTGAAAGGAAGAGATGCAGAAACCCTGTCAAACTGATGCTACTGTATGAGGGAGTATGCATGCAGAGAGAGGCAATGACAGGATACACACATACCAATCTCTTAAGAACTATTGGACCAATTGCATCCACGAGATAGCTCCATGGAAGCTAATGGAGTTATACCAGGGCTAAATAAATAGTTCCTGGTGTTTCTGCAAAGAAATGGGTAACTTGCGAGGCCCTGAGCTTGGGAGGTCTGTGTGGAAGATGAAACTGCCACCTATTCCTCTGTACATCAACTCCGTGTTAGCACACGGGATGCAGCATTACTTACTGTTCCGGGTAAACCGGGGGGACCAGCAGGACCCACGTCACCCTAAAGAAGCAAGGGAGAGGAGGGTTATTTAAGGAATAGGAAGACAGCAGAGTAAAACTCAGCACAACTACAATTCTACAACGTGTACAGCTGTGAGACATGGTTGAATGACAAGAGACCTACTCAAAGGAGGTCCTGGCAGCTTAGGGTGGATGTTATACATCCCATGGCTCTTTTGCTGACAGATGGATTTTGCCCCACTGTCCATGGCCAAAATTTCCCCTCTTATTGTTGTGCAGTTTGACATATGAAAGATGTCTGCTTGGCTGCCCCTTTTGTCCTACAGGTGCCTATCCACTGTGTTTTGCGGTCTGGTTGTAAGACTGGTAGCAGTACTAAGAATAATTCACACTTTAAGGGTAGGAGTGCACAAAAAAGTTCTGTCTGAACTGTATTTCAATGAAAAATTGGGGTTTCGACTAAATGCAAGTTTTTGTGGAAAACATCTCCGTTTTGTGGAAAATTTCCAATTTTTGTAGAAAATCTGAACTTTCTAAAAACCTTTTTGTACTGAGCCAAAACCCAAATGATTTCGATTCTGGAAAGCCACTGCAGTGCCACATAGAAATTTTAGTTTCTCACAAGGCTGAGCATAGGGACTGATCCAAAGCCCACTGAAATCTATGGAAAGACTCCCTATAAAGATGTGGCGCTGATCTGTACTAATTTGTTAATCTTTATAGTAGGAAGGCAGTATGCACAAAGAAAAGGATTTTAAAGCAATAAAAGGCCTATACACCTGTCTGTCCTACCTGGGTACAAGGAAATTTTTAATGCAGCACATAATTAACCTGTAGAACTCATTGCCACAAGATATTATTGAGGCCAAGAACTTGGTAGGATTCAAAAAGACTTGGACATTATGACGATGATAATTTTAGATAATGAGAACATACAGAGTTATAGTAGACAAGGCCTTACCATTTCCCTGACAGCTTAGGAAGGCCTCACTGCTTTAGACCCATCCTGCATGACCTTATCTGCTTGATCCCAGTTTGACAAAACAGCTGAGTAACTTTAGCTGAGGCCTGCACTGTACCAACTTCACAACTAACAACTCAGGTCTCATTCCATCACCTCCTGACCTAATTACCACATCTTATCTGGATCCATTGTTCTTACCTTCCTACTAGTTTCTCAGCAGCCTGCTATTAACTATAACCACCTAGCCACAGTACACATTCCAAAAGTCGTATAGCTAACATACTATATTCAAAAATTAACATAGATCATTCCGATTTATCTTGCTCGTTATCCGTAATGAGCTTAAAATAAGTACATCAGGACCAAAACCCACATGCACCAGTGCCCAAGACCCCCCAGTGGCAGGGAACTGATTAAGTAAGATACCCAGATGATCCTGGCAAACGACCTGCACCCACATGCTGCACAGAAAGGTGAAAAACTCCCAAGGTCACTGCCAATCTGACCTAAGGGAAAATGCATTCCTGACCCCACGTATGGCAACCAGTTAGACCCTGAGCATGTAAGTAAAAACCAGCCAGGCATACACCTGAAAGAAAGAATGCACCAGCCCACTCCATCCAGTGTCTCATTTCTAGCTGCAGCCACCTCTGATGCTTCAGAGGAAGGAGACCAAAAAAAACCCCAAATCCAAATACACTGGGAGGAAACAATCCCTTCCTGACTCCTGCAGGTGACTGGCTGAAGACCTGAAGCATGAGATTTAGGGACCATCAGACCTGAACCAGAAGGGACCCCTAGGGCTCCCACACCCTAACCCCACCATCACAAGCAACCCGATCATTGAATCCCACTTATACATGTGTCCTTCTCTCTCTTAAAACTAACTAAGCTGTCCCCCCACCCCACCCCCACACACACACCCCTCCTATTGGGAGGCTGTTCCAGAACCTCACTCCTCTGACAGTTAGAAACTTGCATCTAATTTCCAGCCTGAATTTGCTCATGGCCAGATTCAGGGCCGTCCTTAGGATTTATGGGGCTCTACATAGTATTGTTAAACTGGTGCCCCTGTGCCTGACAGCAGCACGGGCTTGCAGCCTGCAGGGGGAGGGATGAGGCTGCAAAGGGTACCGAGCCGCTCGGGCTGCCTCATGGAGGCGGAGAGTCACAGTTCCCCGCAGAGATCCCGGTACCCTCTCCCTCACGCAGAATGCGCAGCACCGGCGCATTCGGCTCTGTGAATACGACCCCTGCCTAAGGAGACTGCACTGTACGCTGGGTGTGCGGGAGCCACCTGCTCTTACCTGCTGTCATGGGCAGTGGGTGAAGCTGCCGCTTGGGGAGGCTAGCTCCCCGGTCCACCTCTTCTGCCTGTGGCCCCACCCATACGCCGCCCGAGGCCCTGCCCCCACTCCACCCAGGCCACGCCCCCTCCCCACTGTCTCCATCCTCTCTTCCCTCCCCCTCCCTGCTCAACCCTTCCAGCCAAATCCCTGAACCCAAATGAAGCAAATGACATTTGAAAAATCCACTCTTCTGTAATTTTTTTCTAAAGAAAATGGAGCATGTTTTCCGCTGCATGCCAAATGGTGAAACTGGACATGCAGAAGGTACCTAATTAAAAGCACTAAACGTGGGAATAAAAAATGTCAGTCACAGGTTTTTTGATATACCCTGAAGTTTGTCAGAGATTTATCTGCAAAAACTTTGTAGTAAGGGCAAGTCAGCTGTCCTGCTGAATACAACATTAAATATTATGGAATACATGATGCAGCTCTTCTCTGGTTTATTTTTTCTTAATCAGTATTTCTAAGCTGATCTTATATTTTAAATGTATTCTTAAGCCATCATAAAGTAATAATTCCAGATCACTACATATTTAACTCACAGAAACAAAGACATTATTTTAAATTAATCAGTCACCGAGGTTTAGTGTAGTCATAACAATGTTCATTGCTTTTAGAAAAAGGGAACACTAATTTACTGTGTGTGATCTCCGTAACAATAGACATTCACCAACTTAAAATTTTTTTTCCAAAGATTTTAGGCA